>NW_024354875.1:40899688-41418292 GCF_902729225.1 Pteropus medius
TTTAGGAAATTTGTTTATTTGGAGTAGTAAGAATGTGAAAGGGAGGGCTAAATTTCTCTGCCACTTTGGAGAAATAATTGGCAAGAGGTAGGTTGAATGTCAGTCCTAGGAAATACGCAATGCTCCATTTTCATCTGAGAAAACATGTTGAGTCAGAACAGAAGCAGAAAGTCCAATGGTGATAGTAGGAATTAGGTGAAAACTAATGGTGGGCATGCAGGGACCTAGGATATATCTAGACACATTTGATACTAAAACCATGGCAATCATAATTATAAATCCCATTTACATGAAAGGTTCTATGCCCTAATATGTAGTTTTGCCTTGGTCATGATAGTTTAGGCATTGCAAAAGGGATATGGAGGAAGGAAGGAACATTTACTGAGCACCCGCTGTGTCAGACAATGCTGCTACACACGCATTGTCTCACTAAAGCTTCTAGCAGCCCTACAAAATGGGTACTTGTAATAATCCGTTTCATAGATGAGGTGGCTGAGGCTTAGAGTGGATAAGCAGCACAGTAAGAATACTGTGCTGGAATACTAATCCAGGGCTGTCTGACTCAGAAGTCAGTTCTGTCTTCTGTGGCATTCTGTGATTATAGTTGCATAAGACTTGGGAATAAACAATCAATGGCATAGACTCTGAGGGCAGAAATTCAGAAAGTTGTCAATATTTTTGTATTTTTCTTGAAAGCATTTAAAGTCATTGTTAGGGATTTAGGGCCAAATTGGAAGAAATTGCAAGATAAGAATAAAGTGCACATTAACTCTTAGGTCTTAGAGTTCCCGTGTAACATTTTTATCGACATTTTTTCTTCCATAAAAGCCTACACACTAAAGTGCACAATTGAAATTACTAGTTCTTATAAATACCCATATGCATGAATTCATAGCGAGTCACTAAAGCATAATCTCTGCTCTGCATGAGTCTGAAAGTTTTTATCAGTTTGATTTCTTCTTAATTTGTTTTATTAAATAATGGATACCTACTGCAGTGAATCTAACATAAAAATACGAGCAAGAAAATGCGTGAATGGATGCCGCATGTAAATACCATAATACTTAAAAAGTTATCAGTATTTCTGAGGCCAGAGAGAGGTATGTAGGTCCTTCAGGCAATGGGAGTGAAGAAATTCTGCTTTGGAATTCAGGGCATATGGAGAACAGCTTCTCCTGCATTCCTGTTCTTTCCATAAGAAATCTAATTTGAGACTTTTGGTCTAAAGTATGGAGGCCTCAAACTGAGCTTTGCCCCGCTCCTAGAGTCTTGCTTGCATTATTTGCTTTGTTCAAGTCATTTAAATTTTAAAAATAATCTGTTTAAAGAGAGGTTTGTGTTTTTGCCTACACAGAAGCCTTTACATGGCGTATGTTGTGATTTGCCCACACCAGACTTCCAGTCCTTTGCAACAATAGCCTTACTCCCACATAAACCACTTTACACATAAAGCTCCCAAAGAGAGTCTTAGCGATGAAAGTAATATGCAATGAAGTTCTCAGGGAGCAACGAGCTCTTCATTTTGTCCTTCTTCAATGCACTTTCCTGTATTCCTAAAATCAAGTCAATCATTCTGTAATTTGTAAGCCTTTAATGTGCTAAAAGAAATCAATGTTTTTCTCCATTAATTTTTTTTTAAAGGAAACTATAATTGTTAGTCCTTACATAGATTAACAAGCATTTCCCACCTGTCTGGTTAAAAGTCTGTTTTGCTTTTTAAGAGTTAGGTCTTATAGAAATACAATTAGGTTTATAATCATAAAGAAGGAGAGAAAAAACCAAGCAGAGTTGACTGCTTTTCCATCAGGCTTACTGTAAATTTATACATACACATACAGACACACACACACACATTTATATATATATATATATATATATATATATAATGATATATATATAATGCATATATATATATATACGCACACACACACACACACACACATACATACATACATACATACATACATACATTTTCAGGTGTGAAATGCATTGTGATCTCCATGCTATGGATACTTATGGAAAGAAAGCAAATGCCTGTCAAAATGGTGAACAATATTTATTAGGCAATATGTATTTATTCCATAAACTCAATTCTAGAGAAAACATTCTCTGGCAAGTAGTCAAACAATTTTAATGTAAAATTTAACGCAATGAGGGTGACATATTTTAGTACAAATTAATTAGATTAATGAAGGAAATGTCCTGAGTCAGAAAAAATAAAATGAGCTGCATAACATGGGGTACTTTGCAGTAATTGTTAAGCTATCAATTCTCTTACTTTGCAATTTGAATTCTATTTAGATCATCAAAAATCATATAAAACCAATTCCTGTTTTTCTTCTGGTTGATTGCATAAAAATATAACAACGAGTTCCATTTATCTGGAAAATAACATAACTTTCTTCAAGAAAAAGTTTTTGATTTGTAAAATATCTTTAATCATTTCTTTAAATTTCCTTGCTAGTGTTTGTACCATGGGCCTTCTGAAAAAATTCCACTTATTTTGTGTTAATCCATTTTATTTTACCTTATTAATTTATTTGTACCTCAATTTATTCTGCAAATAATCTGTTGGTGGCTTATAATAAAAATTAAAAATTAAAAGGAAAAAAGTAATACAAGTGAATATAATAACCGTGGCCAGAAAAAATTAGAAAAATAGGTGAGAAAATTGGATCTTGTTAAGATGATACTAAAAGTGCAGGCCACAAGGCTTATGTAATTTTTGCAGCTGGATTTGAAATTTGACCCTAAATTCCTGGCAGCAAAAAGTAAAACGTGATTAGTTATATAGCTGTCTTAATTAAGAAAAAGAACCCTGTTAATTTTATGTGTTAGACCATTTTAAGTCAAAGTAATAGAAAACCCAACTCAAACAGGTCTTCAAGGAACTAAAAGTATCCATAGGTGGAGCGGCACCTAGATCTAGTTTAACTAGAACTTGGTCTGATTGGCTGAGATATTCTTGGCATTTTCATCCTTTTTGTGTTGATTTCATCTCAGTCTTGTAACAAGATCCTGCAGCAATGGACATCCATATACAACATACATAGGCTGTCTTATATGCTTTTCTCTTAAGTCAGGGACTTTCCTTCCATTTTGTCCAGTAAACTTCTCCTCACATCTCACTAACCTAATCATTTGATCAATAATCTGCAACCAAAGGAATGCTGTGGGCTGATTGGCTTAGGTCTAGTTTCCTGAACAAGGAAGCTAAAAGATGTTGGAAAATGCAGGGCCTCCTTGAAACTGTGAGTATGATCAATTTCTCTTCAAGTTCATGAGCTGTATGGTTTAGGAGTAGATATCAGAGGAGATATTAGAAATTAGGAAAGAGAAAGGGATGCAACCAACATCTTCTATACAAGTTACCCAAGGAACACGAACTCTTTTTATTACTTAGGAATTTAACATTCTGGATTCATTTACTGGTTATGAAAGGCTATTTTAAATTTGCATTCAGAGATAATCATGATATTCAGCAAATTTTAATGTTAACTAAAAATAAACCATAAAATAATCCTATAATAACCGTTTCTCCTTTGTGGCATCTGCTGAAGATAACTGACTTCATAAAATTTTTACATGATGGATAGGCTGATGGGTTGAATGTCTTCACTCTAAGTTCTACAGTTTTGTCCATTTTTTTTCCCTATCTTCCACTATATTTTCCTAATATTTATATTAAAAGATAAAAATCATTGCCTAGCAATCAAAATATGTTGATTTGGAAAACTTTTCTCGATATAGAAGAAACCACTTTTGGGGTGTGTGTGGTAGAGCAAATTTGAAAGAGAGTAATCATTGCAGTGCTAGGGCTAAAAGTTTTGGATTTAAAGATATGTCCCAAGGTCGAAGGTACAGCTACTTTGGTGGTTAAGTTCTTAGATAATGACATCCCTGACTTTGTACACACACACACACACACACACACACACACACACACACACACACACACACACACACACACACTTTCCCGTAATATGAACAATGATCTTCAAGAGACTTATTTCTAAATGTTATTTTTTTCCTCCAGAGAATCTATGGGATTTTAAATAATGTGAATGCTATTGCCTAGATATGAAGGACAAAATCAACATTGGAAAAATATTTTAAAATAAAAATAAAATTTGAGGATAAATTGGTGATAACGATTATTTAGACTGGCTTCTCGGAATTCGATGATACTTTGTCCTTGTCCCTCCCAGTCTTTGAGGACAGTGTCTACATTTAGACAATGGCTCCTAATTTTCTGGCTCTGCTTTACTTCAGGATGATTTTTTTCTTTATAGACAGTGGTCTTGGCAGGTAAATCAATTCCCGTAAGTACAGTCTCCTGAAATGAAGGAAGGTTCAGTGTCCTCTCTGGGGGCAGCACTAGCCGGTATTTTATTATCTCTTCCAAATCATGACACTCAATGAAGTGTGGAACTGATAAAAGATGAATTTACTTTAAGGTCCAAGTGAGAAAACAACAGAAAATGAGAAGTTTCATCATAAATGCATCAATGAAGTTGCCCAGGGAGACTTGGGGATGGTGAAACTATCTAATAGCTATAGAAATTGCATCTCACCTTATTCATGGCTGACACTCTAATGGAATCTCAGACTGTCTCAGTATACTGTCTGTACTGGCTTCATTTTCTCTTTCAGGTGCAAACCAGTGTTTCTGGTTTGACCCAATGTCCCAAGCTAGGCAGAGAGCTTCTTTGGCATTGGCCCAAAGGACAATAGGGAAGTGATTTAGCTAAAATTACATATTGATCTCCCTTTCAACCATCATCCTTTCCAGTTAAATTACCCTGCTTTTTCCTGAGGGATGACTGTGAGTTTTCAAAACCTGCTCAACCCAGATTCTTAGGTGATAATTTTTCCTCTTACAGTCTTCTGATTTAGATTGTGATATATTTAAACAACTGTTATTTTCACAAAATGAATACCAATTTTAGAGTGTTGTAAGCAAAGACATTAGGTAAAAAAAAAAAACTTTCTAGAAGTAGGAAAAGCTAAATATTGCTGATGTAAACCTTTAGGAAAAAAATTTCACTACTATGGGAAACTTGAATATTCATCCTTATTCTTTTTGCCTAGCATGGTTTCCTTACAATCAATTTTCCATATTGCAGAAAATTCTCCTTCTTTACTAGTTTTTACTAATTTTAATTTTTAAGTCTTTTGAGGTAGGAAGCAATGTTTATGCTTATTTTCTTCTTCTTCTTTTAAAATTTCAGATGCATGGACTTGGATTAATCATTCTCCTTGGCTTATGGCATACTTTCATTAGTTTGTGAAAGGTCGTTCCCTGATTGATATGGTAGGTGTTTAATGAATAGTGTTTGCCAGTTGATTAAAGTCTTTCCACTTCAGAAACTTATTCAATGTAGGCCATGGATAAGAAGATTGAAAATTGATCAGAATTATTTTTTTTACCACACACATTAGGTTATTGACAGTTCCTTAGTGAGTCAAAACTGGATTCTGACATAGAACTGTTGTATATTCTTTATATTTTATTTTACGAATCTGAATGTTAAAGGGCATATCATTGAATGTGATTCAACTTTGCAAATTTAATAACTACTTTAAGTATTATTATAGATAAATATCTGATCTGGTGAACCCTATCTACCTGTTCTAGTCAAGATTCATATGTTTGAAATATGTGCAATGAGGAAGTTGCACCCTTTATAGATTCCTGTCTTAACAAGGCTCGAAGCTGTCCAGATTCTACAAGTTGAATAGTCAATTACTGAATCTTATTTGATGGTGTTCTTGATGTTTCACTGTTCACTGAGTGGCCAGGCTTGCGCAGTCAAGGTTTAAAAGGCAGGTAAGTGCCACCTAGGGAAGAAACCAGTGTAAAAATGGGAGTTGCTCAGAACAGACAACATGCATACCAAGCTCAAACAGTGTAGTGTTTACTTATAGCAAGAGAAGAGAGAGAGCCAACATGATCTAGCTCCTTGCAATGTGTGGGTACCCCATGGCTAGTGGATCTACTCTGCAGCCAGCCAATACAGGCAGTGTAGCTGTACACACCTCACTTTCTACTGCAGTGGAAGTATATTTACCCCTCCCCTGTGGGGTCTGAAATACAGAAACCAGGCGACACACCTGAAGACCATTGACACATGTACTTAAGTATAACAGAGGAATGCACATTGGATCTGAAACAAGGAAAGATACTTTCATAGAAGGTGATAAACCCAGAACAGGCTGTGAGGATTCTATCTCTTAGCAAAGAAGTGTTCTAGGCCCAAGGCCCATTCTTATATGGCTCAATGGGGGCTGAAAGACCGCATGTATGCATTTCCCAGTGCTTGATGATGATGAAAATTGCAAATAAATTTAATCATATACACTCTGGAAAAAAATACTCTTTTGGCAATATTGTTGACTTTTCTGGCATGCAGGTTTCTAGAACACTGTTTCACCTATGTTTTCGACTATGACAATAAGTAAGAAATGTGTTTTCCACATTGACTCTTGATGTGTGCGTGTATAACTAAAACAAAAGCTTCAGAAACAACACTTTCCATTATTATATATAATGCAGACTAACATTTTTTGGTTTGAATCTATTCTATTACATTAAAAAATCAATCACTTAATTGACTTTATCGAGTCCAAATTATCATCGAAAAAATGCTATTACTAGGAAACGGGCCATACAGAAACAATAAAGTTTACAAGAGCATTCAAGGTTTTGAAAAAGAATGAAGAGTGGTGAAAAAAGAGCATTTTCCCTTGTGTTATGGGTTCCACATGGTGTTTTCCCTATTTATCTAAAGGGCAAAAGTAAGGTTTTTGGGTGTGTTGTTTGCTCTGCTCAGGACACTATCTTCAATGCTATTCTGCTATTTCTCTCCCTACAAAGATGAGATTTAAATCTCATCAGAATTCTCACATTCCCAAGTTTGTCATGACTCTTCTAAGACTAAATCATTTCTAATTCTACTAGGTTCTTATAACATACCTTTTCCAATAGTCTTCATAGCACCATGTTTATTTTGGCTCAACAATTTTTCTCAAGTGCCCAATGCCATATGTGATATATGGTAGGCACTTGAATATTTCTTTCATGACTAAATGAACTCTAATAATTAAAACGCCAATTACTTAAAAAAGGAGTATGTGTCAGCATTCACAACATACTGAATATTTTTGAGATCTCGTAGTTTTCTACCTGGATCATAGTTGTTTTTGTACAGGAACACATATATTCCTCTTTTATATCTTTATCTATCAGTGACTTGCTAATAAATGTTGACTTGGTTCTTTTAGGATATATATGTGTATATGTTATTCATGTAATGGGACCTGGAGAGGAGAATGTACTTCTAGCATAACATTAGAGCATATTTGCATAGTCATTGTGATTGTACTTATTGATTTCCATCTCTTAGAATCAATCTAATAAGAAGGAGAGAAAAATATGTGTTGGTGTTAATGTGCTTACGTTACAAAGTATGTTCCAGAGCTTCTATGGAAAGTCCCTGTAATGAGAAGTGTGCGTTTAGTATGGTGTTTATAGTTAATGGTTAACCAATACAAAAGCTAAAAATAACAAATTAATATCCAACACTGGAAGAGGTGAAGGGGAAGAGATAGCAAGGTAAATGAAATCGATTCTTACATTTTATAACGATAGCAGTCAACAGATGTTATCTAAAGTTAATAAATCAAGATGGTAAAAAGAAATGAACTTCTTAGACAATATAGAGATAACTACCAAAACACCTAGAAATAGAAAAAATTAAGAGATTATCCTTGGAGAGTATATCTGCAGGAGAGGAGGAATTCTGTGCAAGATCACTGCTTTTCATCATAGATCTTTGTTTCTAACAAGAAACAAATCTAGGAGAAAAGGTTATACAGAAGTCTACTTTATGGTTCAGGTTTCTTAAAGCTATTTTTGAAGCCCATGCTTTTTTTCCTTGCCTCTGGCCATTCCTCAGTATCTTATTATGAACTGATTATAATGATTTTTTAAAGCACATATAGAGTTGCTATGATGGAAAATATTCAGGCCTCCATGCTAGAACACTGTTATGGGTAGAAATCTGGGATCCTATAAAATTGGCATCCATGTTCTCTATTAGCGTTTAGAATTTCTATGTAAACAGAAAAGGCTTAATACTTCCCAAAGCTTATAAGCAGCAGCATTATGAAGCCTATTTAGTAGTTCATTATGGTTCCCCGCAAGGAAATAGTATATATTCTTCATTGTTACTACTCTGTTCAGACACAAAAACGTAGTTCAGACACTTTAAAATGGTTACATTTGTGAATAGATATTTATGAGAATACTCATTATTGTTATTTTTTAATTTTTATTTTATTTTTATTTTTCTTAGGCAAGGCGACCCTTGGTTGACCTCACAGATTGCAAGGACCTTGTCAGCTTACAATCCCTTATTTTTTATTTTTTACTCCTACAGCACCTGGTCTTCCTAGGTGGTCTCTCATCCAAGCACTAACCAGGCCAAATCCTGCTTAGCTTTAATTATTTTTTGAAATTAAGAGTTCTGGAGGCTCAGGAGTCTAGGTTAAATGGAAGTCAGTTTATACTATCAGGTCTCAGAAATTTCATAGGAGCTAGTGGCCTCTTTAAAAAATTATTATTCATAGTCTTTATTTTTTAGAACAGCTTTAGATTTAGAGCAAAATTGAGTAGAAGTGACTTTTAGTTTCCTGTTCCACATATTAGGATCTTGGAATTTGCTACTCTTTCCAAATCACAAGTAAAAATCTGAACAGAATGGAAAATCAACAGCTCTCCTAGGAATCATAAGAGAGGCGAGGACACAGTGTAAACCACTGCTCCAAGACTGGAGAAGCAGACAGGCAAATAAATACGAGGAGTCATGCCTGACTAGAACAAAGACTCACAAAAGGCAACTGTCATGAGAACTAGTAGGAAAACCTGAACTGTAATCGATGAATTGCTAAAAGCTCAGTGTGGACAAGTCTGAGAGTTAAAAATTCCAGGGCAACCCAGTCATGGGGGAGTGGGGGGAGGCACATTTTTGTGAGTTTTACTTCAAGGAATTTCACCAATGGTTCTCATAGCAAATATTAGTGGAAAAAAAAAATCTCTCACCCTTCTGGCAGTGGGAGGGGAAAAGTAACCATTTTGAAATATACTGGCATACTTTTTCCTGCTTTCAGGGAAAGCTAGTTAACGGAGACTAGCCTGCTCAGGTTTTACCAAAGCCTAACTTACCTGAGAGAAGGGAACTAACCATTCCAGTGGGGTGTAGCTTTCCATGTGATAGAAGGGAAACACAAAACTCTGGCCCACTTTAGTCATCTTGTCCACCTAGAGGGGTGTGAGGGGGAGAAACAAACTGAGAAGCACTTGTGAAGTTCACAGGCCAGAGGCACAGGCTCTTTAAAAGGTTGAGACTTAATTATGTGACTGTAGAATGCTTTTGCTTTCCCCACATCTTACCACCGCATCACTAAAGGCCTTTTGACAGCCCTTCCCTTTACTCAGTACATTGCATCTGGTTATTAAGAAAAAATTACAAGGCATACCAGAAGGCAAAAAACACAATTTAAAGAGATAGAGCAAGCATCAGAACCAGACATGGCAAGAATGTTAGAATTATCAGACTGGAAATTGAAAACAACTACGAATAATATGCTAAGGGCTCTAATGGATAAAGTAGATGACATGCAACAACAGTTTGGCAATGTAAGCAGAGCAATGGAAATCTCAAGAAAGAACCAAAAAGAAATGCTAGAGATGAAAAACACTGCAACATAAGTGAAGAATGTCTTCGATAGACTCATTAGTAGATGATGTGGCTGAGAAAAGAATCTCTGAGCTTGAGTATATTTCAGTTGAGACTTCCAAAGTTGAAAAGCACAGGCAACATAGGCTAAAACAATTTTCAAACTATAGACAATCAAAGACAAAGAAAAAAAAATCCTGAGAGAAGCCAGAGGAAAAAACATATTGGCTACAGAGGAACAAAGGTAAGAATTACCTCCAACTTCTCAGAAACCATGCAAGCAAGAAGAGAATAAAGTGAAATATTTAAAGCATTGAGAACAAAAACCCACCAACCTAGTATTATGTACCCTGTGAAATCATCCTGTAAGAGTGGAGGTGAAATAAAGATTTTCTCAGGCAAACAAAAATTAATGGAATTTATTGTCAGTAGACTTGCTTTTAAAGATATGTTAAAAGAAGTTTCTTAGAAGAAAAATAAAATAGCTCATAAACTCATATCTATATCCAAATGTCTGAGAATTGAAGAAGAAATGAAAACTACATTGCCATTTACATTAGCACCCCTCTCAAATTAAATACTTAGGTATAAATCTAACAAAATATGTACATGATTTGTGTAAGGAAAACTACAAAACTCTGATGAATGAAACTGAGGTAGAACTAAACAAATGGAAAAATATTCTATGATCATGGATAGAAAGACTCAATATTGTCAAAATGTCAATTCTTTCCAACTTGATCTATATACACAATGCAATTCCCATCAAAATCCCAGAAAATTACTTTGTTGTTATTAACAAACCAATTCTAAAGTTTATATGAAGAAACATAAGACCCAGAATAGCCAGCATAATATCGCAGAAAAGACAAATGAAGATCTGAGACTACTTTAAGACTTAACTGTAAAGCTACAATAATCAAGACAGTGTGGTATTCAGGCAAGACTAGACAAATAGGTAAATGGAGCAGAATAGAGAGCCCAGAAATAGGCCCATATTAAAATAGTCAACTGATCTTTGGCAAAGGAGCAAAGGCAATGCGATGGAACAAAGATAATGTTTCACAAATAGTGCTAAAACAGTTGAACGTCCACATACAAAAATGTGAATCTACACATAGACCTTACATTCTTCACAAAAATTAACTAAAAATAGATCACAGACTTAAAGGTAAAATGCCAAATTATAAAACTCCTAGAAGATCAAAAAGGTGAAAACCTAGATGGCTTTGGATATGACATGACTTTTTAGATACAATACCAAAAAAAGGATCCATGGAAGAAATGGTGGTTTTCAATTTTGCTGTAAACCTAAAACTGCTCAAAAATTAAATTCTTAAAAAGTGTATATGTAATGACATAAACTGAGAAAAAAGAAGGCAAAAAATTGAGCCAAACATATACGCCTTGTACCCCTTCTCCCCAACACACCCATAGCCTTCTTTATTATCAACTAGAGTGATATGTTTTTTTACAACTGATGAACCTACACTGACACATCATTATCACCCAAAGTATATAGTTTACATTAGGGTTTACTCTTGGTTTTATATATTCCGTGGGCTTGGACATATTTATAACGACATGCGTCTACCAGTATAATATCATACAGAGCAGTTAAACAGTGCTAAAAACCTCTTTATTCACCTTATTCACCCTTCCCTCCTTCCTAATCCTTGGAAACCACTGATTTTTTTTACTGTCTCCATAGTTTTGCCTTTTCCAGAATGTCATATAATTGGAATCATACAGTATGTAGCCTTTTCAGAATGGCTTCATTCACTTAATAATATGCAACTAAGGTTTCTCGATGTCTTTTCATGGCTTTATAGATCATTTCTTTTTACCACTGAATAATATGACATTGTTTGGACATACTACAGTTTATCCATTCACCTACTGGAAGATGTCTTGATTGCTTCCAAGTTTTGGCAATTGTGAATAAAGCTGCTATAAACATCCATGGGCAGGGTTTGTGTGGACATAAAATTTCAGCTCCTTTGGGTAAATACTAAAGAGCACAATTGCTGGGTAGTGCAATAAGGGTATGTTTAGTTCGTAAGAAATTTCCAATCTGTCTTCCAAAGTGGCCGTGACATTTTTCATTCCCACCACCAATGAATGAGAGCTCCTATTGCTCCACATCATTGCCAGCAGTCGGTATTGCAGTGTTTTGGATTTTGCCCATTCTAATTGATGTGTAGAGCTGTTTTAATTTGCATTTTTTTTCTGATGACAGGTGATGTAGAACATCTTTTCATATGCTTATTTGCCATCTTTTCATATGCTTATTCACCATATCTTTTTTGGTGTCAAAAGTCTTTGGCTCATTTTTTAAAACTGGGTTGTTTGTTTACTTATTGTATTGTTTTAGAAGTTCTTGTATATTTTGGATAATAATCCTTTACCAGGTATATTTTTTGCAAATAGTTTCTCACAGTCTGTGGCTTGTCTTTTCATTCTCTTGACAGCATCTACAGCAGAGCAAACATTTTTGATTTTAACGAAGTTCAGTTTATCAATAATTTCTTCCACAGATCATGTCTTTGGTGTTGTGTCTAAGAAGGCATCACCATTCCCAAGGTCATCTAGGTTTTCTTTTATATTATCTTCCAGGAGTTTTATAGTTTTGTGTTTTATATTTTGATCTGTGACCCACTTTTTGTTACTTTTTGTGAAGGTTGTAAAGTCTGTATATCTATTCATATATATGTATATATTTGCATGTGGGTGTCCAGCACCATTAAGTGGCTTCTTTTTAGTGTTAAATTATGACTGATTTTTAAAGAAACCTCACTTAGAAAATTAGAGAAAGAAACATTAGGTCAAGTATAAGGGATCACTTTTGGCTGGCTTATTGAGTTAAGAATTTATCTTTTCTCATGTAAAAGAATTCCAGAGGCAGGCAATTCAGTGTTCATACAACACCCTGTTACCCCAGGCTCCTTCGATCTTTCTGCTCCCCATCCCTTAATTCATGATTTTTATCCTTGAGTTCTCTCTTGGTTTCTATCCTTGGTTGATATCTTCATTGGTTTCTTTTATCAAGTAGTACAGAATTACTA
Source organism: Pteropus medius (assembly GCF_902729225.1). Taxonomy (NCBI): domain Eukaryota; kingdom Metazoa; phylum Chordata; class Mammalia; order Chiroptera; family Pteropodidae; genus Pteropus; species Pteropus medius. The sequence continues at coordinate 40,912,494 of NW_024354875.1, forward strand.
TTTTATTTCAGGTCGGATAAAGGAGAAAGGGAATAAGGGTGTCTGCTAGATAAATAATCTCCATAAGAGAACTTTTCCAGTAATTATACCTTAAGACTTCAGCTTACATCTCATTTGATACCCTTTTCTGCGAGAAAAGCTTAAAACTTTAGGTTTTTAGCTAGAAATGTTACTACACCAATCATGTAACAGGGAAGGAAGGAAACAGAATTTTGGCAGGCAACTTGTCATCTCTGCCCAAAGCTTCATCTACGCCAAAGTTTCTGCTTCCAGTTCTTTACCCTGTGTAGAAGGGGAGCAAGATATAGGTCTGTAAAATGTCACAGATTTGTTTTAATAAATTATCTTACTTGTCTAGACTATAGGTAAAAAAATTTTCATAGCAACACCAATGATATCACATACTATAATGAGTTGTTCCAGGATTATAACATGAGATTTATCAAGAGGAAAATATATCTATAGAGTGTCTTGCTCATCTCATTATCTCTAGCACCCAGCAGAGCTCTTGCCATATAGGAATGGCATTAATTTTCTATTATTGCTGTAACAAATTACCTCAAATTTATTGGCTTAATACAACCCAAATTTACTATCTTACAGTTCTGTAGGTTAGAAGTCTGACACAGATCTCACTAGGCTAAAGTCAAGCTATGAGAAGAGTTGTATTCCTTCCTGGAGGCTCTAGGGGAGAATCCTTGCCCTTATCTTTTCCACCTTCAAGATGATGTCTACATTGCTTAGCTCAAGATCTCCTCCTTCATTTCCATTTACTTTAATTTTTCAATTAGAGTCGACATTTAATATTATTTTATATTAGTTTCGGGTGTACAGCATAGTGGTTAGACATTTATATAATTTACCCTCCTTCATTTTTAAAGCCAGAAACATGAAATTTCTATGGCTATTCTTTCACAGTCACATCTCACTCTGACTGTGAGTGTCCTGCCTCCCTCCTCCACTGCTAAAGATCCTAGTGATTACATTGAGCCCACCAGGAGAATCCAGGATAACCTGCATATTTTAAAGCCAGCTGTTTGTCAACCTTAATTCCTTTTTGCCACATAACATGAAAAATATGCAGGTTCTAGGAATTAAGAAGTGGATGTAGAGCATCTTTTCATATGCTTGTTTTTCCATCTGTATATCTTTTTTGGTGAGGTGTCAAAGTCTTTTGTCTATTTTTTTAATTGGGTCGTTTGTTTTCTTATTGTTTTGTTTTAAAAGTTCTCTGATTATTTTGAATAACAGTCCTTTACCAGGTATATATTTTTTTGCAAATAGTTTGGAGGGTCATTATTTCGCCTACCACGATGATGCTTGATAAGTTTCTATTACTAAGTAATAATTATAAGGAGTTAACATACTGTCTTTCATTTTATCCTTCAACAACTCTACGAAGTGAGGAAACTGGTGCTTAAAAACTTGGGCTAACTTGCCCCAAATCACAAAACCAGAATTTTGTCCACATATGTATGACATAAAAAACCCACATTTGTAAAACTTGTGCTATGTTTTACTTCACTCTAGTGAATGAATATGCTAAGTGTGAGGCGAGCGTGTTTCTATGACAGGGTTCCATGGTTTTGCATGAAGACTAGTGCTAAATCAAGATAAGCATATTTTAGAGTCTCAGTCTAGGTTGGTGACCTTTTAATATATGGTTATGAAGTGAAATAAAGAGTTTATTTTGTTTTATAATTTAGAATTTTTCTCATCATCTGCAATCTTTGAAGTCCCAAATTTGTATAGGAACCACTAACAAGAATTATTCGCCTTTTCTTCTATGCTTAATCGCACTATATAGACTTGATAATTATATTTTAATTAATGTCTTTTTCTTTTCTTTTTTTCTTTTTTTCAGCACTGTTATGAACTAGTGGAAATTCAGATATTTTCAGCATTAGACTGTATTAAAATACCTTTTGTACTATAAAGAAACCATTCTAATCGGGAGGTATGAAGGTTTCTGATATATTTTAACTCATCTCATCCTCATTTAAGATGGCATTCACATAATACAAACCATCACACCCAATGTAGGTTGAAAATATTTAAAGCTGTGAAAACTTGTCATAGTTTATTATTGTAATTGATACAATATATTTAAGCCGTTAACAGGTACATGAAAAAACATTTATTTTTATGAGTATTCAATGAGAGTTCCCATATATTTGAATATGGAAGTCTAATGAAACTGTTGAATAAAAATTGGATTTAGCAATAGTGAGAAATGAACCTCTACAGGGGAGAAAAAAAGAAATTTTCACATTACAGATATGGTCCTTAGCAACAAAACTTTTTATGTGTTGGGTTCTGATGCTTAACTGATATGGTAAATCATTTTATTCAATAATTAAAATGGACATCTATGAAAAATAACCAATATTTATGGGTTCAAGTAATGTCTGGTTTGGGTTGTACTGAAATCGTTTCTAGGTACTGGTTCCATTTAAGCCCCAAATCCTCTTTTCTTAACAAAATATTTAGAATGCTCCTTGATTGTTATGATAAGTTCTATAAAGAATGAATGAATTAGGAAGATCTTCTAATTAAATTAATATCATGTAGTGATCATCTTTATCTTTCTATGTGATGACATTCTATGAATAAATGGTAAAGATTCATTAGTGTGATTTTTTAAAAATTAAATTTATTGGGGTGACATTGGTTAATAAAATTACATAGGTTTCAAGTGTACAATTCAGTAATACGTCATATGTATATTGCATTGTGTGTTCACCATCCAAAGTTAAATTTCCTTCTGTCACCATATATTTGACCCCCATTACCCTTATCTACCCTCCATTTCCCTCTGGTAACCACTAAACTGTTGTCCCTGTCCATGATTCTCTGTCTCGTTCATTTGTTGCTTTCAGTTTTATAGCCTATGTATGAGTGAAGTCGTATGGTTCTCAACTTTTTCTGTCTGACTTATTTTGTTTAGCATGATAATCTCAAGATCCAGCCATATTGTCTCAAATGACAATATTTCATCTTTTCTTATGGCTGAGTAATATTCCATCGTATATATGTACCACATCTTCTTTATCCAAGCATCTATTGAATGGCACTTTGGTTGTTTCCATGTCTTGGCCACCATATCATTAGTGTGGTTTTGGGAGCTCATTTGTTTTATAGGTAGAAAAGAAAGACCTGAGAATAATTAAGTTAGATTTGTTTTCTTCAGGATTCTGGGAAATCTAGAAATGTGTATTTTTACCTTCAACATTTACAATAAATACACAAGAAAATTGTAGGCTTCAATTTGATTCTCATGTCTTTGTATGTGATGATGAATAAATGTGGAGCAAGAAGGAATAGAGAAGGAAGACGAATAGAAGAGGATTTATTATTAATCCTTTTTCACTGCTAGCATTCTCAGTAAAGTTACCATATAGTGGCAGTGTTTACCAACATTCTCCCAATTAAGAATCCTTTTCTTTTTGTCACTTGGCTAGAATTCTCAAGTGGTATTAACACAGTAGTCTCATGATATACTCAACAACCAGGTTTTGAAATATTATTATTATTAGCACATTTAGACTATAATATATAGATCCTCATGGGCAGGACTATGTCTTATTTATCTTTTTACCCACCAGTGCTTATCCTAGTGCTTGATACATTTGGAGTACTCAATACATGTTTATTAAATAAAAGAATGAGTAAATTAAATCATAATTTTTTTCTCTTCTAGTTACATAAAATGTTTTATTTGTTCTCAATGAGCTATATTACCTCATTTATAAATTGGGAAGCTGTATCAGATTGTCTCTAAGGTCCCTTCTAGTGTCAACATTTTTGTATTCCTGTGATTCTTTTCTTCATTAATTGTGGTAGAAAACGGAGACTTGCTTCATTTCCCCTCAGTCATTAGCTCTGCCTGCTGGCAGAGAAGACAGAGACTGCAAGGAATAAGTTCTCTTCAACCTGGCAGGTTGCTGCTGGTCCCAATGGTTGATGATAACAGTAGGAGGTGGATTTTGATGAATAGAAACATCTTCTAGCAGCTTCCACTCTTGTAATGCAGTGGTGTTTAGGATGTTCCACATAACATTTATAGCACTTTATCTTTTCCTGTTGAGCTTTCTGGAGGTGGTAGAATGCTCACTAGCTCTTTCAACAGGCAGTTTTGTCAGGGGATTTATTCTAAGCTACCTAGAACTACAGTGGTCTCTCTCTTGCTGTGTCCTGAGTCTTCAGGTTCACTGACTTGTTTGTAGGATTGTCACAGGTTCTGGTTTGCCTGGGACAGTTTCAGTTAACATCTGCTGCCTGGTGTAATGGTTAATGGTGCTTTTCTTCACCCTTAGAAATGCCTTGGTTTGGGCATTAAATTATAGAGTTACCTATTAACTGAGCTCTTTCACTTCTGAATGGTTCCTCTCCTTGTACTGAAGTGTGCTCATTGCTGGTAGTGCCATCTCAGGTATTGGCAACAGTCTCACATTCCTCCTCTGACGCCTCTGGTGAAACCTCTGGCATAGAGGCAAAGTGCATTTACTTACTTTCCCAAGTTTCTCTGAAAAAACAGAGTAATTGAATTCTTCTGGGTTAAAAATACAACCATTTTTTCCAAGAGCTACTAAGATAGAGCAAAATAATAATAATCATAATAATAATAATAATCGTGTAAATACTTTTTTTTAATTTTTGAAAAATCTACTAGTTTGTAAATATGCAAAGGTACCAGTGGGATATAAATGAGGGCATTATAAAATACTTCAGATCCTTTTATTTTCTTGGAACCATCTTCATGCATTTCCAAGTGTGCTTCCTTCATGGTATGGCCTCTACAGCTCACCAGTTCAGGGCTATTATTCAGAGTGTGCTTCTGAGATGCAAAGATAAGGAAGATACTTAAGTCTGTTTTGGAAAATTATATCAAGCACACACATAATGTATTTGAAGAGGAAAGAGAACAAGGAACATGTTGGAAGAAAGAAACAAGCCAGGTGCTGTAGTCTTCCCAAGGGATTTGGAGTTGGAGCTAGGCTTTGAAGGTTGGGCGGGGTTTCTGCAGGTGAGCTGGGGGCAAAATGTTAGGAGAAATTGTGTTGTCTTGTAGTGGCCTTCCCAATTTAAGTGAGAAGAGAGAAAACTGAGAGATAAGATGCCTGGGTCAGAAAGACAATTTGCGGTCCTGGAGGCAAAGTAGTTTGAACCTTCAGGTATTCAGCTTTCCATGACATGCACTTTTATTGGATTTCGGATATTATTTCAAAACCTTTATTTCTGCAGAGAAGTTTTACTCTAAAAACAGGTATGGATAGAACTGAAAGCGAAAAGTAGTTTAATGGTTTTCCAAGTAGTTTTATCATTGTCTCTCCTTTTTTCACTTTATTCGTTGTATAAAACATAAAGGGAGTAAGGAGGGAGAGAAAGTAGGGTATATGATTTGATTGTTGCTAGCTCGCTTATGTTGCCTGTGTGTCCGTGAGCAAATCATAGGCTTCATTTTGACAGGATTGAGAGATATCAGCTTTGGGTACACAGCTCTGGGTTCTATTTTGGAAAATTAGCATTTTGCTGGGACATTTCTTATAGCCCATAAAGTGAGGTTGGTGGTTAGGGGTGAGGAGTGGGGGAATTAAAGATGTTCTTGAGTTTGCTTATTTTTAGAGGAACTTATTGGAAGCTTTTATTTATTTAATTGGGTATATCTTGGAGGCATTAAGGCCAAAAGCTTGGGCCATCGATGCCAGCAGACTTGCCCTTCACCCAAGGTAGAGATACTGTTTTCTCTATCTCCCCTTCTATCTGCCTTTCTGGACTTAGTACAATAGGTTCTATATGTAATTTTCTGCTGGGTACTCTCTCAAGATAGAATTTCCTTTTTGATTTCAGAGGATTTTTAGCTTATGTCCTCTCTGCTCATTCTAAATGTTTTACACACATGCATTTATATTCATGTTTGGACTAGTAAAAATCACCCATTTATTCATTATGCAAGTTTTTATGGAAGTTCTCCTTATTTGCCAATCACTGTTTTAAGTGCTAGAGTACAACAGTGAACAAAAAAGATAGCCCTCAGGGAGCTTAGATTCATGGGAGGGTAGAGGTGGGGAATGAAGCAATAAGCAATAAATATAACAAATCAACAAAATATGTAGTGTGTTAGAAACAGATAAATGCTATGGTAAAAAGAGAAGTTAGATCATTGTGCAGGAGGAGTCTGGGAAAGCAAAGGAAAGGGTATAATTTCAGTCGGCATTAGAGTAATTGGGTGAGGCTTCATTGGCAAGATGATATTTGAGTAAAGATTGAAAGGAGGTGAGAGAATTGGCTAAGCAGTTATCTCGCAGAAGAACGTTCAACAGAGGGAAGAGCAGGAGCAAAGGCTGGAAGCAGGAGCATGCCTGGTGTGTTCAAAGAACATCAAGGAGGCCTGGAAGTTGAAGTGAAGTAATTGAAAAGGATAACAATAGTAGAGGTCAGAGAGGTAACATGGGGTCAGTCATTTAGGGCCTTGTAGGCCATCAAAGAGACTTTGGCTATTATTCTGAGTGAAATGGTAGGCCATTTCAGGATTTCTGGCACAGGCATGTCATAATCTACATTGTTCTTAAGAGGATCACTTTGGCTTTGTGTTGAAAATAGACCATGAGTGTGAGGTGAGTGAGTAAGGACAGAAGCAGGGGGCTGGGTCTTGTAGTACTCCAGTTAAGAGATGATGGTGGGTTGGATTAAAGTGGTAGCAGTATAGTCAGATTCTTTGGATATATTTTGAAGCTAAAGCTTTTCTGATGGATTGGATGTGGGGTGTGAGAGACTGAGAAGAGTCTGGGGTGACTCTAAGATTTTTGGCTTAAATGTTTGGAGTATTAGAGTTTCCAAGGCAAGTAAATACTTTATATTCAGTACATTTATTAATTTATAATACTGCAAATATTCTCATAAATGTTATTTCCATAATACCTCTGAGACGGAGATTGGGTCAGAATATAATGGGTGGGTGATAGGTGAGGGAAATTTCTGGCTTAGTGAACGTTGTTTTGATACCCTTTTCTACCACACCCTACTTAAAACACACACCTCCAATATAGGGTCCATGAATTACTTCTCTTGTATTTTTGATACCGACCTCCGTGCTTGTTATATACTTTATTTAATCAAATCTATTGTTATTGATTTTAAAATGAGACATTATTTTATGTACTACTAACAAATGCTACCACTTATTTAAGTGACTTGTTACTGCTTTAATCGGAATTATAATTTACTTTGATTGATATTTATTAAAAGAGTTATTTTTGACTACTTAAATACACTGTCTTAAAGGTATTTCTTGGCATGTGAAAGAATGCTTTTCATATATATTGGAAAAAATGTAATACAGCTTTAACTGCTTGTAGGTGTCATCCTTTCTTAAGTGTCAAAAAGCTCTTGGTGTTACTTTGCAAGAAAATATGAAATTGCAATGATTCTCTCAGCCATGAAGATGTGCTTCATTAATATTAAATATATGCCCTGTCACACAGATTCTTTTTCTGCATATATAATGACATTAATTTCAATGGCGGATCATAGTTTAATCTTTTTGAAGATATTTTAAACTACAATTGAACTCTACAAATATAGTATTAACAATGCACATAACTCAATAGAAAAGATGAAAATATGAGGAATTATTGCCGAGTTCTGTGTAGACTTTGAAAACTATATCACAGCTGTCCCTGGCCAACAATTATCGGATATCATTTACTTTAAGCAACATTCTAATATCTGAGTTGTTAAAATGTGAAAAGTGTGTATCTTAGAATCAGTGAAATATAGTAGTAAATATTCAACAAATATTTAACTGCTTGAAGTGTGACTCTTTATTCCCTGACACCTCACATGTGTGCCTCCAGCTCCAGGCTGCACTGTGTTTTAACCTATACATAAACTGCAAGTCCTGCTATAGTCTTTAATGCACTGTTTCTATTTTCATTTTTTTTTTCCACCCAGCATCCTTTTCTATAGGAAACTATTCCTCCTATTCCCTGTGATTGGGTGGGCTTGATTTCAAACCCCACTCTTCTCAAAACAGGGCCAGGGGAGAACATACAATTACTCCACATGTTACCTACTTCATCAAGCCACACTGATTGGTTCAGGGATGGTCACATGATCTAAGCCAGGTCAGATCCCAGCTTGTCAGAACTCTCAAGGAACAATCTTTCATGTTCTTTGGGGTTATGATGTTTTAGGACCTTGAAAGCCTGCAGTTTCTGGTGGCCACCTTGACATTACAGACAGGGATTGTCTACCCCAGGATCAAGTTTACACAGAGGAAAAGAGAATTGAGACGGAGAAAAAGTTTTCTGGCAACCTCTAATCACCTCTCTACAGCTATAGTTGAAGCTAGATTTATTCTTGGAGTGTTCCGTTATATGGTCAGTATTTTTTTGCAAGGTAGACTGAGTTTAGTCAGTTTCTTTGGTTTAAAACTAAAAATGTCTTTACTAATACAGAAGCATTTTCCTGTATGCCATTTCCCACCCTTTCTCCGGAAAATATCCCCTGTAGAATATGGGCTGACATTCATTTACTATCTTTGCTCCATATGGTTCTAGGCCTTGAAAGTGTTACTCTCACCCTTGACCCATTTTTCTTTGAGTTGTTCTATTAATCTACATGGAGTTTATAGTTAATTGTCAAAATGAGGTATAAGTTAGAATCTTTACTTCTTCTAGGCCAGGTTCTCAGCTCAGCCTTTTTAGTCATTGAGCAGTAGATGGCAGCTTCTTGCCCTCAGATATTTTTGATGGACTCAGACTCCTGCCTTTGACAGAAGCCAACCTTTATTGTCTTTTTCAAAGCTAAATGTGTCTTTGTACCTCCCACGAAGCTCTGGCCTCTTTTGGTGATGAACACTTCAAACTCCCAGTTGGTAGGCATAGCACAGAGGCCTGTGATGTCCTAAACTTATTGAAAGTTAAAACTGTTCCAGGTCAGATTATCAACTCCAACTACTTTCCAAAATTTTCTTTGGTGACTTCGATATTCTCAGTGCAGAGATTCAAATCCTCCCAACATTTCTTAGTTAGACTGTTATAACATGTAATGCAGTACTATATTGTGGGGATAAAGATAAATTTTGGCACTAGAGAGACCTGGGTTCAAATCTTTGTTTTGGTGTTTTTAGTTTTATAGCCTTGTGTAAATTATTTTCACTCTCTAAGCCTTAATTTTTAAAATGGGGATGGAAATATTGTTCCTAGCTCAGATAATTATTGTGGAGTTTGATTGCATCTGTAGATTGACCTATATCCTCTATCTATCTGTCTGTCTGTCTGTCTGTCTATCTATCTATCATCTGTCTGTCTGTCTATCTGTCTGTCTATCTATCTATCTATCTATCTATCTATCTATCTATCTATCTATCTATCTATCATCTATCTGAATTTGTCATATCTGGCATTTAGTAAGTTCTCATACATGGTAGCTATCATTAGAAAATTATACATCATTATTTCTGCGTGGTTTAATGTCTGACTTGTGTTTTATTTTATTTTATTTTTTAAGGTATATATCTTTATTCCATATTCTAAATGTCCACATGGCTTGTTCCTCATCTCTTCAAATGTCACCTTTTCATATGACTTGTGTTTTAGATTGAATTTTATATTACACACGTTTAATTGTTCTCATTCTTTTTCTCATTCTTTCACACATGCACAATGCCAAAATGGTCATACTTTATCTAAGGCAGCAAACTTTGGATCCTTATAAACCAAAATTCTTTAAATATTGTAGACAAATCCACATACCTTGCCCTAAAATAAAAATAGAGAAAACTCTGAAAGCAGAGTCAGATGGTAGTAGAATTTATTACCTAAAAGACAGATCTTGGCCAGGTTCTGCCATCTTTTATAGGTTCAGTATATCTCTACAGAATTCTTTGCTGCAGATAAAGTAATCCCATTTGATTTATATGGCCCTAGCTTAAGAAATCTACAGGAGGATAGGTCTATACCAATTCTTTATCTTAGGCATTTCATTGGCAGTGGCTCTGTATCCAAAAAAAAGATAAGAAATAAGAGAATATAAGGGGAGTGGGGGGAGAAGAGAATATAAAGGACTCTTCTCCTTATGCAATTTTCATTTGCTCAGTTACTTCCTCAATATGTAGTGATATTTGCTGAGCTATACTAATTAGGGATTAAAAAAAATAGTACTTAAGAAAAGTGCCAGATTGATTGCCAGGAAGTTTGTGTCCTCTTAATGTATCATAATTAACTGAATTCAGTCTCTTCCTTGCCTACTTCTTGTACCTATCAGAATTACGCAGCCTTAGGAAGAACTGCTGTCAACCGTGAAAAATCAATCCTTGCATTCCTTAATACTATGGAAGAGAAAAATAGGTGATTAAAGATTTAGACCTATGATAAAATCATTAAGAATTGTTTATTATAGAATTTCGTTCTTAACCTTTATGGGTCACAGACCCCTTAGAGAAATTTATGAGGCTATGGATGCTCTCCACAGAAATACAAAAATAAACACAGGCAAAAAGTTTTGCACCTAATCTCTAAAATATTATAGAACCTTTGAAGCTCATCCAGGTTAAGAATCATTCTTAAAATCATAGAATCTTCGAATAGTATAAGATGTTAGAGCCAAATTAGATCAGTCTATCAGTTTATAGAGAAACTGTGGAACTCAGAGGTGGACCAAGGGGATATGGGACAGGTTATCAGTAGTACCTGCACAATGTTTCCATTTTATGTTTCAATTATTAAAGCAATGTTTTTTATAAACTGATATTTGCTTTCTATTAAATAAGACCCAGTATCTTAAATTACTATTCAAAGCAGCATTTGGAATACTTGGACTGTGGGCCAAATTTGGTCTGTCCCCTATTTTTGTAGGGCCAGTGAGTTAAGAATTTTTACAATTTTAAATTGTTGAAAAAAATGGTACAAAGAATAAAATTTGTAATGTGTGGAAATTATATTAAATTCGAATTTGAGGTTCTGCAAGTAAGGTTTTATTGAACATATTCACGCATATTAGTTTATGTATCGTCTGTGATTACTTTCCTGTTACAATGGTAAAGTTGAGTGGTTGCAACAGACTGCAAGGCCTAAAATATTTTCTTTCTAGATGGCGTATTACAGAAAAAGTTGGCCCATCTTTGGCCCTACATATGGCCAACCCTTGATCTATAGCAATGATGATGAAACTATCTCCTCTTCAAATGACAACCTGAAAACATTTCTCATGTTTCCTTTCCTTTCTTAACCTTTTCTTCTTCATGATGAACTTTCCAAATTCCTTTACATGTTTATCTAATAACAATATTCAAAGATCATTCTCTTGGTCACTTTCCTCTAGACACATTCCATTTTATCAATGTTTCTCTTAAAATGTGGCTCTTAAAATGGAACATATTTTATAATATGTGATTTGAACAGTCAAAAGCACACCGAGAGTATCCCCTGTGTTGGTTATTCTACTTTCTAAACACAGCCCAACTCTATTAAGTTTTTGGAAGGCTCATTACAAGGTCAGATCATAATGAGCGTTGAATCAACTAAAAGCTATTTTTATATAAATTGGTATTCAGTATGAGTGCATTATTTCATGACATTAAGGACTCCCCTCTTTTAACTATTAGATTTATTTTTTTGAACAGAGTTTAACTATCAGCAGTCATTTTAAATATCTTATTTATTGACTTTAAATATTTGTTAAAATTTAATATTCATGGTTATAAAGAAAAATCTTTATGTTTATATTCAGGTGACTCTGCTTTGGGATCTAATTCATTCCTGGAAAGCAGCCTCAATATGGAATCATTAGAGGTCAATTAAATTTCTGTACTCACCTTTTACTTCTTTGTCATATACACTATTGTCACAGCCTAATGCAGTGGTGGACAAACTATGGCCTGTGGGCCAAATATAGCTGCAGTTTGTTTTTATAAGGTTCTCAGCTTATAACGGCTTTTATATTTTTAAAGAGTTAAAAAAAAATAAGAATTTGCAAAAGAGATATACATGGCCTGCAAAACCTAAACTATTTCTATCTGGCTCGTTACAGAAAAAGTTTGCCAATCCCAGGCCTAATCCCTGGGAAGGAAAAGTGCACCTACCTGCCCTGGACTTTGGGCTGTGCCACATGACTTGCTTTGGCCAATGGGATGATAGCACATGTGATATGAGCTTGAAAACTGTTTAGGAGTTTGGGTGTGATCCCTGGGAGTCCCCTACTCACTCCAGATTTTTAAAACTTTTAAGCGTGAAATATAACTCATTGCAGAAAAATGCACAAAATAAAAATGTACAGCTCAATGATTCATTGCAAAACAGAAAGCTATATAACTATCATTCAGGTCAAGAAATTAATATTGCCACCACTTTACCAATCTATTGTGCCTCCTCTCTACCGCTATAGGTGGCCCCTATCTAATATGTACCTTTGATTTTCTAAAGTCAAATATTAATAGTTTTCTCTTCTTCCTGAACAATGCAAGGACCTTAGATCTCTTATTCAATTTAGTGCCTCTGGACTCAGAGTTCCTTTTTGCTTTCGTTCTCTCTATATATTAAACTTGAGACAAAATTATTTCTTTTTACACTTAACATTCATTCACTTTACCTACATTTTTATATTTTTAATTAATTTTCATTTCTTTCCATGTTTCTGAGCTTCTTTCTCAGTTCATTTTTCTTTTGATATTAAGAGTACCCAGTAACGGAGGTCTGCTGATGAGTTCTTAGTTTTTGTCTGAAAATATTTTTACTTTTCCTTAAATTTCTGATGAGCATTGTTCACTGAATGTAGAGTCTTAGGTTAACAGTAATTTATTCATTTTTTATCATTAGTTTCAGTTAGATAGTACATTGGTTAGATATTTATATAGTTTATTGTTTTTTGATGTCCTTTTGTTTCTATTGAGAGGTCATCAGTGGGTCTTTTTTAAAAAAACAAAATAGCTGTATTGAGATAAAATTGACGATCAATAAAATGTAAATGTTTAAAATGTCCAATTTGATAAGTTTTGACATACTTAAAATCCTATGAAATTGTGATCATAATCAAGATAATGAACATAACTATCAGCCCCAAAGTTTCCTAATCCCTCTTTATTCTCTTTCTCCTTTTTTGCCTCTACTCTCCTCCACATCCAGGCAAAAGCAATCTGCTTTAATTATTTGTACAGATTAGTTTGCATTTAAAAGAACTTTATAGAAAGGGAATCATGGAACATGTACTGTTTTGTCTGGTTTCTTTTGCTCAGCATGATTATTTTGGAGTTCATCTTTATTTTAGTGTTATCAAAGTTTATTCCTTTGTATTCTGTTGTGTATGGATACAGCACAGTGTGTTTATTTGTTCTGCTGTTGATGACACTTGGATTGTTTCTAGTTTTTGGTTCTTATAAATAAAGTTGCTATAAACCATTATGTATAAGTCTTTGTGTATGTATATTTGTTTTCTTATCTCTTGGGTAAACTCCTAGGAGCGGAATGGCTGGATCATATAGTAGGTGTATATTTAACTTTGTAAGAAACTGCCAAACTGTTTTCCAAAGTAATTGTAACATTATATATTTCCACTATCACTATGTGAGACTTTCATTTCCTTCATATCCTTTCCAACCCTTGGTATTGTCAGTAATTTTAATTTTAACCATTCCAGTAAGATTTAGTGATATCTCAACAAATTTTAATTTTCATTTCCCTAATGACAAAATGATGTCGAACATGTTTATATAGGTTTATTTGCCAGATGTATATTTCTTTTGTTGAAATGTCTATTCGAATCTTTTGCCTGTTTTTAATTTTTTGTTTTCTTATTATTGAGTTTCAAGAGTTCTTTAGATGATCTGGGTATAGATGCTTTATAGGTATATGATTTGAAATAATCTTCCAGTCTGTAGCTCATCTTTTAATTTTTTTGAGTGTCTTTCAAAAAGCAGAAAATATTAATTTTGATGAAGCTGGATTTACCAATTTGTTCTTTTATAAATTGTACTTTTCTTGTTATCATTAAGGAATCTTTGCCAAGCCCAAAGTTAAAAATGCTTTCTCCTATGTTTCCTTCTATATGTTTTATTGTTTTTGTTTAACATTTACTCCTATGATGAATTTGAAGTTATTTCTGTAAATAGTGCAAAATACGAATCAAAGTTCATTTTTTTTTCATACAGCTATTTGATATTTCCAGCATCATTTGTTTTTCTGGACCATTCCACTGATCTGTTTGTCTATATTTGTGCCAAAACCACTTTGTCATGATTGCTGTAGTTTTAAATAAGTATTGATGGTAAGTAGTATAAATTCTCCAAATTTATTGTTTGTTTTGCTTAGTAGTTTTGGCTATTCTGGGTTTTTTGTTTTTCCATATGAATTTTATAATCACTTTGAAAATTTCACAAAAAAGTGCTGTGATTTTATTTGTAAATATATTGAATCTATAAATTAATGTGGGGATAACTGACATTTTAAAAATAGCAGGTCTTCTGCTATTGGTATATTGGCATACTTATCCATTTCTTTTGGTCTTTTAAAATTTTTTTTAGCAATTTTTTTTTGTTTTAGTTTCAGTATATACTGGTATTGCACATCTTTTGTCATATTTGTTTATCTCTAAGTATTTCCAATTTTTTATGTGATTATAATTGGGATTGTCTTTTATGTCAATTTTTGGTTGTTTGTTTCTAGTATATAGACACAATTGATTGTGCGTATTGATGTTATATCCTGCAACTTTGCCAAACTTATTTATTTTATTATGGTAGTTGGTGCTTCACCTTAAGTCAGGGAGTCTGACGGGCCCTTCTCAGGTTCCCCGTCCTTGCACTGCAGCCCAAGAAGGCTCTCAAGGCAATTTTAAAGCTCAGCTTATTTGTGTTCTATCTAGCAGAGATCACTATATTTCATTTCCTGATGTTCAGTGTCTTAAAAACCATTGTTTTACATATTTCATGCATATTTTGCGTCATTTCAGGGAGATGGGTAATCCAGTCTCTATTATTACATCTTGTCTGAAAGAGGAAAGTTCTGGGAGTTATTCACCTCTGCCCTAAGGTGCTCTGGATAGTCACTGCTCTTCTAGCCTGAGCTCCAAAAAGAAATTCGTTTAGCAGGACCACCTCAACCAATCTGCTGATCTGTAGTCGGAAGTAGTTGAGTTGCATAAAAGTCTGAGAGGCCATGGTAGGATAGATGGGACCGATGTGTTTTGACTTTGGCACATATATTTGTATTAGAACATCATGTTCTAAGTATCAAAAACTTGGTAGATGATTTATTGTATTTTAAATATTATATGAGACCTAAAATAGTGCTAAGATACTCTATGAATGATTGACTATTGTATCCTATCCATGGAAGACTTAAATATCACAACTCTAATTTGAAATAACAGGTACAACAAATTGACTCAATTTGTCGATTCCAAAGTCTGCAGAGAGCCCTAGTTTTAGAGAATGTTAAAGTTAAGCAAATTTTGAATCCGACAGGGTGACTGCAATTTCTTCTCATGCTGCAGGCACAGCATGTACTTTCTAATAGCCTTCCTTCGTTTCTGATTCAAATCCTTCAAATTGATATGAAAGCACTTAATAGGCTTTTAAAGGAGTATCCCCCTTAAAACAAGCTCTCTAATGAATAACAAACCTAGCTCACTACTACCAGAAAGCAGATTTTCTTTAGACTCCAAAGACCTGAATTATTTCACTAGCTCTCCAGAGACAGGGAATAGAAAACCTTGCTTTCTCTGTTTCTGGGCTTTGTTTGCCATTACAGATATAAAATCTAGATAATCGGCTTCCCACTGGCATCCCTCTTGGGAAGGTTGTGCAGACAGTTGTTATCATATCTGAAAAATGCTGTGAAAGAAAATCTCTTCATGAATATAAAAGAGTAATATTGCTGCCTTGGCCCTAAATGCTCTAGTTTCATTCTGTTTGATACAATATGATGCAATATGATTTCAGTACATTCTTTCCCCAATGCTTTAAAAACATCTAGCTGAAGGTCTCAACGAAGGGTGAGTTGTTCCTGGGATGGCTTCCTGAGTGTAGGTGTCACGGCAGCCTCTGAGAAGAGGAGGCACACTGAAGTTAGAAGCAGTCAGGAGGTTTAGAGTGAGAAGACTATGCTTATGCCTGCCCAGGTATTTGGCACAGAGAAGCAAGAATTTACCTGTTTAGACTCATAGATACAGAGAACAAACTGGTGATTGCCAGATGAGAGGGGAGTTGAGGGGCTAGGTAAAAAAGCTGAAGGGAATAAGAAGTACACATTGGTAGTTATAGAATAGTCACTGTGATGTGAAGTACATCATAAGGAATATAGTCAATAATATTGTAATAACTATGTATAGTGCCAGATGGATACTAGACTAAGTAGGGGGAATAACTTTGTAAATTATATAAATGTCTAATCACTATGCTGTATACTTGAACTAAGATACTATAATATTGAATGTGAACTCTAATTGAAAAAAAAAAAAAATTTACCTGTCTACTACCAGAGCAGATTCTGAGTGAATGTCCATAGTGATACATCCATACACTAGTTGTGCTCAGCTTTGAGCTATGCCATCTGACTGTTTTAAGCATTCCTGTCTTGAATTTGTATCCAAGGAATATCAAACCTTTAAGACAATGATAAATTACAGTGGACCTTTTTAGGAGTAACTGATGCTGGCCTGTCAGGTGGCTATAAGCACTGTTACAAAGGCTAGCAATAATCAGTCCTTCTAATGGTAAGTGAAAGCATTTAATTGGATACTGAGATGTGATTGGAATGAAATGTTAAGGGGAAAGTGAAAAATTCAAGGTTGTTGGTCTGTTCACTCTTATTTTAAAAAAGACATGCTGGCAAGATCTGTAGTTTAACATTCTGGAGTTTCAGGGCTTAATAGTTTTAGCCATGGTCTGAAAACTATATCAAATTTAATTACTTCCTTTTCTTGGCTAGGCTAAAGAAAACTTTAACAAATAAAAACTTGCTCTGAGGAATATTAAATTATAGTTATCTAAGTATATTGGGATATGAGTCATCCAATAAAGAGAAAGGAAAATTTTAGCATGGTATACATTATATTAAAAAGCAAAAAAAGTGATTGCTATTATGATTATTAGCATATTCAGTCAAATGCGTAAGAAATATAAAATGGCACATCTATCTTTAAAATGAGTGGAGTGTTCTCGCATTTTGGATGGGTTGCTAATTAAATTGATATTGCTAGTTAGTCTCACAACACTTCAAGTATCATGTATGTCTATTAAGGACATTTTCAAATACTGGGCCTATTTTAACTAATGGCACATTCATAGACCTTTCACGATGGGGATACTGTTGTAATAATGAAAACACCTTTTTTTTTTCCTTTAATATCAAGCAACGAGAGGTTTCATTCTGCCTGTAGTACAGCTTTTGAGTTGGTTGTGATAAGAGACTTTCTATTTATACTTGATTTTATGGTACCATTAGTATATGTGACATTTGGGTGTAGAACAGTGAATCTTGGTTACTGTAGGAAAAAAAGTTTCTAACAAAGTGTTCAGTAAAAGCATCTGAGATTATTAGGTAATCAAAAGGCAAATTATTAATTTTACTTTCTGAAAATTTAAGGTTAAGGAGGACCACCAAATAGGTGAAGAACTCATTGCAATCTTTATGTGGACATTGGAGGTACACCGATGACATAAATCATACCCTGTCCTTGTTATAGGGAAAATTCTTCCTAGCAGAAACTGATGAGATGATGGAGGGGTCTGAGATGAATAGTGCTGGATTTCTGCTTCAGCTCTGTCCTTCACAGCTGCTTCTCTGGGTAAGTGATTTTGTTTTCTCATTTGTAAAATAAAGCTAGTCTTACCTTTCTTACAAGGTTCTTTGAAAACATTGATTAAGACAGCTTTTTATGGATTAAGACAGTCTTAATATAGACCTGACATATAATATTTGCTAAATAAATGGAACCTCTCTTCTCCTTCATTTCCCTTTCCAGCTTTAGTATGTGAGGGCCTTCCTCAGTCCAACTGCCTCCTCCCATCTCCAAGTGTGGCTGTCAGTTGTTTGATCATGAGCACTCTTGAAGTTATTTTTGAGCCAGGCTTAGTGACTTTGAATAGGGCTCTGAGGTTGGCTATATTTTTTCCGTTTTTCTGTAACTTGTTCTATTTTAGACCCAAAATATACTATTTATGTTATTAATTATTACAGTAATGATTATAGTCAGCTTTTTCTTTTTTCAAATATCAGATCCAGAAATTTCAGAGGACTTTGTTTTAAGTTTGACAGAACTTCTATAACAAATAGCCAGTTAAATGGCAGATAAACAGCATGGAACATCATGGCATAGATCTTCTCTCAACTGGCTTCTTTTTAAAATGACACTCAGAATGGTTTGTTGACAGTAATAGTTTGTCTTCATTGGTCTAGAATAGTTCCAACAGTAACTGTTATCACCAGTTCAGTTAGGGTCCATTTCTACAAATGGAGCAAGGAATGACCACCCTGTGAATTCTGATGGTTGCACTGTAGCACCATTTGATTTCAGCTGTTTGGCTGATTAAAATTTACAACAAAGTTATTTCAGAATGATTTTTTTTTCTGTGAATAAATCTAAATATGAGGTAGTTTATAATATTATTTTAATGTAGTAGATACAAAAGTGGTTGAATATCAAAGCTAGTCTAAGTTGTATTAGAAAGAATATTTTAAAAAAAGAAACCTGAATGCTGAATTCCGATGTCATTTCTAATTGGATATTGTGGGTACGCATGAGTTTGGGAAAGTTTCTGGAGAGTTGAAGTTATTTGCTAAATTAACTTTCAGAGGTCAAGATATGAGATCAATATTCTTGAAGTTTTCGTGAAAAGAACTTTATATCAATAAATAATGTTTCAGTCATTTTCCTTCAACAGCAGCTACTCTTATGTATGCTAGTATATACTAGCAATTATTATCTCTGCCTTGGCAAGAAATACTTTCCTAAATGTCTGTATCTTATTTATTGAAAGTTCAACAAATAGTATTCTAGAGGAGAGAATTTTTATGATGCTATTGTGGGTCATGGCATAAGATTTTATATTATCACATAGTACCACATAAAGACTTTCTTCTATAAAGGAAGGAACAATAATTACTTCATTAGTTACATAAGAGAGTCATAGGTCTTCAGCATAAAGTGATTCTGATTCATCAAGGATGTTATTAAGCTGTCAAAATCTGTCAATATGGAGTGTGACAACAACATGTAAAATTCCATTAAAGGGTCATTAACTAGGTCTTCATGATCATGCTTAGCATTTTATTTGAGTTCTTAGAGAAACTTTTCTCAAAGTAGTATTTAAGTCAGATGTCTCAAGAACTTTAATGCTGTTAAAAGTTTGCTATTGGAAAAAAGTATTAGTCTTTTCTGAGTTTTTTAGTTCCTATGTCAGCCAGAATGAAACAGCAGATAAGTATAACCATAGTAATTTTCAAATCTTGACATTTACACTCATTATTTTTTGAATCTGGTAGGCTCTTATGATGGGCTACAGTTGATGACATATTAGTTTGTATGAAGAGACTTTAACACGCCTCTGCTACCAACAGTCATTATCAAGTTTTTGCCATTACTTTGATAGATTTCTTTTCTGTAGAAGAAAAGGAAGTACAATTTATGATGAAAACTTATTTTTTCTTTTATTACTCTGTCAATCGCTAAGATCAGTGGTATTTGCAAATGACAGTGTCCAACAAGAAAGTTAGTGCAATATATTTTTATCTTTCTATAGAAATATCTGACAACTACAGAAAAAAGAAGTGAGTCATTACCATTTTTCTTACTGCCATAAATATAACTCAAAATGCCAAATTGATTGAGTCTCACCATTGTAGGTGATCGCAGCAATGATCCAAATAACTTCATTCTCATTTAAATGGCAGACAGGCAGAGATTAGAGCTACTCTATCATTTTAATGAACACTAAGAAAAAGTTTTCTGTGATGTGTAGAATAACAAGTTGCATTCTTTGAAAACAATAATAAGAAAGTTGGAGCTGCCAGAAAACTTTGTGAAACTTTGAATAACCGAAGAAAATTTCTTATACTTGTTTCTAGTATTTTTTAAAAAATAATTAAGATTGGAAAAAGATAAACATCTCATGAGAATACGTTCTGGAAATTTGACATGGAATAATCCAGATGGAATAGGCCTAGATAATATCATTACCGATCTCCATGAGGTCAGCAGGGGTGTAGGCAAAATGCTCCATTTTTCCAATTAAATTAGTTTGTCAATTGAATTATTATTATTTTTTTTTGGCCAAAATTTGGACCATATAACAGGTCAAATCAAGTAAAAATGAAAATCTACCATAAATTTTTATCTTCCTGCTCTTAAACTAGTAATCTTGAGAGGATCCCAGTCTTTTTTTTTTTATCAGTAAGGGGAAGAATGTTTATAAATACAGTTGATTTGGATTAATAATATTTCAAAAATAAAAAGTTTTAAAAATTATTTGAAATAATATTTGAGGTTTGGGAATAGGAGGCAGTTTCTCATGGAGAGGAAAAAAGAAAGATGAAAATAACAATAGACATCGATGAAACTAGTGGACTTGAAAGAAAATTACTATTATGGAGAAAAAGTTTGAGTTTTCAAAAGTTAGAGTTTTAGGAAATCAATTTCTGCAAAGCTTCTGGGATTTCTTGTTTTGAACCAATGATTTCATTTGTCAAATCCTCTGTCTGTTTTGAAGGCCATTAAGGTCTCTTAGGAATTTTCTTACAGGTTATTATAATGACTGTTTTGGAGAGCTTATCTCCTTTAAATTTCTTTCACTTTACTTCCACTTTTAAAACTCATTGCACACTTGTATTCATAACCTTAGGCTGCCTCAGACCTTGTTCACTCTAGGGACCCTGAAGGATCAAAAGGTCTGTCAAAGGCTCTTCCCACGGAAGCCCGATGCACAGGGGGCAACTCAGGAAGCATACATGCTTCCCACACCCAGCTAAGAATGTATGTTTCTCACAGTGAACCTTTACATTTCTGAGTTTCATTGTATGTGATCATTGTTAGTTGAGTAATCAAAATACAGCTATGTCATGTTTTAAAGACAGTTCTTTCATATTTTTAATTATGTGGCTTCCTTAATTTATGTTTATTTCTAAGTTTTTGAACTGTGTTTTTCTTTCTCAAAATTTTCATTGTTTTTCTTTTTATCAATAATAAAACCCAATTAACTCTTGTTTATTCCCAAATATACAGAAATATGTGATGGTTACGTTTTAGGTTTGTTATAATTTATAATTAAATTATAATTAATATAGTTAAAATTAAATTCATACATAATACACATAAACATGAAAAGAAATACAAGTGTCAGGAAAATAGCATCACATTGAGTTATTGAGAAAGATGAGATGTTCTTATGTTTTAAGATTCTCATTGTGTTTGCCAGCTGTATTTAGCAAGGTCAGTAAGGGAATTGACAATTGGTAAAAGGTCAGCGAAAAGGTTTTGATGTTGTGTTTAAGTTCAAAGTGTTGTCAAAAAGTTGAATAAATTTATATAGCACTAAGAATTGCCATTGGGTATTCAGTTAAATGCACACTGAAAGATCAGTTTCAGGAAAAATCAGATTTATGCCTTGCACTGAACAGGGGGAAATGGACTGGTGAAACTATTAACTGACATTGGGGTAGAAATGGCATATTGGAGACTGGTGTGTCAATGCCTGAGATGAGTATAAACCTTGATTTTTAAGCAAAGGAGTAGCAAGGAGATGTGCCTCGGATACAGGAAGACTTTGGGCTATATATATCACCTTGCTGGACTCACAGTAAGGAGGTGTTTGTGTTAATAGTGTGAGTGCTGAGTCAGTCTAATAACTAAATCTCTGGTACTAATATATAGATGGCGAAGGACAAAAACCGGTGTCGGGGAGAGGTTGATGGGATAATGGTAGTCAAATATTTGGTAACAGAAAGAAATTTAACTTTAGGTGGTGAACACACGACGCAATATACATATAATATATAATCATTCAATTGTACACTTGAAGCCTATTTGATTTTATTAAACAATGTCACCCCAGTACTTAAAAAAAAAAGCTGCTTAAATGAGAAATAAATGATAAAAACTGTGAGCTATAAATTCAGAACACCTTCTTTCCCTCATCTTCTATGGAGAATCTTCTAGACAGGTATGGTGCTTGCTCTTCATAGGGCAATATGCCCCCATGGCTATCAGCATGTGCTACGAGCTAATTTGGGTTCACTGAACATACGTGAAAATCTCAATAGCTAGGCCCCTCATTACTGTATCTGAGAGCTTTTATTTTGAGAGATGTCTATAGTAAGCAGGAAGAATAAAAGATTGCTCAGGTGAGATTTCTACTTAGAAGCTTTTTCAGAGGCTATGAATTATAATGAAAATGACTTTGTACTCACTGCATGGTGATCTGGTTCTGAAAGCAAAGCCTTTCTTTGATAGCTAGAGAACAACTAATTCTAAAGATCAAAATACTTGTTGTCATAATGAGAGACCAAAATCTGTGCCTGTATATGTACTATTTTCCAAAATGTTCAGTTGTGTATTATTCTCTGTCACCTCAGTGTTGGATCAGGAGATAGTGACATAATTATGGCCCATTCTGTACAACCAACTTTTTAGGGTCCCCAAACTTTTTCTTCATTGCCTTGCTATCTCTTCGAAGGTAACTCTTCAGATTTCTCTTTTTCTTCCTAGTGCCTGGAGTTTCCAGCAATATGACAAGATAAACAATTGAGTCGCAGTAAGGGTTGGAAAACTGAGGCCTGTGGGGCAAATCTAGCCCCTGGCTTGTTTTTGTACTGCCTATAAGCTAAGAATGTTTTTCACACTTTGAAAGGGATTGTATAAAAACAAAAATAAAGAATATGTGACAGAGACTATAGGTGGCCTGAACCTATGTGCCTAAAATGCACACTGTCTGGCCTTTGATGGAACAGCTTTCCAACCGCTCCACTGAAGAATAGAACTCAAACGACTTAGCTTGTTATCGTTGCCTTCTTTCATAGCCTCCTCTGACCTCCTGTCTTCCCAAGCATATCTTGACTTCTATCATTGCGTCAAATATCCTTCAGTTTCTGCAAGACTACACCCTCCCTCTCTCCTATGCTTCTGTGTCTTTTTTGTACATGCTCTTTCCTTTTTCTGGAATGTTCTCTACTCTTTCCTGCCATCTTTTGTGATCTGTACCTGCGGTGCAACTTATCTGTTTTATCTTCACTTTTCTGAAAACAGAATGACTATGATCTGATCATTAAATAAATCTTATCAAATAAATAATATCTAGCCAAAGAGAAATTATGGATACTAGACAGAAGGCCACTGAAAACCTGTGGTTCCTGTTGTTTTTGGACATGCTGCTGTTGTTAACAGCTCTCTTCGTACCCTGCCTTGGTTGTTTACTATCAGCATAAATAATGCAGTATGTTTATTTTTGATCTTTCTTTTCTCATTTGTGTTTTATTGATACATTTTTTCCAAGTCACAGAAAAATATAAAGCCCAACATCTTGAAGATTAATGGCCCAGTATTCTAAGTGATGATGGAGAAGGAAGATAACATTTCAGGAGAGAAAAAGCAACTTGTAACAGCAAATGATTTTGCAAGGAAATATGTATCAGATAAGGTGTTTGTTAAGGAAAAAGAATTAAGATCAGCAGCTACTGTTGGCTGTTTCAAAGTCCTGGGTATTAACAGGGCTGAATTGAGAAACGTCATGGTCATCCCTACAGCATACACAGTGATCAAGGGAATTTAGTTCATTTAGATACAAATATCAATAATAAAATGTTTGTTTTCAAATCAGAAGGAAAAAAGTAAAAAAGTGAGAATGTTTGGTAGCCTACCAGCTATGGGAATTACAGATTGGAATGAAACTAAGATAACTGGTATATGTGTTAGGTTATAATGAAGATATGGTAATTTAGCACTAATCTTGAAAAAAAAAAGATAAAATTTTCTTTTGTAAAATCTCAATAAGAGGGGCAAAAGAGAGTAGGGAATAAAGTAAAGCTAGCGTCGTAAGGTAAACACCACCAAAATTCTTAAATGAGGGTTTAGAAATCATAAAATAGGAAAGCAAATAACCTATTTGTCCCCATCCTTATGTCTTATGTATGGAACATTCTTATAATTTTAAATTGTTCAAAAGCAGTTCTTGTTCATTGCCTGTTTACCCCTGACCTTGAAGGAATCTGTGATTAAAGCTCCACCTCCATATTTTCCCATTTTAGAGCTACCCAGCAGAGCTGCTCTTCAGTCAATATAATGCCTTTATCTTTTATTCTGACTTGACCTGAATATCTTTTGTGATCCTTTTCTCCTAGGAAAACCTATTTCAACCTTTGGCATCAAACTCACTCCTTCTGTAGGCAAGGAAAATAGTAGCGAAGTGTCAAATTTCATTCACCTTAATCTCCTTGAAAATCCAGCTATCTCATTTATCTGTTCATCATCCTGGAAGTGGAAAGTAATCAATGCTGTAATTTTTATTAAGACTCACTTTTCAGTATCATTTACAGAACATAAAAATGGAGATATATCACTATCCTTTTGAAATGTGAGGTCAACTAGTTATTACATATGTGGCTGTGACTAAGCTAGCACTGTGTATTTTATTTTATTTATCTGTTTTGGGAAACTTTGGTCTCATTTAGAAAATGTGAAAAAAAACCTTTTACAAGGCTGTGTAAAACTCATTATATTCAATATTTTGGTTCATACATTCACCAAATTGATACTATCTAGTTCTAAAAAGAAAACATGTCTAGTTTTAAGTCCAATGGGCCATTACTATGTACTCATTCTACTTATTTTTGCTCTAAGTAATTTTATGTGTTCTGAAACTTCAGACTTTGCATTTAAATGTGATTCTAAAGTTCCTGGTGGAATTTAGAGAAGAAAGTTTAATGTTTAGACATTATCAGTCAAATATGTCTATTTAATACCTTTTGACAACTGCTGTTGGTCACAATATTGGTTAGATTTAGTGATCCAAGAGACACTGCTCTTTCTTTTACACCTAACTTTTCAGAGGTGTATAGATAAACTACGCAGCAAGCCTGCCAGCACACAGGCCCATAGCCACAGTCTAGTGTTGACCATGATCCTTCCCTCCGTAATTCCTCTCTTTCTGCTAGCTGATCAAGAGTGGTCACCTTTACCTAATGTCAGCCTGTCTGGATAATACCCTTTTCACGGCACTGACACGGAACTGAGATGAGTTTGGAACATCAGATTCTCTCCTAGTACTTTTCATTAGAAAATGTGGGTGATCCTTGCAATTAAAAATGGAAGTTGAAAAAAAAAGGATATAAAGAGGGGAAATACATGATAGGGTTAAGACCATGAGGATTTGTGAAAAACGGAAATTATAATCTAGCATATTTTCCCAGAGATGGAATGACAGACCATGTAACCTCTGGGTGTGAATGAAAGATCAATTCCCTGAGCTGCCTCCATGTTTAACCACGGTCCAATCCTGATTTCAGTTTGTACAGCTTTACAATCCTCACTCCCCACCCGTTATTTTCCCCTGAGGCAACTTGAGTTGCTTACAGTCAAAAGAATTGACCGGAAACAAATTAAATTCTTGTCATTTAGACCATCCTCCCTGAGCAAGATATCAATGTGCTCCATCTTATGCAACTGCTCCGTGCATTCAGTCAGTGAGGGCTGTGAACAAGGGTTTGACAGGCGGCCATTATCCATTCAGAGAATGTCATGCTCTTGTGCTTTCCCTTGGACAGCTGGTGTCCCCAAAATTGTAACACTGTCAAAATTTAAACATGGCCCAGCTCTCTTAAAATATGCTTATGTGAGAAACATGTGATATCTTTGCACTTAACAGGTGATCTAACTATTTCTGAATTGAGTTGGATCACATATATATTTCATGCTTCGTTTTTCCTGTGAGGGAAAGCTGAGTTTGCTTTGCAGTAGTTGAGGGGCAAATGCCCTGCTCTGTTCTTAGTCTGATCTCTAGCTTGCACCTTACTTGCTTGAAAGGTATAAGCACATGTAGCTTAAGACACTTGAAATTGTTTAGGGAAAGGTATTGTCTTCTATTAAAGTACCCTTCAGGATATAGGTTTACTGATTCCTCTTTCCTGTCTTCTGGACCTTTCCTCAGCACTGGTGCTGTGATATTGTGTTATAATAAAAAATATATATGTTTGGCCTTTGTCCTCAGTTCCTGACACAGAACTCCTAAAACCTTTGTAATGTCTTAAGTGATATGAATGTCTTTTTATATTCTAATGAGATAACTGGTGGCTGGGAGCCTTTAGATAGCTTCGGGATATGGGCCATTCACCAAAAAGACCAAGGCGTGTTTAGAGGGTTGGGATTTTTAGCCCCACATCCTGACCTCTGGGGAGGAGAAAGAGGCTGGAGGTTAAATTAATCATCAGTGGTCAATGATTTAATTAATCGTGCCTACATAATAGACCTCCATAAAACCCTTAAACCATAGGGTTCAGAGAACTTCCAGGTTGGTGAACATATCCACCTGCTGGGAGGGTGGTGCACCCCAATTCCATAGGGGTCCTTTATAATAAACTGGTAAATATAAGAAAATGTTTGCCTGAGTTTTGTGAGCTTTTCTAGCCAATTACAGAAAGGGGGGTGGAGGAGGAGATTATGGGAACTCCTGATCTTATAAACCAAATTTATAGCCTGGGGACTCATTACTTGTGACTGGCATCTGAAGTAAGGGCAGTCTTTTAGACTGAGTTCTTAAACCTGTGGAATTGGACACGAACTCTGGGTATTGAATTAAATTATAGGACACCTAGTTAGTGTCCAGAGGGTCGGAAAATTGAATGAATTTTTGTGGAAAAATTTGTGACGAAAAACGCCCACACATTTGATATCAAAAGTTTTGTGAGTAGAGAAACAATTTTCCTTTAATAGTGACTAAAATATACCAGTGATTCTGGGTGCATAGCAGACAGTACTAAATATGAACAGTAAATCAAGTGGCAATTATATAATGAGCATTTTATTAAATTTGGGAGCTTCATTCAACCTGTGAGCTTCATTTTTCTTACTTAGGAAGATCCCATTTTCTAGATGCACCTGGTAAATATGTATAGGTGTATAAATAATGCCTTTAAGTAGATACTGTGCTTTATCTCATTTAATTCTCATAAGAATACTGCCATGTAGGTATTCTTAGCCATATTTTGTGTTGAAGAAATTGAGGCTTAGACTCATTAATGGACACTGCCCAATGTCTGCTAAAAGGTATATTTGAAACCGCATCTGATTTATTTCAAAGTCTATAATCTTTCCAATTTGCCATAAAGATATTGGAATACAAATGAATTATCCTAGCATTAGTTTGAAGTGCCTTTAAAACTTCTTTTTAGTTTCTTTCTTTTTTTTTTGGTAAAATTGATTATAAACTTAAAAATTCATTTCCACCCACAACATTTCATTTCTTTAAAATTTTTAAAAAAATCTCAGCACTTGGAAGCATCAGCCATGAGTTACAGTGGGCTTCTGAGGGCATAACTCATTGTTCCTAATCAGGTGGTAGCAAGGACTTTTTCTATTGACTTGGCTGAAAGTAATTGCATATTTATCTGTTTATCTGGGCACTTAATCAGAGACCCAAGTAGTCAGAGCAGCAGCCGAATTCCCATGTTGTACTTTCACGTTACATTTACCAATTCTCAGCACTTGAAATGATTTCTTACCCAAGTGGTATAAAACCACAGGAATCACATGACCAAGTACTAGCTAGACTAGGGATGATTTACCCATCCCAGAAAATACATTTCAGATGACTTTGCAGGAAATATAAAGAAAAACGATTACAGTAAAGATATTTTTAAACCGAAAAGCATCCACTAGTTTATATCTCTAGAATGATACTACTAGGCCTTACATTTATAGTCTAAAAATTATGGTTTACAGAAGCAACAAGTATAATATTCTATTAATGTAATAAAAAGGAAAGCTTCTGTGAAAACATCTTTGTTTAAAAATGTGCGTTTTTACCTGACTCAGAATCAGCATAAGGGCCATTTTCCTTAGTTATCTGCAGATGGGTAGGAAACAATGACAGACCCCATGGCATCTACTAACCAAGATTCAAAAAAGTGAACTGCCTTTGACCAAAATGGTGAGTGGCAGTTTTATTTTGAATGGGAAATTGTTTTTGAAAATTCAAAACAAATTGCAGCATTCACTAGTAATTAAAAATTCAGTTATTATTGAGTTGCCTAAAGCATCTATCAGGATTGAACTGACTGAAGTCCAAGGAACTTGAATTTCAAAGGCTACAGGAAGGCTTCCTCTTATAGGTATTTTATGTTAGGCCTGTACGGTATTTTATAAAGTAAAAGTTTCACATAAAAATCAGGATTTTGGGCTTCTCTTGAAAAAAATCAAAAGATATAACAGACAACACAGGGCCTTTAGTTTCTTCTAGTCAGAGTACATGCTTTTCAGTTCTTGCCTTGTACACACATGTGTGCAAATTCTCTACAGCTGACTTAATTCATTTAAAGTTACCTAACTAGCCATGTAGGCATTTGAGTTTCAACCTTATATTCTAAGATCTGCTTGCTGCTAGTTGCTAGATTACATGGCCATACATGACTTTTGTCTTGTTATATATTCTCTCAATCTTTAGGAGATGATGATGATGATGACGACGACAACATGATGATGATGATGACGACGACAATTTTTGCAATTTGTTTTTATAATTAAGATCTCAGAGATATTTTGAAGTCATATAGACCTTAAAAGGAAAGAGCTGTTGACATGAAAAAAAATAGAACATAGCAATGTTAAAATTATGAAATTTGGTAGCATTATTTTTTGTGAGAGATTTACATGTTAAGAAAGGTTTGGAGCATATGAGAAAAATCCAAAACAACCTTGGTTATAAAAAGAAATTAGCTGCTATAAGTTTGAGAATACAACAGGAAATTTAATGCTATAGCTTTGTCTTCTTTATCTGCCCCACCTTCCTCACCTTACCCCTCAAGGAATAAAGCCAAAGAAAAACGAAACCCATAGTAATGAGATGCTAAAGTAAAAGTGCATGCTACTATATTTAGCATGTTAGAACTAGATATAGAATAGAGTAGGGTAGTAAGATTTAGCAAATAAAAATAGAGAATGTCTATTTATCTGAATTTCAGATAAATAACAAATATGTTTATAGTATAAGTTATGTTCCATGCAATATTTAGGGTATATGCTATGGTATGACTGTGTCTCCCCCTCAAAGTTGTAGATTGAAATCCTAATCTCCAATATGATGGTATTAGAAAGTGGGGTCTTTGGGAGGTGATTAGGTCATGAGGGTGGAGCCCTCGTGAATGAAATTAATGCCTTCATAAAAGAGGCTCCAGAGAGCTAGCTTGTACCCTCTACCATGTGAGGACACATTAAGAAGTCAGCAGTCTGCAACCTGGAAGAGAGTTTTCAGCAGACTCATGTTGGCTCCTGGACCTCCACTTTCTAGAACTATGAGCAATACATTTCTGTTCTTTGTAGCCACCCAGTCTGTAGTATTTTGTTACAACAGCCCAGACAAAGACAGTATACTTCTACTAAAAATATTCATTGTTTATCTGAAATTCAAATTTAACCCTCTATTTTATCTGGCAACTCTAGAAGAGGGGAAGATGCTGCATCAAAGGGTTAGTTATTACCACAATCAAGGTTTAGTCAGCAGATGAGTAGTTAGGCCAGAAGGAGGGAGCCTGGTCCCAACTCAAGGACCTGGATATCAGGCCAAGTAGAGAAGGCATTTTTGGATATTTCATGCAACAGGCAATCAGACTAGGTTTGTGCTGATGGGCAATAGGTTGAGAAGGTTCCAGGTTTTAAAGTTAGATATGTGTTGCCATCTTTCCTAGAATGATAACAATAATGATGATGGTATTTAATACCTGAGCTTTATTACATGCCAGATATTGTTTTTGATGCTTCGCATACATTACTTTTTTAATCTTCCTAACAACCCTGTGAGGTGGATGCTATTATTATCTCCTTTTTATAGGTAAGAAAATTGAGTACCGAGAAGTAAATTAATTTGTCCAAGTGAGAAGTGACAAATCCTGGGTTTGTATATTATTTCTTCCTGGGTTAAGTGATAGAGTATTAGGTAAATCATTTATTGAATGCTAAATATTTTACAGATATGTCATGTAATTTTTATAGCAACCCTATGACACAGATATTATTGCTAAAGATTAAAAAAATCTAAGTGTTTTTAGGGGTAGCTCCTTACACATTACTGCAGTGGAGAGAAGCTCAAAATCCAGATGCTCCTTGACTTGTGATGGGGTTATGTCCAGATAAGCCCATTGTAAGTTGCAAATATTACCTTAAACATGCTCGGGTCACTTACAGTTGGGCAAAATCATCTAACACAATGAATATGCTATAGAGTGTCAGTTGTTTACCTCCGTGATTGCAGCTGGGAGCTGTAGTTCATTGCTGCTGCCCAAGGTCATGAGAGCGTATCATACTGAATATCACTAGCCCAGAAGAAGATCAAAATTCAGAATTCAAAGTACAGTTTCTACTGAATGGGTATTGCTTTCGCACCATCATAAAGTCAAAAAATTGTAAGTTAAATGTTATCAGTACTTTAGTCCACCAATGAGCTTGGTGACTCAAAATGGTATTGTCAATTTCTGGGTGAGAGGCAATCCACTCTACAGCCTCTAAATAAGCAAAAACTTATATGACTACCTCAGAGTCTACTTTTATTAAAGCCGATGTATTTCTTAAAGATAGCTTCGTGTTTCAGATTCTGTATTTTTTTTTAATCTCAAAGAGCAGGCTTTTATTATTATTTTGCCATTATGCTTTAGGATCTCCTACAAATTTATGGATGACTCTCTTCTCTGGGCCAGATTCAGGTTCTTTAATTGCGAATAGAAGTAAATATCAGGACAACATCAAACAAAAACTGGTCAAAAGGTTTTATGTGACCTTTTATTCCCAGTTTTAATGCAGTACTCAAAGCTTACTTTAAGCTCTTTGCTAGCAAGTGAAAGATTTCAAGTGACTGAGAATCCCGTGTCAAGCCTGTGTTAAATTCTAATGTTTATGATGGAAAATCAGAGGGCAATACAAGAATGTACTGCTGGACTATTGTGAAGAATTTCTGGACTATCTTTCTCCAACAACTTATTATAACACTTTCAGTGTCCAGAGATGGCAGAAGATATGGCTGATGAAGAAATCTTGCTGAGACTCTCTAGGTCTTTAATCCTATTGACTCTTTTGCTCAGCTCAAACAAGGGCAAAATGCAATGTGTTAAAAAAAAAAAAAAAAAAAAAAAAGGGCAAGCATTTGCTTAAAAAGATTGGGGCAACTGATATATGTTATAAATATGCCTAAACCAGGGTGTGGGATTTATATGTGTCATTTATTGTTCCTAAATGATACATGTAGGAATCTTTAGTTAATCTCTTCTGGTGTTAGTAATCATAAGTTTGCTGATATTTTCTTTTCCCTTAATTAGGAAAGAAAAATTATGTGACATGGCCATAGAAGGTTCAGCTACAACCCTCAAATTTCCTATCCCTATTACACTTTATTATTCCAATTTTACTCATTAGATTATTGAAGCTTGGAGAGCTCAAGTGACCCAGTTTGGGATTGTATATGTGCTTAATGGTAGGATTCCTAAGATTTGTTTTTCTCCAAACCATTGTGCTTTTCCTATATATCATCTCAGGAAAAATTACTCAGTTATCTCAGCCTCAGTTTCTTCATTAAAATGATGATGCTATTGCCTGCCTTTATGGGCTGTGATTAGGGTTAAATTTAATTGATGTAAAGTTTCCAGTGCAGTGACTGGCCCAGAGTTATGCTCAATAAACGAGAGCTTTTACTATTATTAAGCCGGTTACAGGTAAGTAAGTGGGCAGAACGCAATGGCGATAAAATCTAGTAGGAGGCATTAAGTAGAGGTCTAAGTAGGCAATAGGTTTCATGTAGACTATAGTAGGAGCATTGAGCTAATGGAAAGGCTAGACTGAGAATAAACAAGGTGATGGCATAGTTTTGCAGAAAATGAAGGTAGGAACCTAGAAAGGAGATAACTAAATTTCATCCAGAATGAATTTGGCCTTGCATTAATTTTCTTGGAAACAGCGGAACACACCCCTATAAATCCATTTGATATTGTTCAGTTGTTTGCTAAACAATTGAAATGGTTAAACTTAAAAGAATATATTTTCCAATAAAAGAATCCAATCATTTTTAAAACCAAAAACATGAAAACAACAGAGGTCACTGGTTTTGACATTTTTATTTTATCATGTTGTGGATTTGGGATTGAAATAGTTTTTAATTTGTCATTTCACATGCAATCAGGACTAGAATATTCTTTAGTTTTTTTATATGGTGTAATACAGGTTTGACATTAAAAAAATGATGATGTATGACAGCAGTAAGAGTACTTTTGTATGTGACTATATAACCTGTCAAAGAATTTGCATCAGGTCTTTCTAAAGTGCTGTCATTTTCATTCACAATAGAGGTCCTCAAGCCCCTCACTGTCCTGCAATAAAGGCTGTCACCCAGTCAGCACCAATTTCATTCGTGTAAGAGTTGGCTGTGATACTGCTGATGCATGTCAAGCTCTTGTTAAATTCACTGTGGGTCAACTACCTAAATGTTTCTTCTAAATGATTCAATCATAAAGTACAAGGCCCTGAAATACCTAGAGAAGTGTGGCAACTAGCATTTTATGATAGATGTGTTAGGAGATTGATGAATGAGGATAGGAGCTGCCTTTAACGCAACTACAAATAAAAATGAAGTAGTGAAAAAATTCCTGTAAATTTATTTTATACATTTGTATGTAATTCCAAAGACATTTAGTTTGATTAGTTACTAGCCTTCTTCTGGATAAAATGGGATGGTTTTAGAGTCTTATTGAAAGGATTCGAATTGTCATTCATTCATTCACTTATTCATTCATCAAACTTTTCTTGAGCCAGGTGTTGTGCTAAGCACTGAAGATACTAAGACGCCTAAGACTTGGCCTCTATCCTCCTGGGTCTCACCAACTATTCGGAAAAGAAATTTTACTAGATTAATAAAAATTAGCGTTAATTTTGAAATTTCCCTTTTTCTTCACCCTTCAAAACAACTTTTCGGACCTTGCCCCAAAGGAGTAATAGATTAAAGGTAGAGTACTTTGGAAGGCATGGAAGAGCAGAAATGCAAGGACACTGTTTATTCTCTTTTACTCTATTCCTAGTCTGTATCATGCTGCTTCTCCACTCTGAGTTCCCCTAAAGAGTCATCCCTCAGTATCTCAGGGGGATTGTTTCCAGGACCCCTGCTGATACCCAAATCTGTGAATGCTCAAGTCCTTTATTAAAATGGTGTAATATCTGCAAATAACCTTTATACATGTTC
This sequence comes from Pteropus medius, assembly GCF_902729225.1. Taxonomy (NCBI): domain Eukaryota; kingdom Metazoa; phylum Chordata; class Mammalia; order Chiroptera; family Pteropodidae; genus Pteropus; species Pteropus medius. Next base: position 40,945,906 of record NW_024354875.1, read on the forward strand.
TCCTGTATATACTTCAAATCATCTTTACGTTACTTATAATATCTAATATAGCATTAATGCTATGTAAATAGTTGTTATACTGTATTGTTTAGGGAATAATAACAAGAAAAAAGGTCTGTACATGTTCAGTACAGACACAACCACCATAGGTTTAACTATATCGTATGTGTCAGCAACAATGTTACATTTTTTTCTGAATATTTTTGATTTGGGGTTAGAATCCACAGATACAAAGGGCCAACTATGTGTCTTAGTGAGAGTCAGATTGGAGGCTCTATATGTGTTAGAATGAGGTTTGTTGGTTTTGGAATTTTTTTTCCAGTAGAAATTGTTGCTCCTCAGTTTCTGCATTGGTCACTTTGATTAAGAGTCTCCTTTTATCAGTTCCTAACTGTAGGGTCTAAAGCAATGCATCTAAAATTAACTTTTGCCCCCTGGTACCCTAGAATGATTAAGAAAAGACAAAACTATGATCAAGTCTTCCTGATACTTATATTTTCACTCTACTGTCTTTTCAATTGTTATATAAGTCTATTTCATTTTTGTGTTATAGAATCAGTATCTGTTCATCAGAGGAGATTCCAAAGAAAATGGAGAAGAGAAAAACAAAAATTTACCTGCTCCCTCAGTTCCAGAATCACTGTTGATATTTTGTAGCTTTTTCTCCCAGGCACCCTTAAGGCATGTAAACACACACATTTTTCCTTTAAATAAAAAGGATTTTGGTAGAAAAAATTTCTAGTTGTAGAAATGCATCATGAAAAAATCTGAACTTTTTAAAGTATTTAAAACACTTCACCAAATCAGTCTCCTGGATCAGTGTAGCAATTTGTATTTCTATCAGCACTGTGTACAGTGGTTGTATTTCTGAATTTATCAAAATGAGATATTATCATTAAAAAAATTGTATCAGTTTAATAGGTGAGCACTTTCAAATTTTGATATAATTCTTGATATAACCCTTAGAGCTCTGAACGCCTGCTGGTCCTCTTTTAGCTCAAGGTATTCTTTATCTGTGAAGCTTCCATTCCTGCTTGCAACCCCTTTTCTTAACTGTACTTGGTCTGGCTTCTTGAGATCTATTTGTTGTTGCTGTTGGTAGCTGTTTGTTGGTTTTGTCTTATGTATACAGTAGATTTTTACTGTCACTTGCTCCTTTTTCTACTCAGAAAGAGGCTTGCTCATAGGAAGGCCACCATAGCTAGAATAGACTTCTGTTCTGCCTTTTCATTATCTATTAAAAAGCTAGTATTTAATGCTCGCTAACTTGTATAACTTCTAGGAAAGTAAAATCCTGTCCTTACAATCATTCAGTCAATTGTCACAGCCCTCCAAACAGGAAAAAAAAATGCAATATGATTATTTTGGTCAGGGAAACAAAAGCTATTATAAGTATTTCAGGCAGGTTGGGATTTAATTCAGAGACTTACAACTGTTAGAAGGCTTAGAGGAGCAATGGTCAGTGGCCATATGGAATGTGTAGGAACCTTGTTTTCTATGCAGAGTATTTGTGTTCGCTTATACACTTGGTTAGAGGTCATTTCCATACTGAGTTGTCATCTATTTATCTGTCTGTTTGCATTTTAGATAATGTTTAGTCCTTTTTATGAATGACCATTTTCTCTTTGAAGTTACAATTGTGCATTTCTGTAAAAAGGGAAAAAAAGGTACTTCACCTCTCGTGGCACACTAAGGCTGGCCTATCTTCTGCTATTTCTGTTTTCTGACAGGCAACAGCAATATTGTGTTTCTTGAAGTTGTCTCCATGTGCCTTTACTTACACCACACCTCCAGTCCTCCTTGTTTGCTGTCATCTGGATTCAAGTTGCTGAGCCATAGCTTCTTGATATCTGGCTTGAGTCCATCCTCCTCCAGTATATACCCTATGATGGTGAGTCTCAGTGAGCAAAGCTTCAGTGCGGTGAACTGGCTGTGCTCCAGGCCTCAGCTGCTGATAAATCTGCCTTGGCATTTGATGTTAAGTATAGCTCTCAGATGATAACTATGTTTTTGAAGCTGCATGCAACGTTTTGATAGGCTGTTATTATAAACCAGCACCTAAGACCAGAAACAGGAAAGGGAAGGAATTTTCCATGCAAAGAAGCCCGTTAGCAGTGGTTGTCCTTTTCTGTACTCATTAATGTAGAGTCTGAAGATTTTTAACAGAATGTGATCTCAAAATTAAAAAGACAGGCCGGGGCATTGTCACCCTCAGGGTGACTTAAAGCCGAGGGCCTTTGCAAACAACATTAGCAGACAGCCTTTAACCTAGGAGGTCCTTGAAAATATGGATAGTTGTCTATTCTATATGCTCTCAAGAGAAAGTAGTGCCTGATATAGACATACAGGAAATAAAGATGCTAGTTGATCCCAGCAGTTATCAATAACCCTCACTTTTATTCACTTCAGGTCCGTGTTTCTCAAAGTGCTCTTCAAACTGTAAAACTTGAGAGGTACTCCAAAAAAAGGTTTTTCATGATCAAAGTAATTTGGGAAATGGTGATTTCTATCTATATCTTAGAGTCACAATTGACATTTTAAAACTTAGGACAAGTCCTGTAGTAACATCATTTCTTAATTTTGTTTAACAAAGCATCCTCCATATCACCTCACTTTTGTTTTGATTATAGACACTTTTTCTTCTGTAGCATTTTGATAAAAGCATGTTGAAAACTGAGATTCCCCCGCCCTCCCATTATCTCCTGTGGCTAGTTATTTTATTCTAGATGAATACCTTGGTTCTTCAACTTGTTCTGAGTCACTGGCTTCTGTGACAGTCTGGTGTCTGAAGTCCTTCTCAAAATAAAATTTTCTGTGGCTGATTTCAAGAATTTTTCCTTGTTTTTGACTTTTAGCATTTTTGTTATAATGTATTCCTTTGTGGGTCTCTTTGTATTTTCCTGCTTAGAGTTCACTGAGCTTCCTGGATATATAAGTTATTATTTTTCAATAAGTTTGGGAAGTGTTCAGCCATTATTTGGAAAAAAAATGTATGTATATTCTCCTTTGTTTCCTTTCTTCCTGGTACTTCCATCTATGGGTATGTCAGTGCACACTTTTTTTTGAGGCTCCGTTCATTTTTCTTTATTTTTTTTCTCTCTGTTTTTTGTCTTATGTAATCTCTACCAATCTATCTTCAAGGTCATTATTTTTTTTTCCCATGCAAGGTCAAATCTATTGTGGAGCCCCTGTTGTGAATTTTTAATTTTAGTTATACTTTTCTATGCCAGAATTTCCATTTTTTTAAAAAAATTTCTATCTCTTTATTGACATTCTTTAATGCAACATTGCCATCATACTTTCCTTGGCTTTTTTTAGTAACTCTTTTCTTTACTTCTGTGAACATATTTATAATGGCTAGTTTGAAATCTTTTTTTTTTTTAATCTGACATTTGGTCACTCTCACAAGCTTCTGTTGCCTGCTTTTTTTCTAGTATAATACTTTCTGTAACTCACATTTATTTTTTTGCTGTTGGAAATTATATTTTTGATATTATATTTTATAAAATATAAGTTATATTTTATATAAAATATAAATTATATTTTTGAAATCTGGGTATAGCATCCTCCCTTTGTTATTTGCTTGTTTATTTGTTTAGTGCCTGCCTGGATTATTTTAATGAAATCTATTTTCCTTTCCCTCTGCTTCCCCACACAATATTAAGTCTTTGATATTGTACTTCAGGGAAGTGCAGATTCAGGTATGCCATTGGTGATTCTGAGATGACAGTGTTCCTTGTAGGGCACCTGTTCACCTTTCCCTAACTCCCAGCTATTACACTTCACTAATTGGTGACTGATCACTTTATCCTTTGCAGCAATGCCCTGGGGTCATAAATTCTTACACAAACTAATCCAATCAATTATGGCTTCTTCATAGTTCCTACGGTCAGTATTTGATATTTCCTGACCCATGTTCTCTACAGCAAATTAGCTAGTTTGCAATCTGGGTTGTATCTTCATTAGATCCATGTACCTCCTCTCAACTGCCTTTTACCAGAACCTCTGCTTTTCTTGAGACTCCTTTTAGGCTTATACTTTTCCATTTTCTGTCTCAAATGAAGTTTGTTCCTTTGAGAAAGGATTAGGAGCTGTTTTTTATAGCCTACTTCTCCCCTTAGGCAAAATCTATGAGCCAGGGCTCTGGAGCTTGGGTTGGGGCAATGGCAAGCTTCTCTCTGCATGACATCCCTGCATCAGGGGCTGAGCGCTCATTAGATGGGATCGATATCTGCAACAATTATAATGTGATATGGAAATATCTATGATTGCGATTGGTGACAAAGTCATGAGGATTTTAATACCACTGTGTTTTGTTGTCTACACTCATAATTTTAGGAAATGCTAAATTTCAGTTAGAGGTCATTGAAAGTAAAAATGTTATTTTTTTCAGTCTGCATTTACTGATCTCCTGAATTTTATCCTAAGTTTGTTTGAGGGGTTGTGCCCCAGGTGAAGCTTACACATAAGATTCAAGACCATAACTGAATCTAGAGAAGGCCCTTGAACAAGCCATATTTACTGCGACCTAGGGATTGCTCTTAGTCTTCTGTCTTCTTTTCAATGGCATGTGAAACAACCCATAGGAATTTTGAAGTCCTCTGAACTCTTGCATGACCTTTTCCTGGAAAGTCAGGACCTCTGTCTGTCACCATCCTTGACACGTCTCCACATTCTCTGACTAAAGTAACCTTTGAAATTATGGCACTAGCATGAGTGAGGAATTGTAATAAAAAGTACATCATTTCCATCGTTGTAACAAGAAAGTTATCAGTGATTTTTAGAGAAATAGTACTGACTCTGGAATTTGCAAATCTGCGAGGTTTAAACTGTAAATCTCAGGCAATAGAAACTCAAAGAGATTTAAAATTAAGAAAAAGTATTTAAATAACTGCCTACTAAAATTTTCATCTCTGTAGAAAACATCTTTGTAAAAACACAATACTCCTTTTAGAAACTATAATTCACTTACATAAACCCTTTAAAAGGGAAAATTGTCCAAGTCTTATATGATGAAGAGAAAATTATTCTTTAGTCATTGCTCCGTTCAATCTTTTATTTAAATTCATTCATTTTGCCTCTATCACTAAATATAAATATTTCTAAGATACAAAATTGCTTTTAGAATTACTTTCTGCAGGTTTTATGTAACAGCATGTTGTATGGAACTCGGTTTGTACTGTTTTTTTCAATATCATCTTAACCAATAATCTAAGAGGCAGTATTAAATATCTGGAAATATAAAGCTACATAAATTGTGAGTTATATAAATTATACATATGCGATTTTACATTTTCCAGCATAGTTATCAAATAGGCCATTAAAAAATTAGTAGTATATTATAAAATGACTCTTTTGTGTTATTGCACCATTGTACCTTAAGACATTTAGTCTAGATGTAAAGGATGGTTTTGTTCTTTTTTAAAATAAACCCCAGCATTGTTAAATATTAGAAGAAAGCTATCTCTTTCTTTCAAGGTCATTAAAACTCTTCTATTCAAGGTGATTTGAGAGTACTCTTGGTGCCTGAAGGTGGTGGTTGGACTAGATCACTTCTCAGTGCTTTGCCCAGCCATTTGATTTATGATCCCGTGTTCTGATATGCAAAAGCGGTTTGGTATGCTGATGTGCAAATGATCAGGCTTGAATAAATCACATCAAAGCATTCTCCCTGTTGCAGTGTTTTTCTTTCTTATAAAAAATGGATTATATTTTCAGAGAGAGAATGAAGGACAATTATCAGTGTTTGTAGAACATTTCACAAAATGAAACGTAATAAGAAAAGCAAATTTCATACTTACTACTGAAACTTACTGTGGTCGTATTGGTATGTGATTTTGTCTTTTCCTCTATTGCGAAGCTTTATTTCTTCAATAGCATTAAAGGTTACCAAAGACTAATTTTGGTGCTAGGACTGAAGAAACGCATCTGTTCTTCTGGGACCGGAACACTAAGGTGATTGATTAGTGCTCCAGGGATGTATGAAACCAAGGTCATGGTTTGCCTTTGCATGAGAAATCACCTCTGTCTTCAACACCTGAAAATCCCTACAGAGTTATGACCAACCTAACACACTGGGAGAGCTGTGGAGAGAATGGCATCACACTGGGAAGGAGGGATAATTGTGAGGGCTAGCAAGGCTTTAGAAGATGGATTGCTTGGGTGAAAAGAGAAAAACATTAAAAAGAAACACAATGTGAGTACAATCAAAATTGTCTCTAGATAAATGGGAGGGTAAAATAATTATGGTCTAATGGCTCAAGACTCAAAAACAGACTGAAAATTCAGGGATACGTTCTGATCCTGGCACAGTGATTAGCTCACCATGTGTGCCTGCACAGGCAGATCTCTTCCCATCTGAGGTTCAGCTGCTGCAGCTGAGTTAGTTCAGAAGGTGATAGGATAGCTAATGGATAGGCATATTTTGCTTTCCTCTTTGTGTAGTCCCTCTCTTATTTGTGGAATCAGGAGAAACACCATTACTTAATCACAGCTTTCTTTGTTCATTGTTACCACTCCCCCAAACCCATTCATATTTGTAATTACAAAGACATCTAGGTAAAATTATTTTGCTGAAATTTATTCACCTGAATAAGCTGGAAAAGAAAACTGACACCTTCAGTCATTTTTATCTCACATAAGACTGGTGGACATCAAGATAGACTCTATCTCCAGACCTTCTGAGAGAAAGGTTCTCACCATGTGGCTACTTTGAGGACCAAAGCGACTCCTGGGAGGCACAGTGATGCCTTTATTCCTCTTGTTCTCAAATTCTAAAAATGCAGCTTCCACTGGTACCATAGAACAAATTGGAAACTCATGTGTACTTGGATATGGACACCCATATTCTGGTTTCTTTATCCTCACACGGCCAGAAATACTTGACCAAAAAAATAAAAGCATAGGAGCGGTGAGGTTGGTATAGAGATGGTCAATATTCACTTGAATTTTTATCTACAGCTTCTGTGTCACTTGGCTTTCCTTCCCCTTCCTGCTCATCAAAGATTGCTCAGATTTCCCAGTTTTTTCTGCTTGAGCTGAATTAATTTTTCTTGCTTTAACTTTTAAGCTTACTTTTTTATAATTTAAAATATTATTGAAGATCACACGAACTTTTTGGAGTGGGTGCTTCAAAGCTGAAAACAGAACACTTGGTGTTACTGGTACAGTGACATAGCTGTTAGAGCACCTAGATTCTGCTTTGGAAGAAACATATCCTCCTGAGATAGAATTAGTATTTATTTTCTGTATCAACAGTCTTTATAATGTGACTCTTTTAATTCTTCAAGTAAACCACTGGGGATAATTAGACAAACCCCTATTATCCCCCAAGGTAAAATTTTTTTCCTGTTTCTAATCCTAATCCTTCACACATCCTCCAAGGCCTTGCTGTACCAATTTCATTTTCCCTCATATCATCTTTAAACCTTTTCTTAAATCTTAAAATATTTGTATTGTCTTCTATGTGTTAGGCAGTGGGTTAGTTGCTGGGAAAACGATGATGAACAAGACACAGCATCTGACTTTAATGAACTTATAGTCTAGTTTGGAGGAATGAGAAGCAAATAAGCATTGTAAAATGGAGGAATGAGTACTTTGAGAGTTGTGACATTAGCACAAAAAGAAGAGCCCTAATTTTTGCTGCTATGTCTAAAGATTGTTCAGGATTCCCCTAACCTAAATAACTCTGACTCAACTCTACTACTGTTCACCTTTTACTACTAGGCTTTTCCATAGGACATTAGTTCTTTCTCCTGTTTTACAGTTTAATTTGTTATCTCCACCATTCAGACTTCTGCCCCCACCATCCTGTTATTTATCATTGAAGAACATCTTCTAAATGCCAAATCCAGGTTCTGTTCTTAACCTTATTTCTTCTTAACTTAATGAAGCACTCATCATTGTGACCCCCTACTCTGTCAAGCTCATCGACTGGATCCTTGAACAGCTGCCTAATGTATTATACATTTGTCATTGTCCTTATTCATGCCCAAGATGTTAATCATCATCTCCAGCTCCAACTCTGCTCCCGAGTGCCTCCTTTCATTTTCAACTGTGCATTTCCCCCTAAGTGTTTTGCCAAATCTTAAATTTATGGATATAAATACTAGCATCATATTCAAACTTCAAATACAGTTTCTTTTTTAAAAGAATCTTTTTTTTAAAAAAAAAATTAAGTTTATTGGGATAACATTGGTTAATACAATTATATAATTTTCAAGTGTACATTATAATTTGACATCTGTATATTCGATTGTGCGTTTACCACCCAAAGTCCAGTTTCCTTCAGCTACCATATATTTGATCCCCTTTATCCACTTCACCCTCCCCCTATCCCCTATATTTCACCCCCTTTATCCCATCTACATCCCCCTCCCCCACACCCTACCCTCTGGTAACCACTAGTCCATTGTTCATGTCCCCGAGTCTCTGTTTGTCCTGTTCATTTGTTGCTTTTAGGTTTACATCCCACATATAAGTGATATCATGTGATTTTCAACCTTTTCTGTCTGGCTTATTTCGCTTAGCATGATTATCTCAAGTTCCATCCATGTCATCACTAATGGCAATATTTCATCTCTTCTTGTGGCCGAGTAATATTCCATTGTATATATGTACCATAGCTTATTTATCCAGTTATCTATCGTAGGACACTTCGGTTGCTTCCATATCCTGGCCACTGTGAATAATGCTACTATGAACATCAGTGTGCAATTATCTTTTTGGATATGGGTTTTCAAGTCTTTGGGGTAAATACCCAGTAGAGGGATTGCTGGTCATATGGTAGATCAATTCTTAGTTTTTGAGGAAACTCCATACTGTTTTCCATAGTGGTCGTACCAGACATTTCTAGGCACTGGAATTATAACTGTGGAAGAGTACCTGGTCTCTGTTCTTACAGACTAAAACATTAGCAAAACAATATTTGAGTCTCTGTTTCGATTGTGCGTTCGATGGTCCACATTATAGTAAAATAATATTCGTCTCAAAAAGTTACGGTGATGAAGATTACATCAGAGAAGGAAGGACAAGCAAATAAAGAGGGCAAAATAGACAAATATTATATGTGAGATTTACAAATATAAAAATACTGGTAAAAATGTCTAATGCATTACTTGAATATGTTTTTTGATATATTTTCACTCTTGATGTTATTTCATTTTCGCTGTGATGCATCAGGGAGTGAATTCATTTATTATGTTTGGTACTAGGGATGTATTTTTGATCTGAGGATACATGTACTTCATATTTGACTGACTTTGTGGCATCATCTCACTAGGGGAACACTTAGTCCTTATTATCCTACGGGAGCAGTAATCCAAGCCACTAGTGCCTGCTTCTGGGTAAAGAGTAGAGCAGGCCTATAACTGTCCCTGCATACATTGTCTTCAGTTTTTAGTCTTTCGTACTCCACAGAGATGTTAACTATCTTTATAAACTTTCCTTTGTCTTTGATTTTGAATAATTTCTTTCACATACATTCAACAATGCATGACTATTTTCAGAATGCTTAAATTAGTTAGCTTTAACCAGAAGGAAACTAAGGCAGCAGAAGTCCATTTGTATTGACAGTCACCTAGAGAGAAAACAGTGAAAAACATCGACCTATTAGTAGAAACTCTACAGCTTGAAATTTCTACATATCTATCACTGCAAAACTCTAACCAGCAGCAAGATTGACTTCCTTCTTTCTTTGACTTTCTCTTTAAAGTCCTCTCTGAGTTTTCATTGAATATACTTTAAGACAATATAATTCATATAAAAATTCTGGGAGAGTGGAGGGAAGATAAGAGCAAGAGCCCAAGATTATTTATGTTGACCTCACGATGCCTAGAGATGAATCCATACCTTTAGTCTTACTAGAAATGACACTGTATATAGTTCAATCTATATCATATTAGTGATTCATTAAATATACTTTCAAAATCTCTTCTTATTAAAGTAAAATTTCTCCTGTTTTCTGGCAAAAATGGAGAAAATCTCCACTCCTTATCTCTGTGTCTCTATTTTCTAATTCTTCACATATATCAGAATTCAATAAACATTTGTTGAATATAACGCAAAAAGATTGTATTCTTTCGTTGTAGGATTGTAAAAATGCAATGCATGTATTTTTAAATACTAAACATTTCATGAGGGAAGTCAGGGAGTTGGAAAAATTATATTTCTGCCATATCTTACTGGAACTAATCATAGACAGTGATGCTGCACAGTATTCTATATTATGCTAGACATGATGACTACTGGTTTTGGTGTCACATTCTGTTGACTTATTTATGGAATGTCATTCACTGTATTATTTTTTCCATATCTATTACCATAGCACTAGTTTAGTCTTTTATAGCTTCTTTTCTATACAAATTCAATTACTTTCACCTGGTCTCCCTACCTTGAGTATAATGACACTTAATATTTATGAGGTCCTGGACCTTTCTGAGAATCTGATGAGAACTACGGAACTTCTTTCTTGAAAATGCTCTTAAATATACATTTTTGTAAATTTCAGTGGTATTCAGAATTCTCTGAAACTGTCATGTGGGCTTCTATGTTGCTTTCGTTTGAATTTATCATATCTTTCTCATCCATTCATTCATTTATCCATCAAATACTTTTGCGTCTGCACTAAATTTGATGCATTTCTGCTAAGCTCTGGAAATACAAAAATAAATAGAAAGTGAATTTTTCTCTTAAGGAACTCCTAATCCAGATTAGAAGGAAGAAATATACCCAACGTTTGCAATAAAGTGTTATAGGCTTTTGTGGACTACAGAGGAGGTCTAAAAAATTCTGATTTTGTTAGGGAAATAGTAAGTGAAAGCTTCAAGAAACAGATGAACTCTTCTAAAGGAATGCCTTTATTATTCCACTCTTACATTAATAAAACACAATGGTCTCCATTAATGTAGGAAAATGAACAAACTGCTCAACGGGAAATTTAAGAACCTTGTTAACCAGACTCCAGTCTTTTTGTTCTGTCGTTTATCTGCAAATTACAAGCAGTGAGTTAAATAAAATCTCTGGATTTAAGTGTTCTCATTTTTAATAATAACAATAACATGAACAATAAGAGTAACAAAGAACCATCTTATAGAATTTTAGAAAATAATGATAATAGCAATAGCAATTATACCTGCCGGCATTGTATTAAAGTGTTAACATGTATTATTTCTAGTGTATCAGCATGGCTAAGGATGAGGACTTTGGGGTCAGCAACACCTCTGGCTTTGCCAATTTTTGTCTGTATGATTTAGGGCAAATAATTTGAACTGCTAATCGATTTTCTCATCTTCACAAAGGAAATAATATATACTCTGAGGGTTGCTGTTAAGGATTAAAAGAGACAATGAAAATAATCTGAGTACAGTGCCTAGCACAATACTAGATAATACTATTGCTATTGAAAAAATAAGAGTTTCTAATAGATATAGTTGTCTCCATTTACATGTAAGGAAATTGAGCCCCAGATAGTAAATTAACTTTCTCAGGTTATACAGGCATTGAGAGTATTGTTGGGATTCAAGCTTCTCTGACTTTATTAGCCATGATTAATTTAAGGCCGGGGAGAGAGTGATACAGTGGTAGGGAGAGAAGACAAGAGAGATTAGAGGGGAAAAATAGTGCTGGCACAGTCCTTCACAGATAGCCAGTTTTCTTCTCCTTTCAATCGTTATCTTCCAGTTTGAACTTTCGACTTAAGCTAGTCTTACCTAGTCATTGACCCAGAATGACCTCACCTCTGCGCTTTTGTCCATGCCACAACCTGTCTCTTCCTTTTAGGTTCAACTCTTACTCCTTCTGAAAGGCCTTTTCAAGGCTGTATGGACCACAGAGAGTCATCTTTTGTAGCTTAGAGGCTCCCTAACACTTGTTTTCTGTATCACTTACTTGGTGCTAATATTACCCAGTTCTTTACTGTTACCTTTTAGGCCCATATGTTTTTGCCACTGCACAGAGGTCATACCCCCTTGTGAGCAGAAGCCATGGTTTGTACTCACAGTGTATGCAGTGCTGTTTGACCTGTACTAGCAATCAGTGCATATCTCATTATTGATTGAGTTTGTTTCATTTTGAAAGATAATTTTAAAAAATATGTTGCTCTGATGTAAACAGAACTCTGGAATCATAATCATAGTCATAAGGAAAATGCAGTTCTTTTTTACACTGCTTTTTTAGAAATATGGCTAATGTGTAGAATAATGAAAACTTTTATTCTCGTAGCTGGAAGATGGATGACAAGATAATAGTGTCATAGGTTTGTAGAAAATCATGGCATCAAGGAAAATGTGATAAATGCTAGAGAGTTTATCATTTTGATCTCTTCCCTTTTCTTTCTTTTTTTCTATCCTTAGAAAAATAAGTTACTATAGCATTTTAAGGTCCATTCTTACAGCCCTGTTAATGTAACAGTAACATTCTTAACAGTGTGCTATTTACTTGCCACATATAACATATAGGTGTCAGACAGTGGGTAAAATTCCCTTTTGAGAGTATGTTATTCCTATGCAATTCTTCATATTGACTTGTAGTACTATGTAATATGATTTGGAGGGAAAATATACTTAAAGATAAGAAACTGAAGCAGTGTTTAAGCTTTTTTTCTAAGTGGAACTTTAAAAAAAATCTTTAGGATATTGCAGAGTTGCTCTTAGCATTTATGGCCAGCTTTTCACTTGTATTATCTCTGTTTTTAAAAAAGTTTTCTCTTTTACGCAGACCATTTTCTGTAAATAAGAAGACTAGGCAAAAGGAGACTCCAAACAGATGGGCACTGGTGCCTTGGGTCTGATCTTAACAATCAGGCTGCGTCCAGCGCTGCAGGAAACGTTGTTATTGAGGTAACTAAGCATAAGGCATATGGTCATGCCGTGTTGAATCTGGGAATCAGAAAAACAACATTTTCACTTGCGTCTGACAGAAAACCAGTTTATTTAATAGCTTTTCTTTTAACCTTAAGTAGAAGAATATGGGACTAGAAACTTTAAATTTATATGGTTATTAGGGCATGAATAACACTATGTCACAGGGCAGTTTGGCATTGTGCTTGTGAAGGAAGGCATTTTTTGTGTGTTTGTTTTTGCTTTGTTTTTCAAAGGCAAATTCTCAGTCTTCATCTTACGTGACCTCTCAGAGCATATGACACAGTTACATGTTTTTCTTGATGTCATGGTTTCTAGGACTTTATGCTTCTATGGTTTTCATTCTATTGGCACCAGATAGTTTTCAGTCTCATTAACTAATGCTCCCTTTTCTCCCTGTCCTCTAATTGTTGGAATATCTCTGCAAACTTACTCCCTTGGTGATCTTATTGGGTGTCATAGCTTCTATATTAAATATATGCCATCAAATCCCAAATTCATATCTCCAGTTCAGAGCCTAAACTATAGACAACAGTATACTGCTGACTTGACTTTTCCACTTTGATGCCTAACAGACATCTTGAACTGGAGCTGCCAAAACTCATGCCTTCCAAACCTGCTCCAGCCAGGTTTTCCTATATCATTTGATGACACTTCCATAATTCCAAATGGTAAATGAAACATGGTGGATTCATGTTTTACTTCTCCATTTCACTCAAACCCCATATCTAATTCATTAGGAAATCCAAGTGACCGTAATTTCAAAATACATCTGGATTTGAATCACTTTTTACCACCTCCATTCTATAAGTCTGCTTAAATAATTATCGGCTATTGTCCAGATAACTGTATCATAACTTAACTTGTTTCTTTCTTTCTACCATTGTCCCCCACATCCCGTCCCTTTCCATGGTCTAATTCCAATATAGCAGCCAGAGTAATCTTTTTAAAAAGTAGGTCAGATCATGTGCTCCTTGCCCCAGACCCTGCAATACTTCCCTTTTCTTCTAAAAGAAAGTTAAAGTAATTTGGTGGCTTTAAGCCTCTACACGATCCCACCCTCTGCTACTTCTTTGGCTTTACCTTTAACTACCCTTCTCCTCTACCCTTCTCCTCGCTTCTGTTATTCTACCTTTACTGGCTTCTGCTCTCCCCTCCCCCACCTCACCCTGACTGATCCGGTTCTTTCCTCTGTCTACAACACTCCTCCTCTAGGTATCCTCTTTCCTAACTCCCTCACCCCGTTTGAGACTTTTCCCAAATCACATGTTCCCAATAAGGCCTTTATTTTCTGACCAATCTATTTAAAATAGGAACTCCCCCTCCTCACCTTCCACCCACTCAACTCCACAGACTCCCCTTATCTTCCTTTATATTTTTACAGTTATACTTATCCCTTTCTAACATATGATGCAATTTACCTATTTATCATTTTATTATTATTTATCTCTAACCATTGGATTATAAACCTCATGTGTATAGGGGCCTTTGTCCATTTTTTTCCCCATTGGTGTATCCCAAGAGGCTAGAATTTTCTCACATGTGGTAGGTTCTAATAAATATTCAGATAATGAATGAATGGGTGAATGGGTATTGGCACAATAGTGATCAGACATCTTCTTTATTGAATGATGTTCTGGGTTTGTTCAGTCTTGAAGAGATCATCTCATCATAATCCAATTACTGTTGATTCTTTTGAAGCTTCTCTTATTGTCATGTGTTGCTTAATGATAAGGATACAGTCTGAGAAATGCATCATTAGGCGATTTGGTCATTGTGTGAGCATCATAGAGCGCACTTACACCAACCTAGATGATACAGCCTACTACATACCTAGGCTATAAGGTATAGCCTATTGCCTATGCTACAGACCCATAGAGCATGTTACTGTACTGAACATTGTAGGTAATTGTAACACAAAGAAAAGTATTTATGTATCTAAATATATATAAACATAGACAAAGTACAGTAAAAATATGGTATAAAAGATAAAAAATGGTACCCCTGTATAGGCTCTTACTATGAATGGAACTACAGGACTGGAAGGTACTCTGGGTGAGTCAGTGAGTGAGTGGTGGGTGAATGTGAAGGCCTAGCACATTGCTGTACACTACTTTACAAATTGTATACTTAGGCTATCCTAAAGTGATAATTTTCCTTTCTTTAGTAATAAATTAACTTTAGCTTACTGTAACTATTTTACTTTATAAACTTTTTAATTTTTTAACTTTTCAACTCTTTTGTAGTAATATTTAGCTTAAAACACAAACACATCATAAAGCTATACAAAAATATTTTCTTTATATCTTTATAAGGTTTTTATATTTTTAATTAAAAAATTTATTTTTACCTTTTAAACTTTTTTTTTGTTGTTGTTAAAAACTAAGGCAAAAATACACACAGTAGCCTAGGCCCACACAGGATCATGATCATCAATATCACTGTCCTCCACCTCCACATCTTGTCCCACTGGAAGATCTTTAGGGGCAATGACACTTGTGGAGCTGTCCTCTCCTATGATAACAATGTCTTCAGGAATACCTTCTGAAGGACAAGCTTGAGGCTCTTCTTGAGGAGGTGTCACTCTTTTCAGAAATATGCCCATGGTGGATTGCTTGATTTGCTTCTTCTTTTTTTTTTTTTTATCATAGATTTACTTGTAAGGAGATAATGCACCATGAGCATATGTCTCTATCAAAGAAAACTTTTCAGTGTTGGAGGTCTGTGTTTTCAAACATTTTATGAAGCTCGTTGGGGTCTGTAAAAGCTTCTGCTAAATCCTTCATGTAAATTTTTTTGGCGTTCATCTTTTTCTTCTCCTGCAGTTTCTTTTTGTCTTGCTTCTTCTTCAGCTATGTACTGCTGTTGCAGTTTCAACAACTCATCATTAGTAAATTCCTCAGGAAGCACCTCTAGGAGTGCCTCAATGTCATTCCCATCCACACCCAAATTAAAGTTGTTTGCCATTGCCGGCACAGCTCTGTTGATTTTTTCAACCTTTGTCCTACAGCATTATGATGCTTACAATGTCACTGTGAGGTAGGAATTTTTCAGCCCCATTAAAATTTTATGAGACCGCTGTCATATATGTGGTCTGTTATTAAAACATTGTAGTGTGGTACCTGACTGTATTTCAGTCTTGCTTTCCTTCAATCTCCTGGCCATCAGAAAAGAGATTATTGGGGGGAAAAAATAACCTCTTTGCTTGTAAGTTTGAAGTGGTGGTCAAAACTAGGAATCAATATCATAGTATCATTTTCTTTCATTTTCTTCCTGAACATTCCTACACCCTGACAAGACAAGTAATTTTGGGGGAACAAAAACAGTGTAAGTATTAACATCGTTATCGGTGCAATAATATACACTCCTCTCTGATTTGTGGGTTTGGGGAGGGTGCTCTGACTCATTTACATAGCACCTGTTTTAATTTTTGGACCCCTGGGTTTACTGCAGTATAAGATATGGCTGATTGTCATAGAAAGCAAGCCAAGATGGGAAAGGTCTGGTGTAGCACTATAACTCTCACTAGTTACAGCAGCAGTATTTTAAAAAATTTTTAGTAATCATGGTACTGAGTAATATTAAGAATAAAGGAAGCATGTGATGCTTTCCTGATGTCTAAATATTGTAGCATTAAATAAAAGTATACTTTTCTCACCATTTCTTTCTTCTATTATTTAATTTCTGTTTTGTATGCCAGCAAAGAGTTAAAAAGTAAACATTTGTTACCCTATTATTTAAGGAAACCTTTTTCCTTTCTTTAGAAGAATTTCATTCAAATCATGCTTAGGGTGTAGAGGATAGGCTCCCAAGAGAGCTGCTCAATAATTCCTCCATTTGCTTTATGCACATTCTACTTCTTC
Organism: Pteropus medius; assembly: GCF_902729225.1. NCBI lineage: Eukaryota > Metazoa > Chordata > Mammalia > Chiroptera > Pteropodidae > Pteropus > Pteropus medius. The sequence continues at coordinate 40,962,626 of NW_024354875.1, forward strand.
CATCAAGAGGTAGTCTATCTCCTGCACACTCTTCCCCTTTGAACAGAGCTGGCTTTGTGAATTGCTTTAACCAGTCCAGTGCTATAGACAGAAAGTGATGCTGAGACAGTTCTGGGCTTGGTTTTAAGGGGAGTGGCAACTTTTACTTTTGCTATCTTGGAACAGAGCTGCCATGATGTAGGGAAATCTGGGCTATCCTGCTGGTGATAAGAACACCGTGAAGAGACCCTAGAAGATAAGTCACCATATAGAGAGAGAGGCCATGTGGAGAAAAACCGAATTACCAGCTGCTAATCAGTGTCAAGGCCCAGCCCTATGGTGAGGTCTTTTTGGCTATTCCAGCCCAGCTCAGCTACCAAATAAATGCAGCTTAGCTGCATGAGTGACCCCAGCCGTCACTACACGGAACAGGAGTATCATCCACCCTGCCTTCAGAATTGTGAGAAATAATAAATTGCTGTTGTTTTGAGCCACTAAAGTTTTGGGGTGCTTTGCTACATTGCAATAGATAACCGATACAATGGACTTTTGGGGACCAGAAGATTGTGTTTTAACCTTTAATTTTGGACCTTGCTTGATGTTATTTGGTGGGTTTCCGAAGGGTTAAACAAATAGCTTATTTCAGTTAGTAAATTCTCATACAGAGATACTAGACAAGTAGCAAGTGATTGCTGATGAGTTAAAAAATGGCTGTGCTTTTCAGGGGTGTCATGGAGGTGAGGCCATGGGTTTCATCTTCTGTCATAGCCCTGCATGGCCCTGTGACCACAAGATGGACGGGAGAGGGAGATGCCCATGGGTGGAGGGAGGAAGAAGGACCAGGAATGTAATTCTTTTTAAGAGCAGGTATAGATCTAACTGACTGCTGTACTGACATATTAATATGACAATGAGTTTTGGTAGATTGAAATCTAGAGATAGCAACACTTTATTCACCGTGTGTCAGTGATAGATGTGTAGAGGGCTGGTGTTCACTTGGTAGTTTTGGATATAAATTATAAAGTAATTTTTTTAAAGAAATAGTGATATATTTGAAATCGCTAGATATGTATTTCTGAGCTATCTGATTTCAAGAATTCTTACCTTTTTATAGACTCATTTCAACTCTGCATTTGAAACCAAATGGTTTATTCTTGAACTGTAAGACTGAATATATTAACCTTTAACATAAATGCATTCACTCAGTGAGCAGTTGGTTACTCCTACACTTTTCTTGCTTGACCTTGGCAATGAAGAGCCACTTTTTGATTCTTATTTTTTTAATGCTTACTCGAAAATTTTATTCAAGAGTTACTGAACCATCTGATTTGGATGCTTTAAAATGTAAAAGTCAGAAATAAATTGGCACTGCTAAGGTACTCTGGATGAAAAGGTTGCCACCACTCTATAATCTCAAGTTGCAGAGAAGCAATTTGAGTTATTTTCTATGTGGGTTGACAAGTATGCTTTTTTGTGGGCTAGAGTTGGGAAAACAAAGACTTATTCAAGCTGTGAAATGCATTCAAGAGTAAACAGCAATAAATGACAAGAAACCTGTTTTGTCAGATATGTTTTTTACTGTCATACAGGCTTCTGATTATGAGGGTAAAAGGCCTGTTTGAAATTTTGGAATGATGGATCTTCCATAATGGAGAATAGGTTGGTTTGGCTGCAAAAGAGAACAGATGGAAAGCTTTATCTTGAACTAGAATATTATCAGTCATTTTCTCCTTATCTTTTAAATATCATGTGTTCCTAATAGTTTTTACAGTTCAATTTTTTTTTCTGGTTTTGTAGAATCTTTTATATATACATATAGAATTTAAAAAAACGTTTACATAACTAGTATTTTATGTTTCTGACCTGTTCTAAAAACTACACTTGAGCCCACCTGGACCTCTACAACATTAGAAATGGTATGAATTGATTTTTGAGTTGTGTTAAGATATTCAGCCCTACATATCAATGAACTTGGTGGAGTTCAGTGAAGTTTAATAAAGCTGTGGCCAAATTTTACTAAATGCGAAGAGCTTCATTCATTATCATTCCCTAAATACTGTCAAGGAAAGAAAAAGGTAAAATTATACACTCCTATTTAGTTATTATAGAGGAAAATAAATAAATACGTTGAAATTAAACTGCTTTACAGGGAGGTGGGATGTGATGGCTCGTGGTTGACTGTAAATATAAAAGTGGAAGGGTGAATGTAAATATAAAAGTGGAAGGGTGAATTAGTTGAAGGGAAAGGCATCTCTATAGTTTGATTTTTTTTTATGTTAAAAGGAGCTATATTCCTACCCATATAATTCCAGTAGGTTCTTTCTTTCTCACTACTACATTCAAAATTTGTTTACATAAAAGACTCAAGGACATTTACTTCAAATAAAACTTTTTAAAATGTGCATTAAAAAAACTACATTCTTCCTAAAATGCTGTTGCAGTTTTAACCTCAGCAATTTCGTATAGCATAGTTTTCACATTGGGCTGGAGTTGGAAGAGATTTTCTGACAACTTAATTGATTTGTGTTTAGTGTTCTTTGGCTTATGTGTTTGGGCTAAAAATAACTGTTTGAGGTGATCTCATTTTAACCATTTAAGGTTTTAAGTTCATTGAAACATGGGTCTTCATCTTCATCTTCACTTAGATTTCAGAGAATTCCTGTTGGTGATTATGGAATTTGATTCTGATATTGTGTTATTATTTCATTGCCTGTCAGAAAGCAGATTTAGTAATTTAAGGGATAACCATCAATAAAAGTTGCTTGCTTACGTGATTTGATTTCATCTATCAGCAAGAAATATTGATGGTTGTGGACAGAAACTGCTTAGGTTTTTCTTCCTGACCAAATGAATATGATGTGGCATTCATTACTCTAATGGATAAATGGGCTAGCACTTATTAGTTTTATTCATCTGTTTGTTTATTCATCTGTTTGTTACTCACTATGTGCGAACTTTATTTCTTTCAATATAATCTCTGAGATTGTAGTAAACATGGCATTGCACTATCTGAGGCATGTAAAATTTACTCAGCCATTTTGTTTTTAAAATATTAGTTATTTAAAATATTAAGGCAGTTTTAATAAAAACTGATTTAAACTACATAATAAAACTAGTATTTTCTTTCCTGTTTGTGATTTAATTGGAGCACTTCAAATGCACTCTAATCATTAAACTGTCTTCACCCTTACAGCTAGTAGTAATGAATTCTTTAACCAAGATTTAAAAATCTAACTAGAATTTCAAGCATTTAGATTAGGTATAAATTTGAGGTGACCTTGAAATCTTTCAAATTCTCATTTACTCAGATTATGAATAGGCATAATATTCCTATGTGGTTTGGGTTATATCGATGCATTGTAATAAGTTGTAAAATGGAGGCACAAAATCAATAGTTTATGTATTTTTTTAGAAGATTTGATGAAAGAGAAAAACTTATGTATAATGGCAGCATAAAAGAAAATAGAAATAAGCTTAAGAAATGTGAAAGAACTATGATAAAAACTGAACACCTGAACAACTGAAATGACATTCTTTGTTCTTGGAGAGGACAACTCCACATTAGAGAAATGTCAGTTCTCTTGTTAGAAATTCAACATGATCTCAATAACTACGACAACAAATTTTTTTGAGTTAGACAGTTAGTAATAAAGTTGATGTGGAAAAATCATAAAAAAGGAGCTAGGAAAGTCCTCAAAAAAAATAGCAATGTGGGAGATATTGAAACATACTATAAAGCCTCCATAATTAGACCAGTGTAGTACTATTGCTTGATTAGAAGTCTGATGGAATCAAATGAAAATTCCAAGAATAGACACAAGTGTATATTGAAATTTAGTATCTAATAAAGGTGGTATCTAAATTTTCTGTGGAGAAGATGGACTTTTAAAATAAATGATGTTGAGAAAACTGGCCATTTCAAAAACAATAAAGTTGGGTCTATGCTTTACATAAAACACTAGAATAAAGTTCACATGGATCAGAGGTTTGTTAAAAAAATAAAAATGTTCAAGTATCAGAAGATAACATCAGCGAAATTCTTATAACTTTGGTAAGAAAAAACCTTTCTATTTATAACTTAAACCTCAGAAGTAATAAACTAAAAGGTTGATAAATTTGATAACATAAAACTTTTGCACAGGGAAAAAAGTCATCAGCAAAGTCAAAACACAAATGACCAATTGAGAGAAAATATTTATAACATGTAATAGACAAAGGGCCATTTTCTTTATATATGAATAGGATCATAAAAAGTGAGGGAAAAAAAGGCCAAAATCTGATAGAAACAAGTGAGCAAAAGGCATAAGAAATTCAGAGAAAAAGATATCTAATAGTTCTTAAATATGTTAAAAGATTGAAAGACTGGCAAAAATGTAAAAGCATCACAATCTACTTGGTTGGTGAAGCTGTGAGGAAACAGGTATTGTCATATATTATTGGTATGATGGCAAAATATTACAACTCATGTGGAGGGACATTTTGCAATACCTAAGAAAATTAAGTATGCATTTACCTATGGCTATTTTTAGAGATTTACCTTGAAGGCATATCTACAGAAATATGAAATAACAGATGTAAAGGGTTGTTCATTGTTATCATTCATTGTAAAAGTAAAACGTGGAAAATAACCTAAATTTCCAACTATAAGAAAATGATATAACACCAAATGGAGTACTATGTGTTCATGAAAAATCTCTATAAACTGAGAGTAATGATATCTGCAATTTGTTCTTATGTGAAAACAAACAAACAGACGTAAAAGAGTATATATAATTGTGGTAGGCAGCTTCTGACTTGGTTTCTAATGATCTCTACTTTCTGATATCTACTCCCTCTACTTTAGTATAGCTGGACTTCATGACTTGCTTCTCTCTGATAGATTACAACAAAAGTAGTGGAATGTCATTTCCATGGCTAGATTACAAAAGACTGACCTCTGTCTTGCTGGTATCCCTTCTTCCTGAATCTTCTCATGTGCTTGCTCTGATAGAGAGGGCTACTTGGGCAGCCTCTTGCAAACAGCCTGAAAAGAAGTGAGGCCCTAAGTCCAGTAGTCTGTGAAAAATCCAGTCATGCCAGCAAACACTGAGTGAGCTAGCAGATCCTGCTTCAGTTGAATGTTAAGATGACTGCAGCCTGGGCTGCCACCTTAAATGCACTCCCATGAAAGTATCTGGGCTGACATTGTGATTGCAGTCCCTGAAGAACCAGAAGCAGAGGATCCACCTAGCTAAGCTGTGCTTGAATTCCCAATCCACAGAAACTGTGAGATAGTAAATGTGTATTGTGCTAAGTTGCTAAGTTTTACAGTAACAGATTATGCAGCAGTAGATAACTAATACGACAATGAGGCTTATTCTAGAAGAGTCAGATTCTTTTGTGTAATAAAGAAAGAAAAGTAAAAAAAAGTATTTTTACAAAAAGAATACAAGAGAAAGATAAATTAGCAGCAAAAAGAAAAGTCAAGCTTTGAGTATTTGAAAAATTATCGTGAATTCAAACCTCATGACCTGACTATCCCTGAGAAATTCAAATGCATTTTTTTTTTAGCATAGTTATAGTCTTTTCATAAGTTTGCCTATAGATTTACCAGAAATTATCAATTCCAATTCAAGGCAAAATTTGAAATATTTACATGTTTCTGGTGAGATTTTGGTCCTCAACATTGTGAACAATTTGTTTTTGGAGATACTTTGAACCAGAAAGCTGACTTGTTTTGCCTCATAATGACTTGACTGTGGTCACTAAAAACTACTTGAGTTATAGGAAGTCTCTATTTATATTCAGTTTTTGCTAAAATACATTTACTGCAGAAATTTAAAAAGTCTTTGATATAATTTGGGTATTTTGAAAGAACTGTGAAACTACCTCACAATGGAAGTGATTCTTTTACTGAAGCCCCCAATGAATAACATACAATTTATAAATACTAGGCAAGTTGTAAGTTTCCATATTCCTTTCACAAGCTCTAACAACTTGTTGCATCATTCCAGTTATTTGGGAATGAGTTGGCTAGATATATAGTCTGAAAGACAGTGGGTCAATGAGGCTACTCTGGAGGATTCAGAAGAGTGTTCCCCTTTTTTTAATCTCTGTGGGAATTTATAATATCTTACATGAAGGAGAATAGGTTTAGTATGAAGAATAATCTTTAATCTTTGAAAATGCTTAACATACTTCAAAACATCACTAGCTCTCTATTTTTTTTTTTTTTTTTTTTTTTTAAAGCAGAGCCACTGTAAGACCAGGTGAGTTATTTACTGAATGGGGAAAACTAATTTTCTCTGGCTTTATTCATGACTTGTTCAATTATACCATTTTTTTTTCTGTGCACATGGCACATCTATTACAACTGTCTTGAAGCTTAAGTTCTTATCACACATAATCTAACATATTCCGGGGCTCAGCCAAAACCGTAAGAGAATGGATACACATATCCATGTATTTTTAGCTACATATTTTTTAAAAAGGTGATAAAGTGATCCCTTCAAGGACAAAGGGGGATGACACTGCTTGGTAAATGTACCAGTTTTCATGGCTCATCAGACTCTCTTATCCATGAAGACTTGTAAAAGGCAGTATATGGGCTGGCTAGGAATGACCTTAAAATGGAGTCCTAGCTTCTGCCAATGCCTGAGGGAAATGTGCTGTAGATGTCATCTAAAACTCAGTTAACTCAAATCCAGGATATATGGAAAGGACATTTTGGGGTACAATGAATTGTGAACATGAAACATTGAATAAAATAATCTGTTTCAGTTCTGGCAAATGGAGAATTTTGCCTCAGCTATTTTCCTATTGATTAGATAAAAATTCCTTTGGTGGAATTTTCCTAGGGAGAGTAGGATCAAAAAAAAAAAAAAAAAAAAAGAAAGAAAGAAAAAGAGTAGTACTATGCCTCCAACAACCCCTGGCAGCACTCCCCTAGCATGAAACTGAGCACATACTAACCATAGCTGAGTTCTTCTCCACTTGGACCTAACTGAAACACAATAGTCTTTCTTATAGGTAGAAAAGAAACATCCTTTGAAATCTGACATGAATCAAAGTTACATCTGGGACAGACTACTGGGGAGTTTTCTTTAATTCAGGTTGTTGACTTAATGATTTTTTTTTTTTTTTGGTAATCTCCATTAATAATTCAGTTTACAAGTGTATTGAGATAAAACAACTGGAACTATGTAGAGAAACAACATGCTCCGAACAAGAAGAAATGAAGAGAAACTACCTGAGACAGTGACTGCTGTGTGGCTGGAAGCCCAGGCACAGGATGAATTTTGGTTGTTTGGAAGAAGAGAAGGAAGTGAGAAGATCATAGAGAAAGAAGGCATGAAATATGTCTGAAATTTCGATGAGTTAGACAAGCAAATTAAATCTGTGGCGGTGTGGGCAGGCAGCACAGATGCGAAATTGTAGCCCTCGAAAAAGAGGAAATAGAACATAAGGCTTTTGCTGCATGTGTGATTAAATCTCATGGGTCTATGGAGAGGAAAATTGAGATGCAGGAGAAACAAATGATGCTGTAAAAACTGAAGTGCACTGACTGAGGCAGAGGGTGAAAATGCCTGAGGGAGATAAGGTTGTTTTAATGATTCCTACTTGGAACTAACTATGAAGATAAGCCGAAACTTCTCGCCATTGAAGAATGTAACTATCAGCCTATTTTTAAAACCACATGTTGCCAATATTCCAGTCAATACTAGCTGCTGATTCCTGATGGAAAAACATATCAAGCAATTCAGCAAATTCTCGCCTTTAAATACTTCTACCCTATTTGAGTACCTGCTGGGCGCAGCAGTAAGGATTTTTTATTGGTACTGTTCTGTGTGTCCCTAGATTTCAACCTCTTTTTTATTGTCCACATACCAACTTTATAGTTCAGCTATATGAAACTTTTGCCTGAAACATTATTTTAAGAGAATTTCTAGTGACTGAGTAGTTTGTATATGTGTATGTGTATATGTTTGTATGTATATGCATATATATGTATATTAGAAATAACTATTAGCCAAGTTATGTTCAGTGCTTGAAAAGTCAGAATTGCAATAGATAATGGAATCAGATACAAACATTTTATCTTATGAACTTTTAATGTTTAGTCCTTCCTATATCTATTTTATTAAATATTTAAATAATGAGTGAAATGAGGTTAGTATCATTTTTATATTTGCCAAGCCCATTATCATTCTTTTGTGTGTGAGTGCAGATCACACAGAATTAATTGGTTCAAAGACTTTAAAAACTTTAGCTTCATTGAACTATAATTGACATATAAAATTGTAAGATATTTAAAGTGTATATCATGGTGATTCAATATACATATACATTGTAAAAAGCTTCCTCTCATCTAGTTAATTAACATATCTTTGTGAGAACATTTAAGTTTAACTCAGCAAATTTCAGTTATACAACACAGCACTGTCAACTATAGTCACCATGATTTACATTAGATCCCCAGATCTTATTCATTTATAGCTAAGTTTGTACCCTTTTACCAACCCATTCCTATTTTCCCTAGTCCCCAGCCCTTGGCAACCACTTTTCTCCTTTCTGTTTCTAAGAGTTTGACTTTTTAATTTTTTAAAGATTCCACATCTAAGTGATACCATGTAGTATTTGCCTTTCTCTATCTGGCTTATTTCACTTAGCATAATGTCCTCGAGGTCTTCTCATGCTGTTGCAAATAGCAGAATTTTATTCTTTTTTTTTTTTTTTTGCCAAATAATGTTTTATTGTATGTAAACACACATTTTCTTTATACATCATCTGTCAACAGACACCTGGTTGTTTCCATATCTAGGCTATTGTGAATAATGCTACGATGAACATGGGAATACAGCAGAGAGTCTTTAATACAAACCCTTTATATGACAGCCAGGTGCTGATTGATAGTTTTTCAGTGAATTCTCTGTCTTCTCAGTTGCCCTGCCCACTGCCCTACACCTGCCTCCCACCTTGCAAACCTCTCCCTTGCCCCTGGTGTACTTCCTGAGTGGCCTATGGTGTTGGTGGGTTATAAGCTATGGAAAATGTGTTATTAGGGCAGGAAATATCATGCTCCATGATTCTGTGGAATAGACTTTAGTCAGCAGTGGCACTCACCCATATTGGTCATTACGGAGCAGGGCAGGGAAAAAAGAGGCAGAACTTTAGAACTCCAATCAAAACATAATTATTCACACATAGTTTGCAGAGTATATGGAGGGAAAAACTTCTTTGATAATGTGTTGAAAAATATGTATTCAAAGTCAAGTTGGAGCTGGCAGAAGCTGAGAAAGTCTGTAATTAGTAGTAGTAATTTTGTTTCAAGTACATGAAGATCTTCATCTCTTTTGAGTCAGACAGAAGAACAAAAGAATATGGAACACTTTGGAGGAGAAATCCAGAACAAACCAGAAGAGGAACAGTTACCTTAACCACACTTGTTTAAGAGTTTCAGAATTTCCTCTGGTTGAGAATTAGAAACTGGTATCAGAATCTCATGGTATATTATATACAATGTGTTATACACCCTACACTTAATGTATATTATAGAAAGATGCCTATTATTTTATCAAGTCATTTCCAACTTCTATTTTTAAAATTGTTTTTATGAAGATCTTAGTTAAAGGAACTTTTTGGCTATTCTAATGATTAATATTTAGAATTATGATTATACCACCCAACTTTTGCAGTAAAGATTCAGATGTCCAGAGTAAACAACAATCGCTTGTTAAATGGCTTAAATGTGATCTGTTAAAGTGCACTTACCTAGCCCTGTCACAAATTGCCTTCCTGTGTCAGTCATTCTGGTGTTGAAAGTGGGAATTTAGTTGGGGTATTGGGTCTTCAAGGCTGTGAATCATCCAGTTAATGGTGATTTAGAGTATTGAGGCTACAAAAATAAAAAATAAAAAAAATAACGAAAAAACAATGACCATTCATTTGGTCGTTAATTTAGACTAGAACAGTTTATTGAATATCTATTAGGTGCCAGGTACTGTGCTAGGCACTTACATTAGTGACTCAGATAAACATGGCCCTTACCCATGTGGAATTCCAGAACAGTGCTGTCCAATAGAACTTTTTGTGATGATGTGCTATTCAAAATTACAGCCACTAACCACATGTGGCTTTTGGACATTCAAAACATTTATGACTGAGGAACTAAGTGTAATTTTACACTTATTTAATTTTAGTTAAAAAATTGAAACCTAAAGTGTCATGCAGCTAGTGGATACTTTTATGGACAGTATAGTTCTAGAATGTGAGGCACTTTTATGGTCCCAGGTATCTTGTTCATTTCTGTTTTTAAATTAGTATTTATAAAAAGAGATCCATTTCCAGTGGAACTTTCTTCATTTGGGGGTCATTATGGTTTCCTAGAGATCCTCTCAAATAATTCTCTTTCAACTAGAGCTTTCTTTTTTGCATCTTGCCTCTGAATCCAGTTTTGTGGAGGAAGTATCACATTAAATGAGTTCAAAAGTTACTGTAAACACAGCATATGTTGTTGATTTTTTTACCGAAATACATAGTTGACCTGATTTTTTTCAACAGGTTCTATTTTTGATTTAGCACATAGGGTAAATCAGTTTGCAAAAATGGCTTTGAGAGTCACTGTTTTGTTCTGTGTGTTTTTTAAAAAAATTAAAATATTCACTAGTGGGCAGTCTTAAAATGTGAGAAGATTCTTTTTTGGGGGCTATTAAGCATATGGAGTGTTTGCATTTTCAGAGAAGAATGAATTAATGGAAAATAAGATTCTGTTATGTGTCGATGCTGCAGCTTTGCAGCATCGACACATAACAGAATCTTATTTTCCATTAATGTGTCATAGGCTGATTACGATTCAGTTTTTCAGCAGGATTATACATGATCAAAGCTTTTGGATTCGGAATTATTTGGCTTAAATGATTTGAAAATAATGTCACTGTTTAAGTTATTCTGTCTTCTCTCTGTTCAGATAATGATGCTAATGGTGTGCTTAAGTGAGGCTGTCCATCTGTGATTATATCTGATTAATTATGCATATATTCATTCAATACATAAAAATCTCAGGAGTTTATCATAGGTTTAACTTATTAGTAGGATTAGTTATTTTAACTTAAAAATAATATTTAAAGACCCAGCTCTTTTCTCTCTTCTTGGAATTCTTATGCAATCGTCTAAGCATAAGAGAGATGACAGAATTCCTCTCTACTTAATTTTTCTCAAATGAAATAAAAATTCTGCCAGACTCCTTTCAACTTGTTTTCAGATCTTAAAGAATAGTGATGTATTTCAATTTTTTCAACATAGCAGCCTTTAGCCTATGACATTGATCTTAATTATAGTCCATAAATATTTATTAATTAAAATGATAATAAAGGTTAATCATTAGAGAAGACAGAATGTTGTATATATCTGTTTGTGTATCTATATCTAAACTCCTTTCCCTTACTCACCTTTGATATATGTATGCCATCTGGAGACATTCAGAGAGCTAGACTTTTTATCTTTGATAGGTAGTTAACACCTTGGCAAGAATTTGTATGTCTAATCCCTTTCTGAATTTTTCAGCTGAGCAGCACCCTTTTGCAATACAAAAGGCTGGATATCCCAAGAAAAAAATGAAATCGAATGAAATGAGAAAAGCTGTGAAAGAGAGTGAGAAGAATCAGAAACAAACTTCTCCTAGTTTAAATTATGCCTACCTAATCTTTTTAAAGAAGTACAAATTAGTAGTTGATAGTTGGGCACGGGGAGCATGGAAGAGGGAATGTAGTCAACATTAATATGATGGCTAAGTGGAGGGCCAGCGGAGGGAGGGAGCAATTGGGGGGATTGTTTTATGAACATTATAGATGTCTAACTGATGTACTGTATACTTGAAACAAATTTAAATAAATAAATTTATTTAAAAAAATTTATCAAGTTACGCACTTAAAAAATCTTTTAAAAATTATTTTTTAATTTTTAATTAAAATTGACATACAATATTATATTAATTTCAGGTATACAACACAATGATTAGATATTTAAATAGTTATTACAATACTATTAACTATATTCCGTGTTATATTCTACATCCCCAAGACTATTTTGTAACTATCGATCTGTACCTCTTAATCCCCTCCCCCCTTTAGCTATTCTCCCAATCTCCCTTAATCTGGCAGGTATCAAAATGCTCTTTGTATCTATGAGCTTGTTTCTATTTTGTTGTTCATTTATTCTGTTCTCTAGATTCCACATAAAGTGAAATCATATGACATTTGTCTCTGTCTTATGTACTCTACTCAGCACAATACTCTCTAGGTCCATCCATGTTGTTGCAGATGACAAGATTTATTTTATTTTTTATGACTGAGTAATATTCCATTGCATATATACCTCTTCTTTATCCATTCATCCATTGATGGTCACCCAGGTTGCCTCCATATCTTGGCTATTATAAATAATGCTGCAATGAACATAGGAAAACGCATTTCCCTTCAAAGTAGGGTTTCAGGTTCCTTTAGATAAATACCTAGAAGTGGCATTACTGGGTCCTTCTTTGTCTCTTGTTATAGCTTTTGTTTTAACATTTATTTTGTCTGGTGTAAGTATTGCTACTCCAGCTTTCTTTTTCTTTTCCTTCTTTTTTTTCATTTCCATTTTTATGAAATATCTTTTCTCGTATCTTTACTTTTGGTCTGTGTGTGTCTTTCAATCTGAAGTATGTCTCCTGTAGGCAGCATATGTAAGGGTCTTGTTTTCTTATTCATTCAGCCGCCCTATATCTTTTGATTGGAGCATTTAATCCATTTACATTTAAGCTAATTGATGATAGATATATAGTTATCGCCACTTTATCATTCATATTTTTGTTTTTTCCCCCTTCTTCTTAAAGAAGTCCCTTTAACAATTCTTGTAATACTGGTTTGGTGGTGATGAACTCCTTTAGCTTTCTCTTGTCTGGGAAGCTTTTCATCTGTCCTTTTTAAGTGATAGCTTTGCTGGGTAAACCTACAACAATCTTGGTTGTAGGTCCTTGCACTTCATCACTTTGAATATTTCATGCCAGTCCCTTCTGGCCTGCAAAATTTCTGTTGAAGCTCTGTAATAGGTAACTAGCTGCTTTTCTCTTGCTACTTTTAAGATTCTCTCTTTGTCTTTAATCTTTGGCATTTTAATTATGATTTGTCTTGGTGTGGGCCTCTTTGGGTTCATCTTGTTTGGGACTCTGTGCTTCCTGGATTTATATGTCTGTTTCCTTTGCTAGGTTAGGGAAATTTTCTGTCATTATTTCTTCCAATAAGTTTTCAATTTCTTGCTCTTTCTCTTCTCATTCTGGTATCCCAATGTTGCAAATATTGGTAAGCTTAATGTCCCAGAAGCCCCTTAAACTATCCTCTTTTTTGGATTCTTTTTTCTTGTTGCCGTTTTGATTGGGTGTTTTTGCTACCTCATCTTCCAAATAGCTTATTCGATTCTCTGCTTTATCTAATCCACTCTTGATTCCTTCTAGTGTATTCTTCATTTTTGTTACTGTGTTCTTCATTTCTGGCTGGTTCTTTTTTATGGTTTCTGTTTTCATTTTTACGTTTCCTATCTCTTCGTTGAAGTTCTCACTGAGATCACTGACCATCCTTATATCCAGCATTTTAAACTCTGTATCTGGTAGATTGCTTGTCTCTATTTTGTTTAGTTCTTTCTTTTCTTTGGAGTTTTGTCCTGTTCTTTCATTTGGGACATATATCTTTGCCTCCCCATTCTAGCTGCCTCTCTGTATTTGTTTCTATGTATTAGGTAGGGCTACTGTGTCTCCCAGTTCTTATAGAGTGGCCTGTGGAGTAGGTGTCCTGTGGGGCCCAGTGACACACTCCCCTTGGTCACCTGAGCCTAGTACTCCAAAGCTGTCTCTTGTGTGGGTTGTGTGTGCCCTCCTGTAGTAAATGAACAGTGGTTGCTATTTGCATATCAATGAAAAGGAATTACCCTCAGGCTTATTGATTGTGAGAACTAGCTGCGAGTACAGTGGAGTAGCTGTTCCGCAGGGGCTGACCTTACAGAGCAGGATTCACTCTAGCAGAACTCTGGTGCCTGCCCAGTTTGCCCTTTGGGTATCTTTTGTTCAGATGGTTGGATGGTGCTCTGGTATGATCTGAAGCTGGCCAGAAGGTGTGTTGGTTCTTGGGCCTCTTGGGAAGGGCTCTGTTGCATATGTCTGCTTAATCTTGATTATGAAAAAGGAGTATGATATGAAAAAGAGATTGTCAATTGAGCTTAATATTTTTTCCTTCCAGAATTAGATGAGTGATCCACTATTTGAATTTTTATAACCCCCATCATTACACACACAATAATACACACACACACATTGAATAATAATACACACACACACCCTTTAAAAATTAAAAGATACTTTTCCTCAGTAGGCATGTGCACATATACAAGTATGTAAATGTATAATATGCATGTATCAACTAAATAAATATGCTTTAGTGTATAATTATATATACATATATGCTTTCATGAAATTTAAAATTAAGATTAAAATGTGATTTGCTAGATTCCCCCAGAATATAAACTCACTTTGAGGACTTAGGTACTTAGAGAAAAAAAAAAACAGCCTCTCTAATTCTACTGATTTACTACCTAGTAGAATTCTGAGGTAATATTTTAATTTTTCCCTGTTTACATAGTTTTATTTACTTTATCATATTATGCTCATTTGATTTATAAATACATAATAGAATGAGCATTATTGGGTTACTGTTAAGCCTTTATTCATTCCTAGTTTCTGCATTTAAACTTTATTTTTTTAAGCAAGAATTTTAGGCACTTATTTTAAACTCCCTGTCCATCCAGTGGCTTAGATCACAGAGCATAGTATAAAAAGTTACAAGAACTCATTTAGACATATATTGAATCATCACATCGGGCACTTAAATTTGTTACAAATTTTTTGTCAATTGTACTTCCATAAAACAAACAAAAAAAGTAGATGACAATATTCCAATATGACAGGATTTTTAATTATTGTTATCTGATTTGTTTAACTATATTTGAAGTAGATTGTTTATTTAAAATGTTATTCAGGGATAACATGACATTGCAGTGGGAGCATGCAGACACTTGAGATTGGAAAGACTTAGGTTCATGTCCTGGCCCCACTTCATAATATCTCTGTGAGTTTAGACAGTCACTCAACAATCCCCAAGCTTCAGTTCTATCATGTAAATTGGAGATAAATGCCTTCCATTTCTTCTGCGTTGACAAAAGTTACAATGAAAATGCATTGAAACTAGAAAGTGTTATCAAATGTCAAAGAGTGAGATCATTCTTTGAAACGGTTAAGGCCAAGTATTTTGTACACAGTATGACATTTTTTCAACTTGAGTATCAAGACTGGTCTTTTGCAAGTTGGCATGGGTTTAGGACTACCTCAGATGAAAAGATAGAGAGAAGTTCTTTTTATGTTTACATAGCCTCATGACCATAACCTTCTGGTTTAATAACAACAATAATAAGTAGAACTGTAGCATGAGATGTATCTGTATTATCTCATTGAATACAATGGTGAATTATTATCTCATTAAACAAAATGCTACACTACTTAGTAGTAAAAGTAAGAATGAGTTTACACTACAATGTTTCAGTGTATTTCCATCAACCTAAAAACTTTTCCCTGCCAGTTTGTAGTCAATCCCTGTTCCCATTTGTAGCTCTAAGTAACTGCTAATTAGCATTCTGTTTCTATAGGTTTGCCTTGTATAGAAATGTAAAGATCCTGGAATAGCAGAAGCAATTTTGGAAAAAAAAGATGAGTTAGGTTCACATTACCTGACTTCAACACTTACCGTGTTGATTACTTACAGTGTGGTATTGCATATAGGTAAGAACGGAGATCATTAACCTTTGTAGTCCAGTTTGAAATCAGAAAGGATGATATCTCCAGCTTTGTTTTTCTTTTTCAAGATTACGTTTTTATTTGTATCAAGGTATTTTTTGATTTCCTTTTTGATTTTTTCATTGATACATCAATCGTTTAATAGCATGTTGTTACTAATTAGAGAGAGGAATTAGAGAGGCTGTTTTTTTTTTTCTCTAAGTACCTAAGTCCTCAAAGTGAGTTTATATTCTGGGGGAATCTAGCAAGTCACATTTTAATCTTAATTTTAAATTTCATGAAAGCATATATGTATATATAATTATACACTAAAGCATATTTATTTAGTCTCTAAGTGTTTATGTTTTTTTTTCAACTTTCTTGTAATTTCTAATTTCATACTGTTGTGGTTGAAAAAGATGTTAGATATGATTTCTGTCTTCTTAAATGATCTGAGATTTTTTTTGAGGTGTTCCATTGATTTATGCTGGAGAAGGTTCCATGTTCACTTGAAAAGAATGTGTGAAGTCTAATGTGTGATTTAAGGCTAATGATACCTTATTGATTTTCTGTCTGGATCTGTCTATAGATCTAAGGGGTTGTTAAAACCTCCACTATTATTGTGTTACTATCAATTTCTCTCTTTATGTTTGGTAATATTTGCTTTATATATTTAGGTGCTTCTATGTTGGGTGCATAAATATTTACAAATATTATATTCTATCCCTTTATCATATGTAATGCTTTTGTCTTTTGTTACAATCTTTGTTTTAAAGTAAATTTTATCTGATATAAGTATTGCTACCCCAGTTTTTTTGTTCATTTTTTCCATTTGCATGGAATATCTTTTTACATACGTTTACTTTCAGTCTGTGTGTATCTTTAGATCTAAAGTGAGTGCCTGGCAGGCAGCATTTGATAGGTCTCTTTTTTTTTTTTTTAATTTATTCAATCGCCCTATGTCTTTTGGTGGGAACATTTAGTCTGTTTACATATAAAGTATTATTGATAAGTATGTACTTATTGTCATTTTGTTCATTGTTTTTTGATTGTTTTGTTGTTCTCTGTTCCTTTCTTCTTCTCTCAGTTATCTTACCTTGTGGTTTGACAGTTTTCCTTAGTGTCATATTTTGGTTCCTCTCTCTGTTTTTTTTTTTTTTTTTTTTTTGCATATCTGTTGTAGGTTTTTGATTTGTGATTATTATGATATGTGTGTGTGTGTGTGTGTGTGTATATATATATATGTATATGTATATATGTATATATACATATATATATACACACACACACGTATACTTATATATATATCCATCTGTTTTAGGCTCATAGTTGCTTGAGTGTATTCTAAAAGCCCTACATTTTTACCCCTCCATTTTATATTTTTGACATTATATTTTACATCTTTTTATTTAGTGTATCCCCTAACTACTTATTTTAGTTATAGTTTATTTGACTACTTTTAGTGTATAATCTTCAAAGTAGTTTTTAAGTGGCTGATCTACTGCCTTTACTACATATTTGCCTTTAACAGTAAGATTTTTTTCTTTTATATATTTTTTTATTTCAAGTTATGTGTTCTCTTTTCATTTCTTGTAAGGCCGGTTTAGTGGTGATGACCTTTTATGTTTTGCTTTTCTTCAAGACACTTTATCTCTCCTTCAATTCTCGATGATAAACTTGCCAGATAGAGTATTTTTGGTTGTAATTTTTTTTCTTTCAGCACTTAAAATATATTTTGGTACTTCCTTCTGGCCTGCAAAGTTTCTGCTGAAAAATCAGCTGATAATCTTATGGGGTTTCCTTTGTATGTGGCTACTTATTTTTCTCTTGCCGCCTTTAAGATTCTGTCTTTATCTTTAATTTTTGACATTTTAATTATAATATCTTTTGGTGTGGGGTTGTTGTTGTTGTTGGGTTTTTTTTTTTTTTTTTTTGGCTTTATCTTGTTTGGGACTCTCTGTGCTTCCTGGAAATGGAACTGGTTTGTTTCCTCCCCCAGATTAGGGGAATTTTCAGCCATTATTTCTTCAGATAAGTTTTCTGTCACTTTTTCTCTCTGTTTTCCTTCTAGGACTCCTATAATGAGAATGTCCTGATTGGGCAATTTCCACTATTCTTTGAGATCTCCGATCCATTCTTCTGTATCGTCTAATCTAATGTTGATCTCCTTTAGTGTATTTTTAATTTCAATTATTGTATTTTTCAGCTCTGATTGGCTTTTTCTTTTATATTTTCTCTTTTTTGAAGTTTCCACTATGCTCTTCCATTCTTCTCCCAAGTTTTCTGAGCATTTTTATGTCTATTACTTTTAACTCTTTATCAATTTAATTACTTATCTCTATTTCTTTAGAGACCCCTCCACTGGGGTGGAGAGTTATTTTGTTCTTTTGTTTGGAACACATTTCTTTGTGTTCTCTTTTTGTTTGACTTTCTGTGTTTGTGTCTATAAAACAGTCAAAACAGTACGGGGCATGCCATGCTGGGGCAACCTTAGCAGGACAGTTGGAACTGAAGTGGACATGGGGTGGGGGAGCTGGTGTTCTCTGTGCCCTGGCAGGATGGCTGGAGTTGTAGCAGATATGTGCCTGAGGGGACCTTCTTGGGGGATAACTAGAGTTGGTGTAAGTCAGGGGCCCAGGGCATAATGAAGCAGATTGGTTGGCCAGCTCAAGTGCCTTGGCCATGCCCTCACCAGCCCAATCATTGTGAAGGGAGAATGTTAAAAATGATGCTCACTGGTGCCTCTGATCATGGAGAGAGTTTCAGTAGTTCCCTGCCTGTTTGGCAGACCCTCTAGGGTTAGTAAATGGATTTCTTTCATGTAAAGTCTAGTTGCCCTTTAATCTTCTGCATTTTTGCTGTGCCCCAGGGTTGGAGAGTCTGAGTGCGGACTCCTCAGTGACATCCCTCTCTATTGTAGGTCACCTTGTCTGAGGTGGTGTCCCATTGTTGCCATGTTTCTGTCTCTCCTACCCTTCTCATTGTGGTCCCTTTATCATTTGTTGTTCAGAAGCTGTTCAGTCAGCTTTCAGTTCTTCTTTAGGAGGAATTGCTCTTTATGTAGGTATAAATTCAGTGTGTCTGTGGGAGGAGGCAAGTTCAGAGTCTTCCTAGGCAGCCATCTGGGACCCTATAGTTTATTTTTGTTATTTTTTTAGGGGATTCTATTTAGTGTCTTTTGCCTCAAAGTTTAGCTTTTCAGAAATCAACCATGCCACGCTGGCAATATTTTTTGTTTGTTTTCTTATTGGACTTAAAATAAATCACAAACCTGTTTTACACTATCTTCTGCACTATCACAAAAGCTTGACTTGTCCAATGGACTTGAAAAAGAAAAGTATTACCCAACACAAAGTTGTTCTAAGTCTTGTGCAAAGGATCGAAGGAGCCACCCCCATAATAAACTACTGTCTGGGAGTGCTTGAATTTGTTAAATGCTCCTAAATGCTAGAAAAAGATCTAGGATTGTTTTGGGATTGGAGTGTAAAGGCTAATTCTATGCCAAATGAGTTAGGAGAAGGAAGCTGCTTATTTTGGAGATCTCTTAGCCAGGTAACTAGGAATACTATGTGACTAACTGCCACTCTTCGGCAGAGCTTGGGATTATCAATCTAAAGATTCCGGCTTATTTATTAAAAAATAAATCTAGTCAAATCAGGTATATCCTGCCAGAAGTATTCTTTATATAAGAAGTAAGTACATAGAGCCATAGGAAGAACCCCATTTTTTTTTCTAGCTAGTACATTTTATCAGTATGATAAAGAGTTCTAGTTGAGGTCAAACTATCTCAGGTGTCCTGGAGGAAGGAAGAATTGAGTTATAGATCTGCTATCAACCATTTCATTTCCATACTCTTTCTGTATTATTATGTTTTAGCTGTGTGTTTTGTAAGTCATGTAGTTGGCATTTGTTTTTGGTAAACTAAACTGAGAACTAATTTAAAAAAATATATTAAGATGTTTAAGCCTCTTATATTTGCTATTATCGACATATACACTTAATTTTATTGTTACGATTTTGTTGTACGCTTTCTATCTTTTATGTGTTCTGGTAATTTTTTTTTTTTTAATTTAGAATTTCTACTATTACATTTCGATCTTTTTAAAAATTCTTTCAGAGATTACTATTAAGGTTCTATAGAATATATTTCAACTTTAAAAATAAATTAAGAACATTGAGAATAAAACTCTATCTTCTCACTTTTTTTATGAAAAGATAGCTTCTTAAGGATGAGGAATATTGGAAAAAGATGAACTTAATTTAGCTGAAGAGAATAAGGAAATGTTTGTGGAAGAAGTGGCATGTAAATTGGGCCTTGAATAATTGGTAGAGTACAACTAAGCGAAGCTAGAGGGAAATTTGTAACTATTTGGAAATTTTTATGAGTAATTATTTAGAATAACTCATTTCATATGTTTTTTTTATGAAAATATTTACTATTAACTATTTTATTGTATAACCTTTAATTCAGAACCCAAATATCACACACACACACACACACACACACACACACACACACACACACAAGCCTTTTAGCAGCAGCTGGAAACGTAAGTTTTTGGTAACAGGAGAATGTGTCTTTTTCTGGAACAGAGATAAAGGTGTAGCTCCAGCAGACCTCTGGGGAAGAGTACTCCCAACCCTGGCTCTGCAGTACAGATGCTGAAGAAATACAGCATCTAGAGTGTAAAATACAGAACACATATCAGTTTTGAATGGAGAATATTTTGCCTCAGCCAAAGATATCAGTGCTATCGCATATCTTCTTTGGAATCTACATGTTTATGATTCAATAAAAAATATAAATCTTCTTCTGAAACTATCGACGTTTTCTATGCTACCCCAAATGAAGCTGCCTTCTATATAGCAAGACTATTTAATTGAGTGAATGCATGGATAAACACAGTTGTCAGATATGGCCCTGAAGAGGTGAAATGTTTAATTTAGTATGTATATTCTCTTTCCATTTTGTTAATAAGAAACTACAGACTGGAGCTGCAAGATAACCTTTACTAATGAGAGTGACATTGCATGCACAAACAACTGAAACCTCTTTACCAGGCTTGTAAAGTATTTTCATTTTACGACCAAATTTGATTTGTCCTGCCAAGTTTGCATTGCTCTGCTCATTATTATCAATAGTAGCATCTTTCTTTTTTACCTATTTTCATTTAGATCATAAACTAAAATGTAGGTTGTTCGGCCAAAGATTTTTTATTTGTAAAGTAATGATTGTTGGTGATAATTGCTGTCAGTAAATGAATTTCAAAATCTGCAAAACTGAAGGCCAAACCCTGGGTCATGGTAATTTTAGTAAGGTCACGATGGCTGCTTGTTAGCCTTCCTTGGAGTCATCTTTTGAAATTATTGCATTTACTATGAACCTTTTGCTTTTCACGTTTATCTATCCTGTCCCACAGGTTCATGATTATTAATTTGGATAATGCATATGGAAATATACAGTGTAAATACCTTTTCCTGTTATTATAATATCAAGGCCAGAGATAGTCTTATTTTAAAATCAAGCATTTCACAGATGAGAACTAAATTAGAGAAGATATTTCACACACTATCTGATGGCTATTTTGAGACAAAGCCCAATTCTGCTGACTCCCAGGCATATGTGTCTTCAGATTCAAGGGAAAACAACCAACTTTTTACTATAAACACTGTGTTTGACTCTCATTGTCTGGGCTCATAATTTGTGGGTTTTCCTTAGCATAGTTTTATCAATAGCTAGAACAAGATGATGGAAACCACTGTGTTTGTATTATAAAGAGGTCTGGAGTTTTGCCCTGCTGATTACTAAGGCATAGTCATCTTCTTCCATGGTTATGTTTGAACTTTAACTTTAATTCAACTTTCAGAGCAGAGCCAATTTATTCAGAGGAAGAGATATAGAAGGATTTTTAATCCTTCTTTCTTTTTATAGACAATCCATCAGTTGCACTGAATGCCTTCTTTAAGAAAAACCTGTGTATAATTGATCCTTGAATAATGCAGTGTTTAGAGGCACTCACCCTCTGTGCAGTTGAAAAACCCATGTATAATTTTTGACTTCACAAAAACTTAATTACTCATAGCCTACTCTTGACTGGTAGCCTTACTTATAACATAGTGGATTAACACATATTTTGTATGTCATATGTATTATATACTGTATTCTTACAATAAAGTATACTAGAGAAAAGAAAATGTTATTAAAATTTACATGAGTGGATCTGTGCAGTTCAAACCTGTGTTGTTCAAGGGTCAACTGTGTATATATATGGTAATGTGACAGATTCTTTTTTTCTTTTAATTTTTATTTTTCAGTTAGAGTTCACATTCAATAATATTTTATATTTCAGGTGTACAGCATCGTGGTTAGATATTTATGTAATTTATGAAGTGATCCCTGATTAGTAGGTACTATACATAGTTATTACAATATCATTGACTATATTCCCTTTGCTGTACTTCACATTTGTGACTATTTTGTAACTACTAATTTGTAACTACTTTTTTCACTCAACCCCCCAACTCCCCTCCCATCTGGCAACCTATGAGTCCGTTTTCATTTTGTTTGTTCATTTATTTTGTTCTTTAGATTCCACATGTAAGTGAAATCATATGGTATTTGGCTTTCTCTGTCTAAATTATTTCACTTAGCATAATACTCTCTATGTCCATCCAAGATATTGCAAATGGAGATTTTATTTTTTTCAGCTGAGTAACATTCGATTGTATACATGTACCACAGCTTCTTTATTCAGTTGTCTGTTGATGGGCACTTAGATTGCTTCCATATCTTGACTGTTGTAAACAGCCCTGCAATGAACATAGGGGATGCATATATCTTTTTGAATTAATGTTTTGGTTTTCTTTGGATAAATACCAAGAAGTATAATTGCTGGGTCATAAGGTAGTTTTATTTTTAATATTTTGAGGAAACTGCAAATTATTTTCCATAGTGGCCATACCAATTTTTAATCCCACCACCGGTGCATAAGGATTCCCTTTTTTCCACATCCTCACCAACATTAGTTGGTTTTTGATTTATTGATGATAGCCATTCTGTCGGGCCTGAGGTGACATCTAATTGTGGTTTTAATTTGCATTTCTCGGATGATTAGTGATGTTGAGCATCTTTTCATATGTCTGTTGGCCATCCGTATGTCTTCTTTGGAGAAATGCCTATTCAGGTCTTCTGCCCATTTTTTAATTAGATTTTGTTGTTGTTGTTGTTGCTGTTGAGTTGTGTGAGTTCTTTATAAATTTTGGTTATTAACCCCTTATCAGATGTATCATTGGAAAATACCTTCTATTCAGTAGGTTGTCTTTTCACTTTGCTGATGGTTTTCTTTGCTGTGCAAAAACATTTTAGTTTGATGTCATCTCATTTGTCTATTTTTTCCTTTGTTTCCCTTAACTTGAGGAAGTATACAGAAAAATATTATTAAGAACAATGTCAGAAAGTTTACTGCCTTTTAGGAGGTTTATAGTTTCCAGTCTTACATTTATGTCTTGAATCCATTTTGAGTTTATTCTTGTATATGATATGAGTGACAGATTCTTAAGCTTAGTGTTTACTCAAGAGAAATATTTTAATAGACAGAAGCACATATAGTATATGTTTCTATTTTTCTCAAATGGCAAATTATTAGCATCTTTTCTGGGTGTATCTTCTCACCTGGCAAATTATTTTCTCAAGGGCAGGCATTAGGTAGGAGACATATTAGAACAAAGAAAAATGATGTCTCGAAATTCATTTTTCACACAGTGGTCATTAAAAACATCCAAATCATAGGAAATTAGGGGTTCCCCAAAGCAAACCAAGCATGAGGAATTGAATTAAACTTATATGTGTCTAAAACTTTATCACTCAAGCAGTGAAAATACATGATTAATATGACTTGAGTAGAAAAATTGAATTTTGAACATAACATTCAACTTTAAATGATTATAATTTTATGCATTGTTTCATTTTGCTTTCAAAAGAAAAAATGAGAAATGCAATTAATATGGTTTAACTCTGCAGGATAAATATTATAATTTAATGATGTATAAAACAACTCCATTCTAACAGCTTCATGCTGGGCATAAAAATGAAAAAAAAACCCTTAAATTTATATTTATGTAAGTATGCATTTAGGACATCCAATTCTTTATTTTGAGCACAAGGGCCCATTTAACTTTGTTACCTATCAAGGTAATATTTTGGGAGGCATTATGCATGTCACATATTTCTCAAAACTCTAAATGCCTTGCCAAACAGATGTAAGACATATGGGCTGAAATCTAAATGTATCCATTTATTGATGAACCATTTCTTTTGTCCACCTCACTAATTCTGCTAATGTAAAGGATATGTCGTAATAAATAATGACAGTTGTCATTGCTGATTGAGCACCTGCTGTGGTCAAAACACAGTCAGAACTCAGTGTAACTGCACCTCATGTAGATGATCATGGCCTTCGGAGTTAAATTCTGCCTTCTGAGCAAGACATTGAAAGTTTTCACAAACCCGTCAATGTTCTTAGATTTGAGCAGCAGAACTAACTCTGACAGATTAATTAGCATAGTTTTTAAAGAAGGCTATTAAGAGGCTCATAGTCATTAAAGGGGTTAGAGAATGACCTCAAAGCCTCAAAGCTAAGCTTTTAGGGAAAAGGCCCCACAGCATACAGCACACCAGCCTGAGGAGAAATTGCCTGCAGGCACTGGAGGCTGCAGTTTGTGTTCTGCTTGGACCTTGAGTTCTCTGTGTTGGGATCTCTACCTTTCAGTCACTACTATCTCCCAAGTGCCTCTGCTGCCCACTCACCAGCAAGCAGATGCCCATGCAAAGCCAGATAATTTGTGCTGGTGAGTGGTTGCATGTTGCCTAGCTGTGCAGATAAAGTGGTCAGATGTTAGTTTTCTGGCTTCAATCTTGGAGAGATGGGATTCGAAAGGCAGAAAAATCCCCAACTGTTAGAATTGTATTGAAAAGGAGCTGAGTAGAAAGAAAATAAAATATCTACTATAATCTCCATATTTCTGTATGATTAACAGGTTATGGTTTTATAATTAACAATGCAAAGTTCTAGATGCAGTTGCAAAATTTTAGATGAACGAAATATTTGCTTTCCATACCTATTCTGTACGCATTAACATATCCTTTGAACTCTTTATTTTTGTCAAGATTTTAATACCATGGAACAGCCCTTTGTTATCTAACATCAAAGAATTAGGGAGGTACAGGATTTTTTTCTCTTTACTGAAGTATGTTAAGAAGATCTTTCAATGATTAAATTAATTTTTGCCAATTTTAAGTTTCTTTGAGACATATGGTTCAAAATTATAAAAGGGCATACAGTGACAAGTCTCCTCATTCCTGTTCAGTAGAAACTGAATATCGATCCTGCAAACCATTCATGCCATAAGTCTCTTGTGAATCCTTCCAGAGACCTTGCATACATAAGCAGACACTGTTCTAGCCACACTGTATGGCCTATCCGTATTACTTTGCTTTTTTTATGTACCAATATGTCTTGTATGTTATTCTATGTCATACAAGTAAAAAACACACTCCTCATTTTCATATGGCTGTACAGTATTATATTGTGTGAATGCATACCTTCTTAAACCAATTTCCTAATGCTGGAAATTTAGATATTTCCATTTACTGTTATTAAAATCAATGCTATACTAAAAAGTCACATACATAGGTCTTTGGCATGTATATACGTTACCTATAGGATAGAATCTCAGAAGCTAAATTATCAAGTCAAAATGTGTTTGATTTGATATCTTTTGCTAAATCGTCTTTCATAGAGATTATACCAGTTTGGGCTTTTACCAGCATACGTGACAGTGCCTTTTTACTCATATATTTGCCAGCATAAGTGTTTTCAAACTTTCTAAGCTTTGCCAGCCAAGTAGGCAAAAAATATATATTCATGTAATTTTAATTTGCTTTTATCTATAGAGATTGAGCAAGTTCTTATATATTTGAGTCATTTGTATTCTTTTAACTTTCTGATGTAGGTAGTCTATTTTCATTCTGTAAGTTGGCCTTTTTCTTTGATTTATAAAGATTGATTATAGTTTAGGGAAATTAATCTTTATCTGACAGATAAATGGCAAATATTATTTTTCAGTCTTCTGATTTTGCTTTCAATGGTATTTGGCAATTGTCTTCTGACTTTACTCTTGGTAAAGTCGGTAAAGTGATATTTGTCAGGACTTTTTTTGGGGGGGTTAGCCAAATTTGTCACTTTTATGCATCATATTAGCTAGGTTCCTCCCTACCCCCCACCCAAGGATATATGTAGGAACTCAAGAACTACTAGTTAAGAAAAATAAATTCAAATATGGTGTATGCATGAGAAGATATGTTATCAATGCCTCTTCCTTCTCTTTAAAACTCTTTAATAGCTCATGTTTTCTTAGGATATAATATGAGTTCATATTTATATCAAGGGTCACATGGTTCTTCATGACAATCTCTTCCTCTAGCACACCCCAGACACATGCTCCAGTTATCATCCATTTTTTTTACTAGGTTGCAAAATTTATTTTAGTTTCTCAAATACCCAACTCTCTCTTGTTTTAGTTATTCTCTTGATTCAATATTCTTGTTTAGTCTTCAAATCTTGGGTGACTTGTTATTTTCTCTGGGAAGTTCTTCCAGACAATCCCACCCCCAAATCCTGGTTTAAGTATCATTCCCATGTCTTTCCTTGGCATATTATTCTGCCTCTGGAGAAAATTATGAGAGTAGAATATTCCCTGAGAGCAGGGGTTATTTGTAATCTTTTCCACTATTTTTTGTAACAGTTTTATTGAGATATAGTTTGAATATCACAGTATTCACCCATTTAAAGTGTACAATTCAATGGATTTAGTTCATGCACAGAGTTATGCAACATTGTCACCATCAATTTTACAACACTTCATCACCACAAAATGAAATCCCATACCCTTAGCAGTCACCCACTCATTTTCTCCCACTTCCTCAACCCTAGGCAACCACTAATCTACTTTCTATCTCTAAAGATTTGCCTATTCTGGATTTTTCGTATAAACTGTATCATATAACATGTGCCTCTTTTGCCTGACTTGTTTCACTTAGCATAATGTCTTTAAGGTTCATCCAATTGTGGTGTATACCTATAATTAGAATTTCAGTGTCATATGGTAACTGTTTAACCTTTTGAAGAACTGCCAGATTATTTTCCAAAGTGACCACCATTTTACATTCCTACCAGCAGTATATGAGAATTCTGACCACACTTGTTTTGATCTGTCTTTTTTATTATTGATTTCTATCTGCATTTTCCTGATGGCCAATGATGCTGAGCACTTTACATATGTTTATAAATCATTTGTATATCTTCTTTGGAGACATGTTTTTGCCTGTTTTTAATTAGGTTATTTATCTTTATTATTGAGTTGTAAGAATATTTTTATATGTTTTAGATACAAATTACTTATTGATATATGATTTGCAAATCTTTGATTGCATTCTGCGGGTTGTCTTTTCATTTTTTGAGCATGTCCCTTAAAGCAGAACTTTTTTTTTGTTTTATTATATTTTTTACATTTATTTATTTATTTGTGATTACAATTGACATTCAATATTATTTTAGAAGCAGAAATGTTTTTAATTTTGCCAAAATCCAATTTATGTATTTTGTTGCTTACAGTTTAGGTATCATATCTAAAAATCTATTTACTACTCCAAGATAATAAAAATTTATACCTAAGTATTCTTTTAACAGTTTTATAGTTTTAAGTTATATAATCAGATCTTTGATCCATATAAAGATGTGAAGTAAGGGTCTAACTTAATTCATTTGTATGCGGCCATCCAGTTGTCCCAACACCATTTGTTGAAGGACTATTCTTTCCTCATTGAATTGTCTTGGCACCCATCTAAAAAATCAGTTTACTGTAAATGTGAAAGTTTATTTCTGGACTCTCAATTCTGTTTTGTTGATCCACATTTCTGTGTTTATGCCAGTGCTACACTGTTTTGATTACTGTAGCTTTGCAATAAGTTTTGAAATTAGAAGTTTGCATCATACAACTTGGTTCTTCTTTTTCAAGCTTGTTTTGGTTCTTCTGGGTCCCTTGCATTTCCATATGTAGTCTAGGATCGTATTGCCAATTTCTGCAAAAAGACTTTTGTGATGATTGAGATTGCATCAAATAGGTACCTCTGTTAGGTTAAAGAAATTCCCCTTTATATTATTCTGTTTAAAGTTTTTATCATTAATGGGTGTTGGATTTTGTCAAATACTTTTTCTGAGTCTATTAAAATAACCACGTGGAGATTTTCCTTTATTCTATTGATATAATGTATCACATTAATTGACTTTTAAATGTTAAATTCACCTTGAATTCTTGGGATAAGTCCCACTGAGTCATGGTGTATAATCCTTTTATGTGTTGCTGAATTTGGTTTGCTAATATTTTGTTGAGGATTTTTGCACCTACATGAGAGCTCTTGGTCTGTAATTTTCTTGTAATGTCTTCAGTTTTAGTATCAGGGTAATACTGGCTTCATGGAATTAGTTGGGAAGTGTTCTCTCTTCTTCAGTGTTCTGAAAAAGTT
The DNA here is from genome assembly GCF_902729225.1 of Pteropus medius. NCBI lineage: Eukaryota > Metazoa > Chordata > Mammalia > Chiroptera > Pteropodidae > Pteropus > Pteropus medius. The sequence continues at coordinate 40,991,020 of NW_024354875.1, forward strand.
TGTGAAAAATTGGTATTCTTTTTTAAATGTTTCATAGAATTTACCAAAGAAGTCCTCTAGGACTGTACTTTTCTTTGTGGGTAGTTTTTCGATCCCTAATTCAATCTCTTTGCTTATTTTCAGTCTAATCAGATTTTCTATTTTATCTTGAGTCAGTCTTGGTAGTTTTTGTCTTTCTAGGAATTTTTCCATTAAATCTAAGTGATCTAATTTGGTATACATTTGTTCATAGGGAGTGAATATTAGTTCAAATGTCATAGACTATTGCTGTTCTTACTGAGTTTTAGTAGATTTTATTGAATATGTTTTTTGTTTTTTCTTTGTCCTTAGGAAAATTTGTAGAGACATAGTTTAAAAAAAATTTTTTTTTCACCAGTTATGGTTATTTGGCTAGGAAGCAGGTTGGCAGGTCTTGTGAGGCCACCATTCTGGAAATGGAATTCTCCTTGTTCATTATTTTATCCCCAGTGCTTGCCACTGAACTTGCCAGAAAGTAGGCATATGACAGATATTTTTGGATGAGTTCTTAGTAGATGTTAATTCTTAGGCATGACTTCAAGAAGGAGATAACAAAGATTCCAATTCTGGGATTAACGTGCTATTTTTCTCCTTCTTGTAGATGTACTCAGGGATAATTGCCACAGAAGAAACTCTACTAATCTATACTACTGCATTACTCACTAGAGTTGGCTCAATTCTCTTACTTAGTCTTTTATTCTGATGAACTTGACAAACAATATGAGTGCTGTGACCCCTCTTTTTAAAAAGCAGGCTGATATATCTCTTTGCTCCCTTTTTACTGGGACACTGAAGACTGAAAAAGTCTTCAGTGAAGACTCAGAACACTGAAGACTTTTTCAGAACACTGAAAAGAACAGCAAATAAATCCCAGGAAACAGCATTTCTCCCCATGGATGGCAGTAGTCAGGTTATGCTGCTTGCTTCTTTCCAGTTAACTTCCCAGTTGGGATTTAAGGTACGAATTACATTTCTTCACTTTTTAGGCTTAGAACTAGTGAAAAATAGACAGAGATTGAAATATCAACTGAAACTCTAACTACTGTTGGCACAGATGCCCAGGCTTCACACTAGACCAAATAAATCAGAATTCTGGGACTGGGACTCAGTTATCCTTGGTATTTAAGCTCTTTAGGTGATTCCAATGTTCAGCCAAAGCTGAAAAAGTGGGTGTTCCAAAGGCCAACAGCATCAGTATCACCTGAGACCTTGTCAGACATGTAGAATTTGGAGTTCCATCTCAGAATCCTAGTGTGCAGTTTAATAGTATTCCCATTATTCATTTGCATGTTAAAATTTTAATGCTTTAGAATAGTGCTCCTTAAATTGTAGCTATGCATAAGGATCTCCTGGAGGGCTTGTGAAAACACAGATTCCTGGGCTCTAACTCCAGGCTTTCAGATTCAGAGGGCCTGGAATGAAGCTGGACATTTGTATTTCTAACAGGTTTATAGGTGCTGCTACTGCTGCTGGTATGTGGACTGCACTCTGTAAATTGGCATTACAGACTCAGGTGAAGAGCGGGAGTGGGAGGGGCACTCACGCCTTCCACAGCTCAAAAGGCAAGAAGGAAGCCCAACCTGTGTGTGGGCAGTGGCTCTTCTCTCCATTGGGTGAGTTGCTAAGACATCCTCCTCTTTTGTTGGGGAAGAGTGAGTGGAATAGAAAGAAGGTTTGAGGATCTTTCCTGGGTACTTCTGAAGAGCAGAAGTATCTCTTCATGTGACAAGGTAGGAACTCCAAAAAGGGACAAAATAGTTTTCCTCTACACATCCTGGTCTCCCAGGGATGAGATCTCATCAAAGAGATGGGAGTTTCAGGCCTATTTCATTATACCACATATATGGATATTTAAAATTTTAAGTAGAGAAAAAGAGTTAAAAGTGCTCAGGGAAAGACAATTAAAAAAAATAGATTTAAGAGTGATTCTCAGGTGTTTTCAAGTGCTTGTGCTTTTTCTTTCTTCTGGTCTTTACTTCTGTTGAAAACTATAGTCATGGAAGTGTAACCACTTGTGTCCTGAGAATGTCCTGATACTAGAACTGTTTTCTTTAGAAATGGTATGAAATGTTTGTTGTTTTATGTGAGAGAGAACTACTAGGAGGAGCTTTGGCTTCCTACATATATTATAACCTATAGTCAGGAAAACTGCTCTTGGCGATATTGCATATCAGATATAGGAACTTTAACTGATGTAGCCATCCAGTAGATTTCACTAGTTTGAAGGCTGCAGAACAGTTAAGATAGCTCTCAGTTTGAGAGTCTTCCACTCCCCTCACACGAATCATGAGGCTCATTAGGTTTTGCCATTAACATTAATGGGATTTAATGTACAGTGGGACAAAATGAGCTCCTGATTGCAAACTGAAAGTGGTTATGAAATCAATGTTTAGAAATTATAAAACACTTGAAACAGAGGAATTTGACAAGTTTTCTTAAATTCCCTAAAGACATTCTCTTATGTGCTTTATTATATTACACCGATAATCCTTAGATCTTATAGGCACAGAAGAAAATGTCTGGTGTGCATGTTTTTGTTTTTGTTTTTTAATGTAAAAAGTGGTCTCTGATTTTTCCATTTGAGTTCCAAGTCTTAAAACAGGTGTTTGCTGTAGTAAAAACTCACCTGTTTTCCATCAAACTTTTATTTGAGGGTTTTAACCAGAAATATGGCTAACAGCTGACTGAAATAAATGTATTAGCTGTGACATAGAAACTCTGTAGGAGTTTAGCCCAAGAAAGGGGCAGAACCTTAAGGTAGCTAGTGAATAAGAGAAACAGCAATGAAGAAACTTAGTGAGACAAATAAGAGAATTAGAGTAATAGAGTTATCAGGTAATACAGATGAGACGAGGCAAAAGGCTAAAAGAAATGGGGAGGAGGAGGTTGTGACAAACATTTTTCGATAACTACTGTTAGCACTGGGACTGTGAAAAATAACAAGGGAAGTCAAAGAGATAGAAATGCAGATTGAAGGGGGTTAAAAAGAGAAGTGGCATGTACATGGGAATGGGATGGAGTACTTAGATATGTAAATGAGGTTCATAATAGAAATCAGGCCATGTGTCAATATAATATGATAACTGTCTTGTCAAGAATAAATAAGCCACGAGGTGGTGTATAAGGTAAGAGTTCTGAATAGAATATGTGTAAACATATATGTCCTTACAATATGGTGAAAACTTGAAAGCTGTGTTGGTGAACATAATTATTGTCTTTAAATATTTCAAGAGTTGTGTAAAGGAAGAAAACTTGGGTACGTTCAGTATGGAGGTAGTGCCAGAGGGAGTGAGGACAGAGGTAAATTCCTACACAATAAAAACTTTCTAACCTAATGTGCTGAAGTAGGGTCTTTCAGGCAGGTTGACTCGGGTAAATTCCAGCTTTGGTCCTTACTTGCCTTGCCACCATGTCAATTTAATATGTTTTATTTGAAATTTTTAGATTTAGAAATAGAATAATAATTACTTTGTAAGGCTGTGTGATTTGAATGAAATAACATGTAAAGTATCTGGCACCGAGTTGCTTGAAAATAATTGGGTTTCTCATGAATACCTCAAATAAAGTATACTACAAATAGGTCTCACTTGAATGCATTGCTCTTCCCAACTATTCTCATATTTACTTTAGGTCTTCTCTTAGATATCAGACTAGATTGAGTCCCTTGTCCATAATAGCCTGAACTTCCATAACGCAACTTCCAATTAAAACAAAAATTGATTACCTAAAATCATATGTTGATAGTTTGTAAGCTCCATGAAGAAAAGGACAAAGTTTGTCTTAGAAACTGTGGCATCCCTACGATCTAGCACAGTGCCTGGCACTTAGCCCAAGTTCTCAATAAATTTTAGAAAGAATGGAGGAATGCTGAATTCTTGTCCATCCCAATCTAGCTTTCCTAATTATTTCTCCATTGCCTTCATTGGAGTGTTTTCAACTCCAATGCATTATTAAGTGTTTTAAACATTTCTGTACGTATCTTGGGTTTATGTCTTCCTATTATATCTGTGCCATCATTCCAGCCTAAGTAGACCCTTCTTATTTTATATCTAGAAGACTGAAGTGGCCCCCTGGCTCCTCACTTGCCTCCAGTGTTAGTTCATTTATTACACCTATCTATTACATCCATAGCTGCTAATAAGTTTCTTCAAGTGCAAATTTTGTCATGGATTTTTAAAATATTTTATAATGACAAATAATAAAAATATATGTTGTAATAAAAATATCTGCTGATTCTCTGTGGTCTTCTATGATGAACCCATCTCCTCACTAGATAGTACTACAAAAGAATAGTATATTTTACTAGAAGAGAAAAATGTTTTAGTTATAGAGAAATGGGTTAATTCAATGAATCCAATGAAGACATTTGGAAAAGAAGAAAAAGAAAACCTCTTAGAAACTTTAGAGGGTTTATATTCTTCCTTCCACAAAAGTGAGATGAGGCAAGCAATTACAGTAGTAGGAATTCCATTGAATGGAGAGGGTTTGGCTGAGTGTGACTTTTGTCAGTGCCACTCCCAGGTGTTTGGTTAGGGGACTCCTCTTCACGGGAATGCCACTATGAGGAAAGTCACACATAAAGTTAATAATTTAGGACAGAGCAACATGTGGTTGAATTAATACCTCCTAGTAAGTCCATGGGAAGTGTTTGGGAGATATTGGATCACGAAGTCTGATATCGTGAAGGTATAAACCTATGGCTGTAGTCAGCTTGTGAATCAGAGCTGCAGGGGCACTACAGCTAGGTTCCCTTTCCAGTGTAATCTTAGCATAAGTGAACGAGATGAGCTTACATTCACATTGCCTCATGTGTGCTAAAGTGGCGGTCCCCAACCTTTTTGGCACCAGGGACCAGTGCTCCAATGAGAATCTAATGCCTGACGATCCCGGATGGAGCTGAGGCAGTGATGCGAGTGCTGGGAGTGGCTGCAAATACAGATGGAGCATCGCTTGCTTGCCCTGCCACTCACCTTTTGCTGTGTAGCCCAGTTCCTGACAGGCCTGGGACCAGTACCGGTCCACGGCCCAGGGGTTGGGGACTCCTGTCAGCTAAAGGGTGTATTTCTGCAGGGAAGGGACCCCCTCTGTATAATTAAGGGGTTCCACTGTTGCCCTTTGAATATTTGCTTATGGCTCTGTACCTTCACACATTCCTCCTCAACCCCAAGTATTTTACCTCCTTTTTCCTAGTACGTAAACCTTCTTTCCATTAACTCAGTCAAAATTTGGACACTGCCAGGAAATCCTTTCTGGCTAGCTCTTCCTGTTATTTCATGCTTTTCTTGGCACATTTTCATGCCATTTTGTCTCTTGTAATCTATGATTGCTAATGCCTTTTGAAGTCTTGCTTTATGTATTTAATGTTTTGTAATCTTAATCTGATTTACATTCCTCAAGGGTGGGGACTTTTGATATGAAGTGGTTGGATCATGTTTATTTCTTCCTTAAATGTTGATGCATTTGGATTATACTTACATTTGTGACAAAAGCCACTTTCACCTTTATGGAGTCTATGACTTCAGTTAGTAGATTATATCTGACATTTGGAAAATAAGTCCTAGAATAATAGACTGTTTTGCTGGAAGTAGTCCTGTATATGTCAAGCCACGATCCTTGTTTTCCAGGTGAGGAAAGTCAGACCAGATTGCTGATGAGCTTGCTCAAGGTCATTCAAAATAGAAACTGACCAGGGTATCCAGATACCCAGTCGGGCTCTTTTTGCTACAGAGTGCTCTGTCACTGATAAGGTTCAGGTGCAGCTATGTTGGCTGGCAATTAACTGTGCTGGGTCGAATCTGAACATGTTCTATACCAAGTGCTGCTTGATAAAAGAGACAGAATTCCACCAGTATAAGCCTGAAATTAAAGTGAAAAGAATATGACATGGCTATTTAAAAATGTTTAATTTCACAAATCCCAGTGGATCAAAGTAATTATAGAGCAACAAAAGGTGAGCTAAAGCCTCAGATGGACCCAGGGAAGAGATAAGTCTAGACTTTTTAGGATAGCCACCGTTCTTTCCATAAAACAATTTTTTGGTTTTGTTTTCTATTATCTATTTTTTTTTTTAATAAAACTGGCTAGGTTGCAAACAAAGCCATGTTAATATAATGTGGAAGCAATTTATTCATGACTATATGAGGAAAAACATCCATTTAAATAACAATGCTGCCCTAAAAATTGTAAATTTTTTACTTCTATAAATATGTTGGTTATCCTTATGGCATATTAAGAAACTGGAATTTTATTCAATTAATATTTATAAATTTATACTTTAATAATTTAGCTTTCCCCCTTTAGAATATACACTGCAAAAATAGGAAATGAAGAAGAAAAAATCAATTGTTAAGAAATTTTGCTGCCAATGCTAAATATAACTTTTGTATTCTAGATGTAAGAAATACTTTAAGTCCTTCAAAGTTAGGAGCGATTCCAGATGGAAGGAAGGTCACAATATGAGTATCACTTTTCATTTACAGGCAGCAGTTTTGAGAAATAGATTTTTCTGTATGGAGTTACTAAAATACATTAAAAAAATCACTGTTTTTAGAGGAAGTTATAAAACTTTCCAATTCTTCGCTTTTAGAGACCAAAACTATTCAATAAATACAACAAAAATAGCAATTTTAATTTTACACAATGGCTATTTAATGAAGAAAAATGATAGAGGGAGAAAGGGAAGAATGTACTTGGAGTTGGGGGCTGGAGAAAGAGCTGAAAATTAACAGGAGTGGAGAGATACCAAGGACAGACAAACTGAAATGAAGAAACAGGCAAAAATTCAGAGAGACACAGAGATTGAGCTGGATCTTCAGGGAATAAATAAAATCCAACCTACATAGTTTTATTTATTTATTTATTTTTTAACTTTCTAGAAGCAATTTTATGGAAACCAGATCTAGAATTCAAATTAATGATGAAGAAGTATATGTCAGCTTTCATTTTTTCTATGGTTGCTAATACTGTCTTTGGGGAGTAGACCCCTTATAATGAATAAAATGAGAACTTGCTTATTTTTAATTAGTTCTTTACTGAATCATCTAGGGAATCTTAAAATAAATACTTTTTAGTTTTCGGTAGTGGGAGTGTGGAAAACATAGATATAGGTATTGATGTGACCACTAAATACCAGTTGTAACCTTCAGATGACACAAAGGCAGAGGTCAGGGTTAGTCCACGGGGTGAGACCTCTCTCCCCTCGTTCAGTGTTGAGCTCTAGGCTGAGAGCAAGGGAGATGGGCTCCTGTTTGACTTTGTGCCTTCAGGTTGTCACTTGCCTCCGTTTTGAAAAATGTGAATGTTCTACCTTTGCTTGCAATGAAACAGTGTGGAAATGAAAGTATTTTAACATACATGGAAATATTTATAACTCTTAGAAAGGCAAGTTAAAACAGGCTATAAATAGTAATTTAATACTTTAAGACTTTTTAAATTACGTACTCTCTTGCTCCCTTTTTACCGTGCAAATTCCTCCATTTCTTTTCTTCCTTCTTGAAAGATCCAGAAAAAGTTTGCATTGCATAATCACCCCTTCCATACTCTCTCTATATAATTTATAATGTATAGATTTAAAAATTTGTATAGTTATATATACACATAATATAAATATATAGTTTATAAGTATGTGATGCACACATACACATTTTTTTTTCCTAAGAGAGCAAACGTGCTGTGAGTCGAGTCCTCTCTAAGATGATCTTGCTCTTTGCTTGGAAGAATAGTCAGTGCATCAATGATGGGTCAGTGAGGAAATGATGTACTATTTTCAGCAGGAAGGGATTTAATTCAGCTGATTAGATGTTAAAAATCAGTGGATGCTAGGTTCCAGGAAAGATTCCCACACAGAATGCAACAGAACTGATTCCCTAGGAGCACTTCTACCTTTAAGACCTCCATTAGTTTTGTGATTTCAAGACATCTGCAGCTAAGATCCAGGGATAGGAAGCCAGAATTGATAGTAGATACTGCTGCTGCAGCTGCTCTAATAGCCTTTAACCCCCTAGGGCAGAAAAAGGTTACTGGAGAACCTGAAAGACAGATGTGACATTTTAAAGATTTTGCTTCCTAGAAGAAGGGACTGAAGGGAAGGCAGAGGACTATTTTCTCACTTCTACTTTCCAAATCTCATACATCCTAATTTACACTAAGAACATAGTTCCAAGAGAATGTGGGAAGTGTGGTTACTCCAACCAGAAGGAGAATAGAATGAAAATAGAGAGTACTAATTCACATTATCCATCATATAGAGATGCCATTAAATGGCTTGATGAAGAGGGTTACTCAGATCTCACCTTAATCCTCCATCTTCCCTGGTGATAATTTGATATATGTACAGAAGTTAGGCTGGAGTTGGTGAGCTTCATTTTTGATACCTTGTAATTTAGATCTGTGAATTTTAGAGTAGACCAGTTTTCTGATGATGAAAGTCAAATAACTCACATGCTAACATATAACTCTTCTCCTTTTACCGATACCTTAGAAAGAGTATCATATGGAAAAACTATCACATATGAATACTTTCCAAAATAATACAGACGAAATAGATATTTTTCTCATCTCTCTAGCAAAGCAACTTCATAATTTACCTGAAATGTTTGTGTGGGGGAAGTTTGTGACTACTGGAGACTTTGGACCAGAGAAATGAAACATTGAATGAGGATGTCAGTAACCAGAAGAGTTCCATAATAAAATGGAAATGGTTTAAAGGGACCGTGCTGCTTGGAGAATGCAAGGAGGAGTTACAGGGGAGGCAAGGAGCCTGTTTCCCTAGGACTGACTCTGGAACTGCATAAGGAGATGCTCGATTCTACTGTCTCTTGGACAATGCCCTGCAAATAACTTGCAGCTAACTGACAAAGAGCTGTTTGTCTTGTGGATGTCAGTTCCAAGGTGAATGGACAACATTCTGTTTGGGAGGTCACCATTCTGATCCAAGAAAGTAAAAACAGATTAGCTTGTTTGGGCTGAATTACACGCCATTTTCCAAGTGGTGATTGAAGACTAGAACAGTGATAAAAACCCATGAAATGAGTGGACATGTGAGTACTGAAGCAATATAGAAATGCTGAATCTAGATACAGTCCTCCTGTACACTCTGAGACATGAAATGCCAATAAGAACTGTTCTGTCTGCCAACAAGAGACAGATTTCAGATGACTGTGTGATAGATTCCCTGGGGGTAAGGCCTTGAACATAGCTGGAAAAGAAGATTGATGTCGATAGCCCTAGGATTCTCCAAATGAGTCTTGACAGAAATGGACACTGACTTTGGACTGGGCTTTACTTATCCGATGATAGATGCAAATGCTCAGAGTATTACGAAAGAACCTGGACAGAAGATATTGCAGTTTGGATGGCTGAGCGTCATTTCTTCAAACCAAGGAACATTACAGCCAATAATGTCCAACAATGGGCAGGGTGATATCTTTCTCAGTACTAGTTTAATACAGAATTGGAACAGTCATATAAAACAGTGACTGTCTAAAATGAGAGGAGATAAAGGCATGAAGGGCTATTTACATGCCTCAATGAGTGTGTGCTCGTATTCAACATGAACCTGAGTTAGGGCTAAAGGAATGTTCCTACCAGGTAGATTAGTCTATTTTTCTGGTGGATCTGGACAAGAGACAGTGGGGAAGGATGCTGTATTCTTTCTTTTCCACATCGCCTAAAATTCTTTTTCCTCCTCTACTTGATGCTTTGATCATAGGACCAGAGCTACAACTACAAGGGCTATTAACAGGAATGATTCCTAACCAAGAAACTGTAACTGCATTATTTACCTTTATATTACAGTTCTTAAGGGCCTAATTAGAGAGGATGTGCCTTTACCCCACCTGGCAGAGTTGGAGCCAACAGTGAAAGCAGCTACATAGCTTATTGGTAAAGATAGCCCATCACTTCTGCATCTATGTAACTTTACCCTAAAAGAAATGGAGATTTGGGGAACGTGGTGGCCTAGGAGGGCATTGGAAATTGTGCTCTTTCCCCATGCCTTGCCTTGCCTTGTGCATCTCTTTCATTTGGCTGTTCTTGAGTTATATCCTTTAACAACAAACCAGTGATCTAGTAAATAACATGTTTCTCTGAGTTCTGTGAGTCACTCTAGCAAATTAATTGAACTGAGGAGAGGGTTGTGGGATCTCTGATTTATAGCCAGTCAGTCAGAAGTCCAAGTGACAACCTGGACTTGAGATTGGCATTCTGAGTTGGAGAGGGTCATTGGAACTGTCAATCCATGTCCAGTGGTCAGAAGCACACCTGGGCTTGCATTTGGCATCTGAAGTGTGTGTGTGTATCAGTGTCAGTCTTGTAGGACTGAACTCTTAACTTGTGGAATTTGATGCTATCTCTGGGTAGATAATATCAGTATTGAGTTGGATTCTCAAATACCCTGGTGGTGCCTGAGAATTGATTCTCCCTCCACAGTGGAATTGGCCTGGGAACTCTTTTTAACTGACTTATGAATTAGAGCATTACAAAGAAGAAAATCCTCATATAACTGTGAATCTTTAAACCATATTTCCAACCTTCTACAAAATGCATTCTTTAGTTAATATTAAAACAGTTTATTCCATGGTATTATCACCCATTAAGTTCTCAATAATATATGCTAGTCACTGCTGACCATCTCTCTGCATCTATCTATTGTAATGGAGATAAATGGACACTCATTTCTGAATAGTCAGGGATGCTCTGATTGAAGCACTTGCCCTGTTAGTCTAGCTCCAAAGCCCCGTTATTGGGTAGAATGAATTTTCTCACATAGCAGTTATCTAACTTGTGATTTTGTTTCCTTATAATCATTTGCAATTGTGTTTGAAATAAGCCATAATGCAATTTTCTCAATTTAATATGAGCTATTTTTAGTGATGCAAAAGCTCTGATTGCGATTTTTTTCATTTTATCCCTTAGCATAAGATGGGCATCCATGTTTAATCATATTCTCAGATTACCTCTATGAATACAAATGTGTTACATTATCTTTAAATAAATGAATGTCAATATGTTCCAAGGTAACAGAAGTAATTGCGTATTGATAACAGTCATTATCGTAAGTCATGGTCTCTAGGAGAAAATGCACTTGTATTTTTTAATAAGGTTCAATATTATAGTCTATGTTAAGATGATAGTTCTCTGTTTCTTATACAGACTATAATATTACTCTAATATAACTGCCAGACCCTACAAATAGATAAAATGCAAAATATAAACCTGAAAGTAACAAGATTTTGTAGTCTTTTGAAACTGGAATGATGGATGTTATGAGTACCTTAGAACTAATATGAGGTTGCCATTATCTGTGACAGACTCTTAGAACTTGCATCTACTCTCCAGCTAAAGCAGATAAGAGGAGCTAAGCCATTATCCTGCATTTTCATAGCAAGATATTTTCAGTTTTTGTATGGAAACTTATTGCAGTGTGCAAATCAATCTGGAGATGCTCCAGTAAAAAAACACTGTCCTTTTTCCAAATATAATAAAAACATCATGGAATGGATGAGGGGAATATCAGACATTTGTTTTCTGTGGTCTGAGTTTTTATCAGATGTCTGAGTTGTCATTTGGACTACCACATCTCACACCTTCAAGGGGTGTCACTTAAACTATATCCTATAGGATTAATGCCCCCTTAACTGGTGTTATGCACACCTATTTGGCCATCCATGGTAGCCCTGAACATCATAGTATTATCTCAGCAACATTTTCAAGGATGAGCAAGGACTGGGAAAACATTCTCAGTTGAGATGATTTAGAAAGTGTCCCAGCGCTCATTGTTAAGTGAATAAATGAATACCATGTTTTTTCTTTGTCATAATCTTTTCAAACTCAAGCATCTCATTATGTTTGAGAGTATTGATTTTAAATATGAGACCAATATTTTAATCTTAGGTTTACTACTAGCTGGGTGATGACAGGTTATTATATCTCTGGGCCTTACTAGTTGCCCCAGTAAAATGTGGAATTTGGACTCTATTGGGAGTTTTCAAACTTTTTATTCTCATCAGTGGAAGCCACAGGGCTCACCAGGTTTTAGTTGGGAAACAACTTGATTTTCTGATACGATTTCCTTTGGGTAAGTTTTAATACCTGGAAGGAAACTTCAACTCTGGTTATCCTTGGTAAGTACGGAAAAGACTCAGTCATTGAATTGCCAAAGTGTTTTTCTTTTCTTCTTCATATTCAGATTATATATGAAGTACTATTTCATACCTATTTTGTGCTTATTTTAAGAATATGTATTTAGATACCACATTCTAAGAACTTTGAAGAATTCATAAAGTTACTGTTTCAAAAAGGCTCTGGAGTCAGACAGAGCCTTTAAATTGAGTTTTGGCCACTTGTTAGCTGTAAATCCTTGGGGCAAGTTAATCAACTCAGTTTTTTAAAATTTTTTTGCAAATTTTAATAATAGTGATGATAAAAATATTTCTAAATATGCTAGATAAATAATACACAAAAAATGCCAACCAGAATTCGTGGCCCAAAGTAAGTGCTCAAATTATAGCTCTAATTCTATGCAGAAATTACTAAGAGAATATTTTCCTGTTCAAGAAAGGATCATGAAAGAAAGAAACTCTTTTTTGTATTTTTAGGACAAGAATCACAACTGTATATGTAGCCTGCACCAACTTCCTTTCCCCAGGTGGGGCTTTCCAGGTATCGAGCTTCCTTAGACCAGCATGGGGTCAGTCTTATCTGAGTAGCCATAGAGGAAGAAAGATGCTCCAAAGGATAAATGAGGGAAATGAAAACATTTAAACTTGATCCAAATCTATTTGTAATTCCTCTCTCCTTTCGTTAAGTAGCTAACTTTTATTGAATGCTTGCAATTTGCTAGTTGTGTTCTAAGTGCTTTACATAAATTATTTCTTCTAATTTTCACAATAACCCTATGAGGTAGGTAGTATTATTATCACTGTTTTATAGATGAGGGAACCAATACACAGTAAGATTAAGTTGTCCAAGGTTATACATCTATGAAACAGTTGAGGATAGATTAAAACTCAGGGACTCTGACCCCAGAGCCCAAGCTATTTAATACCATACTCTACTGCCTCTAGTATTTGAGATCTTTTTCCACTTTGGGGGAGAATAAGAAGTGAGATAGAGAGAAGGACTTGAGGTTCCCATTGAGCTTTGATATCTGGGCAAAAAATACTAGCGTATCATCTGTATTCCAGAAATGAACATGTCTAGGATTGTGTGGTAAATTTGAATGACTGTCTTCAATATTACTATTAAATATATGTTATAACCTTATGATGGGAAGAGTATATTTATTTCTTTGTTCTTGCTTTGGACTTGACCATGTAATATGCTTTGGCTAATGGAATATTAGTAGATGTAATATAAGGAAAGGCTGGAAATGTGCTTGTACAGTTGAGTTTGCTCTCTTGCACTCCTATATTTCCTAATGAGAGGAACTTGCCTTGGGTGCCTATTGGTGAAGCATACTTGGACACGTCCTGCAACTTAGAGCCAATCCCAGCTTATGTTAGCCAAACCCAAGCTGATGCTCATTTATGAAAATATTGTATGCCACTGAGGCTTGGTTTGTTAGGAAGTATTATTGAGTACTTGAGTGTTACTATGATCTCATTAAATAACAATATTCTGCCTCAAAATTTAACATGAAAACTTAACTTTATTGCCCCGAAGTTGTACCAATAAAGCGTTCATTATGTTTAAAAATAGTATCTGTTTAGAAGTGAGTAATTGGAAAGTAATTTGAGAATAAGTGGAAAAAAGGAATTATGAAAAAGAAACGGGCAATTTGTGAGACTGGAGCAGGCATGAGAAATGTATAAACAATATTAAACTACAAATGATAATTAAGAACAAACAATACTGAAAAGATAGTAATCTCAAATTAAATGATCTAAATATAAGTCAGTGGGAATCGTTGAAAATCACTTTTATTTTCAATTGCTGTTTTATTTCTTGAGCATTTTTCTAACTTTGCTTTACAGAAGTCTATTACCTAGGGAATAAGAATTTATACATCCTTTACTTTTTATAACCGAGTGTTGGTAAAACTTTAAGATTTATCTTGAAATTCACTTAAAGAATTCACTGGAAGACTGTGTTATCACATTCTATAATTACATTCATTCTTGCAACAGTTATTTATATACTTGTTTGAAAAAAAATGTCAGTTAATGTTTACATTGATTTTAAAATCTGAGCCTTAGGGCTAGGTGTGTGTATAATGCTGGTGATAAAGATGTTGATGAATGTATCCTTTATGATTTTTCTTTTTTTGATGGTGGTCTTTTATACTTAGATACTGATGGGTAAAGAGAAGGGAAAAAGTGAAACCAAAGTTCTTTGGTATGTAAACTTTTCCAGTGTGGAGGAGGGCTAAACTGCCCTTTATAAAAATGTGAATGTATTTGATAGGTCAAGATGTCTTTAGTAAGAGAGCAAATTAGTAAGATAGATATTAGAGTAGCCAAAAACTTTGAGACACAAGCATGTTTAATATTCAATTAAAGGTTTCTCAGATATGAAATTCCTTTGTCCTAAAGCTTCATTTAAGTCTGAAACTCATGGAAATGCCACTTTGAGTGACTTTTTGGTGGTGGAGGTGTGTGTGTGTCGAGGGGGGGGTGGGCGGTGAAGAACGGAGGTAAAGAAAATGAGCTAAGATATGTAATATCTGAGTCAGTGAATGGTAGAAAAAGCATACCTGTGGTGGGTATTAAAATTGAGATTTGAAGTTTGGTGGAACCACTACCTGCCTGTGGGGGCAGCTGTTCTCAGTTGTGGCTGGCTTCACCTAGGGAGCTTAAAAAAAAAACAAAAAACAAACTCATACCTTTGTTTCACCCCCATATATTCTGATGTAATTAGTGTTGGATATGGGAATTTTTTAAAAAGTTCCCCAGGTGGTTCTAATTTGCAACTATCTATAGCTAAGTTCTCCACCCAAGGTACACATTAGAATTACCTGGGGAGTAACAAATGTCTATGATGGCACCCTATCTTAAGAGATTCTGATTTAATTACTCTGGCATGGAGGCAAAGTATCATAAATATTTAAAGCTTTTCAGGTGATTCTCATGTATAAGCACAGTCAGATGGGGTCCTGAGAACACTAGAATGTCTTTGTTAATACTTGGAAAAGCACAGGTACTGGAGATGGTAGGGAGGGAGAGAGAGAGACATGGGCCCTTTTCTGGGAAGATAAAATCTTTACTCCACTCTGTTTAGAGGATTGGAACTCCTGCATCCACAAACTTATGGAAGCTTACAAAGCAACAAGGAAGCACTCACACAATACTAGTGCTTCACTTAGATTCATGGGTGCTATGAGCCCAGGATTTCATTCAGAGTTGCACTGATTGTGTGAAAATTAGCCTTAGGAAATCCTATAATTCAGAGATGTTGGATTGCCAGATTTGGCAAATAAAATTACAAGATACTCAGTTAAATTAGAATTTCAGATAAATAGCCAATACTTTTTAGTATGTGTCCCATGCAATTTGAGTATACATCTATTAAATAGTTATTTATTGTTTATCTGAAATTCGAATTTTACTCTTTGCCCTGTGTTTTATTGGGAAACCTTAGAGATAGTTTATTTAAACTGTAAGAGATAATGAGATTGTAATAACAACCATATATAGTGTCTGGTGGCTACTAGACTAATTGGAGAATCACTTTGTAAATTATATAAATGTCTAACCACTATGCTGTACATCTGAAACTAATATAAAATAACATTGAATGTCAACAATAATTGAAAAATAAAAATTTAAAAAAGATAATGGGATCTTGGTGCTGACCCTAAATAGGTTTAGAAAGCACCCGCTATACGCAGAAGAACATGGTAAATCCCATAGAAGAGCCTAATTACCTAAGATTTTTTTTCCTTTGCTTTTAAGAGTTTAAGATATACTAATTCAAAATAAGCATGAGAGGATTTGTGTATAAGCAGTAAACCTTCCCAAGAGCTCTGACCTACTATTTAACTCAAAATCCCACTTGTAAATTGCATGGTTTCATGTCATAGTGCCAATAAAACACAGCGCCAAAAATACAAAAACACGTTGTTAAAAATAATTTTGGTGTAATTTTTAATATTTTTAAAGTTATAATTGTCTTTTTCCCTGAATACACATTTCTAAAGTTGTAGAAAAAGTCTTCGGTATTATTTAAAAGGTGCAACAATTAGAATCCTCACTCTCAGCTTAATTCAATAATAATCATGTTAAAAAGAGCTTTTTATTTCTATCGTAGGACCTTTCATCTCAACTGCGGAGAAATTCATAGCTTGAAAAGGGCATACAATTAGTGAGCATAACAGATAGTCTTTGAATAGAGGAGATTACCATGTTAAAGATTTGGTTCTGGATAGAAAAAAACAAAACCAAAGAAACCTCTTAAACACTGCAAAATTAGTTCTGAACTCTAACAGGAATATAATTGCAAAATAAATTTAGAGACAGTCTTTGATTCAAATGTTACACCCTATCTCTTTCTTATGGTGATATTGAAACAATTCTCTTTAGAAAATAAAATGAATATGAATAAAAATAAGGATTAATGTGTTAATATTCATCAGTGATACTGAGTACTAAATGACAGTAAGATTTTATATTATTGATTAATGCATAGGATGTCATTTAGCAATTCTGGTAGTTATACACTGGTTAAATTTTTAATTAGGACTGTCGAAAATATAAATAAAAGGGAAATATAAATACATATATATAGTTGAAGGTCTTAGGGACACTGGTGGTGGTTTAATTTCTTCTAACTGAAGGTCATGACTTTGGAAAATAAAGAAGGAACTGATAAGTGAACAGCTGGCTCCATAGATAGTGTCAAAGAACAGAATGTAGTTTTCTGGACCACGATGCATGATACTAAACTAATGCTCTTGGCAAAAGACAGAGTACATCTAATGAAGAGTGGGAAGAACATACTTGGCAGAAGATTTGCTGACCGGAATAAGAAGGCATTGATATATGAGTAGGGTAAAGAAAAAGGAACAAACAAGCTGTTAAATTATACCCTATGGAGGAAAATAAGCTGACTTATAAAGAGTCAAAATAGTGAAGAGCTGATTGATAAATTAAGAAGATAACAGGAAAGAGGATAAAGTAGAAATATTTGTGGCTTTATATGTTTGTATTCTTATTCCCATAGTAGGGGAAATGATAACATTTTAAATAAAAAATAAGTAGTACTTGAAGGTTTTCATTATGACTTGATGGGAATGAGAATCCTGGCTGAGGAAAGCTATTTGACTTTGAAATCCTAAGTTGTTCTGCTTCCGGTATAGATACTGTACAACATAGAGAACATGAGATAGGGTCTTAAGAATTTGCCAGTGAATTTCCTGATATGAGAGACTTTGGGGAAGGACTAAATGTTGATTCTATATCAAACAATTCAGTGTACTATATAGAAGAGAACATTGGCATTGTTTGAAGGAAATATACTTTGGTTTCTCCATGTTCCCTTCCATTTAGTTTGTGATGTATCAAAAACAAATTTCAAAAAAGCTAGGGAATGTAGGACACAGTTCAGATCTTGAGGGGATAAAGAATTCTGGATCTCTGTGATGAAGAGTTTGTAGCAGAGAAAGGGATGATGATGACCAATGTAAGATAGTAGCCACTGAGAATGTGGTGGAAATAGCATCTGGTATTTCACCTTCCACATGTCTCTTAATATCTGCTATGTGCTTGATATTTATGTCAAAATCTAGTATGAAAATATGTAACTTTATTCTGAATCTTCATTTCACATCTTCTCAATAGCAGAAAAAATTAGTCTGGTCTCTTCCAGGTAAATACCATCACATCACAGTAATGACTGTTTAGTCTTTTAGGGTGTAGACTACATCAAAGTCAGTGATTGCTCAATCATTTCTGATTTAAAACTCAGTCCCATTCAGACTTCTGAAACTCTGTTTACCTCCCTAGCCTTGGAGTTGATTTTCAGTGGATGGGAATTAACTGTTGCTGCAAGGCCAACAGGAGGCGGAGCATACACTTCCCTCTTTTTCTTCTTCTTGACATGTATGAGCAAATGCAGAGATAGACACCAATGAGTAAAGGTCATGACTCATTGGTGTCTATCTCTGCATTTGCTCATACATGTCAGGCCTTATTATGTCCTGGCATGGATGGTCAATACCACTCTACTCACAATCTGCCCTCCAGCTTTCTGTCTGTCAGTGTTTTTACCTGCTCAAATTTATAGATCAGGTAAAACTAATCCCCCCGTACTTTTCTTGGAGCTGTAGGTACATGACCACTAAGGCTTTTACTTCTGACATCAATTTCGTTCATCTATATTCCTCTTTATCCTTGTTGGGAACATGGATGGGCTTTTTCTTACAGAACTCTAGACACACAGCCTTCTAGTCTTGGATCTCCAAATGTAAGAGTTTCAGTCCCATCATCCCACCTGCAATCTGGGCCTAAATGATGGAGCATTGTATACCACTATGTACACCAATGTCTACTGTCTTGTTTTCAAAATTTCTTCTTTCTTCCTCCTTTGGTGGCTTTCTCCCATTTTATATGGGGTTACAGAATAAAGAAATACTTGCTTAGAAGCTTTTTTGCCAAATGTCTTAATTAGCCTCTTTCTTTAATATGTTAAAACGAAGAAATTATTTTTTTCCTTTAACCTTGATAAACTTACTTCCCTGAAGTAGTGCTAAATGGGAATGTTAGTGTTTTAAGATATTTGTGCTGAAGTAATAAACAGATAATATTTTATATCATATCGTGACAGGTAGGTTTTAATTCCAGTTAGATTTATATTCTGATAGATTTATATTAAAGTCATAGACAAACATCTTTATAAGTATGCCTGCCTGTAACTTATATATTTCCAGAAGGACAAATTTATTGGAAAACCAACAATCTAGTAAATAAACTTTTTAGAAGTCTCTTCTACCAACAGTGAAATTGCCTAGAGAAAATTAATCTCCCAAATTATTATTTTCTTCATTTGTAAAACAGGAATAATTAAGTGTACCTACTATTTCACAATGGTTTTCGAATGATCAGATGTTTATAAATATTTAGTACCTAAAAAGTGCTAAGTTTTCAATATTCGTCAACAGTTATTTTTATACTCTCATTGAAATCTAGAGATCTTGGGTAGAAGCACATTGCAGAGAGTAAATGAGAGAAACAAGTAAATAGTTATAGACCACTGGAACAAACTGCCTTTCCCTCATATCCACTAACCATCTAGAGGGTTTTTGACACACAGTAGGTATTCAAATGAATGCATAAGTACTTTTTTTTATCAGTTTTATTTATCTATTGTGTTTCCTTTCATGTCTAACAAAAATAACAGCCTGAAAGAGAAGTCATGGAAGAAGAACAGTTTTAGGAAAGAAGTATAAAGAAAACGTTTACTCAAATGGTTGTTGGCATTTAAGGTTTTTGTGATGCAATAATCTGTGATATAAAGAATAGTAATAGTTTAAAGAAGAATCTGATGGAGAAGCTTATTTAATGTCTATATAGATTAGTTTTTTTGCTTACATGCAGAATTAACGTGACAACAAAATAATCTCTAAGCACCAGCATTCTCATTCTAATTTGTGATTTCCCCGGATCAGTAATCTGAGGTGTTGCCAAAGCAGTGGAGTTTCTATGTGGAAGTGGAGGTGGATACTGGCACCAAAATCCTTCAGTAGAGCAGGCCATAGCCGCTAATTACTTGTTTTCTTGCTCTGGGAATTCTACCTGTATTAAGATGAGTGGAGAAAGCAGTGATAATGTGAAAATCTTCCAGGTACGGCTTTGAATACAATTATAAATATTATTTTTTTGTTGACATGACCCTCTCTTTTTAGCATCTGCAGAGAAATGAGAGGAATTACAGATTTTTTTTTTCAAACCACCATGGAGATTCTGAAGACAAAGTATAGCAGTTAAGGTTCTAGATGCAAGCCATAGGAACTGGCCATGGCTAAACCATGAATTGGTAAAAAGTTGTTAGCGAGCTCATGTAAACTGGGGAGTTATGAGAAGATTTGAAACAGGCAGGTACCAATGAAGCTACAGCCGGGGCTGTAACCCAGACACTGTCATAGGAACTGTCCAGTAACTTGACAGTAGAGCCTGTGGCTGGCAGAAGGGTTACATATAATAGGCCTGGTAAATTGAAATGCAAAATGGAATCATAAGACAACTTGAGTTTTTTTTTTCTTTAACGTATTTTAGAGCCATCATAACTCGCAGATTAGTTAAAATTGCCTCATTTAAAAGTAATTAAATGGGGATGATTTTGAAAAACTGAAGCAATATATACTATTATAACTAGTAGAATATAGAAATGTATACTAAAAAAATTATTTGCCACCTATAATTTTACCATGCAGAGGTATCTTCTCTGCAGATCCATTTTGGATTCATTTTGATTCATTTTGAATTTTGTATAAGGTATAAGATGTTGGTCGTTTCTTTTTTTGTTTTAAGCTCTGAATGTCCAACTACTCCTGCACCATTATGGAAAAGTTTGTCCTTCCACTGAATTACTTTTGTACCTATTTCAAAAATCTGTTGAGTGTATTTATATGGGTCTGTTTTGGGGATCTCAATTCTGTTTCATTATCTGTGTGTCCATTCCTCTGCCAATACGATACTGTTTTGATTACTGTAGCCATGGAGTGAGCCTTAACTTTGGGTAGAAGATTCTTCCCATTTTATTTTTCAAATTTCTTTTAGCTAGTCTAGGTCCTGTGCCTTTCTATATAAGTTTTAGAATAGATTTGTCTATGTTTACAAAAACCATGCTGGTCAGTAGTTTACTTTTTCGTTATTTGCTTGCTTGCTTATTTTATTTATTTATTTATTTATTTATTTATTTATTTAGGCAACTCTTGACTGACCTCACAGATTGCAAGGACCTTGTCAGCTTATAATCCCTTATTTTTGTTTATTTTATTTATTTATTTATTATTTTTATTTATTTTTTATATATTTTTATTTTTTTAAAAAAATATTTTTTATGCCTACAGCACCTGGTCTTCCTAGGTGGTCTCCCATCCAAGTACAAACCAGGCCTGACCCTGTTTAGCTTCTGAGATCAGACGGGATTGGGCTTGTTCAGGGTGGCATGGCCATAGACAGTAGTTTACCTTTAAAAAAGTAATTTGCTATTGTTATGTTGATACTTTTTTATTTATGCCATTGGATAAAGCAATAAATATGTTAATATAACAACTTAACAAAGCAGTATTTGAGTGTTAGTTAGAATATACAAGAAAAAATAAAGAATAAAACATTTAATGTTGAAATTGCATTACAAACATCAAGACAAAGTTATGAATTTTAAACATAGAGCTCTGTCCACTGAAATTGCATAGAAGCAGTTTTACCCTAGTAACAACAATCATCCATAGAACCAGGGTTGTGTCCTCTAATCCTATTTCCCACAGAGAAATGGTGGATTTCAGACATGGGTCAAGGAAGTATAAGATAGTGTTGGGACATCTAATTATGCCAGAAATCGAGACTTCGAAGCTTCATGGAATCATGTCAAAGAATGCAAGAGCTAGCTCAAAGCAGCTCCCAGTAACCAAAATTGTGACACTGTATGTGTAGAGAATAATTATTATAACTGTTGAAATTACACTGATTCTGTTGAAATCATCGAGAGTTAATGAAGAGAAGGAAGGATAAGGAGAGATAAAGAATACCATAGAAATTCATTCGTCACGATTTGAAGCTGTTATTAAACCAGCTTTTTACTTAGAAAATGGTAATAAAAATTAAAGATGTAAGCATAATTTTCCTTTGTTGCGGTACATGGATTTCAGGTTTAACCAATGGCTTCACTCTACTTTAAAAAATGATTATTTCATAATCTTAGAATCATTGATATAGTCAAGGATTAACAATGGTGTTAAAAGCATTGGTTGAATTGATGCTGGGGAAACGATATTAGTATGGTATCTGTGGCTGACAGAATAAGGTCTCTCTCACTCCCCAACAAGGTTCTGCCATAATCCCTGGAGCCTATGAATATGTTACCTTCCATAGTAAAAGGGACTTCGAAGATGTGGTTAAGGGGATTTATAACAGGAAAACAGGTGGATCAAAGTGAGAGTAAGAAATGTGACAATGGACACAAGAGCCAGTGATGCAGGTTCGTGAACCAAGGAAGGCAGATTTCAGGAGGTAGAACAGGCAAGGAGTGGATTCTCTCCTACAGCCTCAGTCCTATTTCACCCATTTTGGACATTAGACCTTAGAACTATAAGATAATACATTTGTGTTGTTTTAAACCACTCAGTTTCCCATAATTCGTTACAGCAGCAATATAAATGAAGAGTATCAAAGTTACACCAAACAGCTTAATTTCTGCAATTAAACAATGGTGGGATCAAGTTGTCATTACATTGATTCAGTGGTCAGTCTTATTGTGACTTGAAATCGACCAAGTTCTTAGACTTAATGTCAAGCTAGTTGGAAGTACAAGGGATAGAGAAATAGGCCAAACAACCCTGAGAAATCCAGAACGTGTAAGACAAATGGCCCAATTACTCCAAGTGGGAAATGAAGAAAGGATAGAGTTGCCATTATCTACATTTGGGAAGCTGAGGAAAGAGTCAATTTGGAAAAGCAGCTTGGGGAGATGTTTTGGATGTGTTAAATTTGGGATGCCAATGGGACATCCAAGTGGCTATGTCAGCAATTGGATATGTGAATGTGGAATTCAGAGAAGAGGCCCAGGATATAGACATCTATCTAGAAGTTGTCAGTGTATACATAAAATTTAAAGCCATGAAGAGAGATGAGATCAAGAAGAGAGTGGAAATTCATAAGGGAAAATGTTTAAGGATAGTTACTGTGACATTAATCTTGAAATAGGAATGAAACAGAAGAGACTGAGAATTTGCTAGTAATGTAGGAGGTCATTTAGGAGAGCATGATGTTCAGAAAACCAAATGTAATAAGTGTGGACCAGGAAAAGAATGATCAATGATGTCAAATTCTTATCAAAATGGTGTATGGTACATATACTTTTGCGGCATGCTTTTCATTCATCTTTGTGAGGCTCATCTAGGATGATATATTAACTCTAGTTCACATTTAGTTCATAAAATCTATCATGTGAGTATCCCTCAACTTCTTCATTTTTTTCCGTCGGTGACTATTTACTATTTAAAAATATTCCCTATGACTATTCTTGTAATATTTCTCATTTTGTTCATGTGTGAAAATTTTTTTGGAGAGTATACCTAGGAATGAAATTGTGATTTTATAGCTTATAAATATTTTAACTTGACTATATATTGCCAAACGCCTTTCAAAGTGGTAAGATAAAATCCTTCACTGGGTATTAACAGACTTTAAAAAGTTTGCCAAATTAATAGATATAATGGAATCTCACGTTTTTTAATTTGAATTTTCTTTATTGCTAGGGAGGTTGAATATTCTTTTCATATTTGGGTTTTCTCTATGCTATGCTCTAACTATTAATAAATTTTGCTCATATTTTTATTGGTTGATTGTCTCTTGAAATTTGATATGTCAGAGGTATTTATGTACTCCAGATATTAATCCCTGGTTAATGCATTGCAAATATCTCCTCCTTAGAGTCTAGATCATGGCTACTCATTTTCACTTTTTGTAGGGTCATATTATGAATAGAAATTTTAAGTTTTTGTGTGGTTGAGATAGTCAACATTTTCTATGTCTCAGTTTGTGCATTTATAAAATATAACTAATAGTGTCTACCTTCCATTGTTGGGATGTTTCACTAAAATAATGCATGCAAAGCACTTAGCACATAATTGCTAAATGTTTAGCTCATGATATGAACTTGATAACTATTTGCTTTTATTAATGTATCCTTCATTATGCAAAGAGACTTTGGGTGAAAGAAAAATAATTTTATGTCTAAGACGGGAGAATTAAATGACTGTACTGATTTACAGTTCCAAGTCTGCCATATATCAATCTCCAGATATCTGTAAGGCAATTTCTGGGCTGTTTATTCTGCCCCAATACCACCCTGGTTTAATTAATAATATAACAAAATGAGAAACTTTGACATTTAGTAGTGGAAATCTTCTCACTTTGATCAGTCCTCCACTGCCAAATTGTCTCGGCGATTTTTACTCTTTTTCTTTTCAACATAAATTTTAAAATAAAAATGTTCACTTTTATGGGCAGAGAACAACAACCTTGGAATGAAATGGTTTATGTGCCAAAGATGGAAACTCATTCAGTTTGATATTCAAATAAATCAGTACCTACTACTGCAATTTTGGGTATGGATTGCATAGAAATAATGAATATTAACACAGTGAATTTGGAGGAAACACTTTTAAACTTCTCTGAAATGATTTTAGGTTGCCATCATGCCATAATGCTTTTTTTCTTATTAGTAGTCTAGCTATAAACAGATGAACATTGAAAGATCAAAGAACATAGTAGTTACACTATTCGTTCTTGCAAGTTTAATATATGACTATTATGTTAGGCAAGTGGCTTACAAATGCAGGCAAACTGTATTTTAGCTTATTTCTATAATTGCTAAGCCATTAAAATTGTATTAAAATATTATTTTAATGCAGCATAATAAATCTAATTTTATGTATAAACAATACAACATGTTTTCCCCTAACTTTAAGAACACAAAATGAAGTCTTAATATTGAATTTTGATAACTCCTTCAGATTTTGAGGAAATTATAATTCATTCCCTTCATGCACATCATTTAGAGGGTCAGAACATCACAAAGAACTTAAAAATACAATTAACATGAAAGATTACACCCTGTCAACTAAGATTGATCATTTTCACTTAATTCGTTTTTGTGACACTTTATGAGGACTATTAAATACATTAAAAAACTTTCAAAAAATTTCCAACCATATTTTTGAAGACAAGCTGATCTTTAAATGGAAACCAACTCATAATTTCTTATTTGGCTTTTATTTTTCCATATTAATCTTTTTTTAAATGTAAATTCATCATTAGTCTTCATTTTTATCAACTCAATTAAAGTATTATTGCATACAATGATCCACACACATTTAAAGTATACAATTCAGTGTGTTTCGACACATGTAAATACCTATGTCATCACCACCACAACCAAGATACTGTACATTTTCATTACCCTTAAAAGATTTTGTGCCCTTTTCCAAACCAGTTCTTTCTTCATTCCTGTTCCCTGGCAACCATTAACTTGAGATGGGCACTAGCATAATTGAGAAGCTCAGGGGTGGCTATTCTCTCTTGGCCAGGGCTGATAGGAGGAAATGTCACAGAACTGGGCTCCCTGATGACAGAAAGGATGATAGCATCCCAAAATAATAATGGCAGCACTTAACTATCTAAAGCATGATAGGGGCAATTATTGTAATGATTAGCAAAATCTAAACAGTAGGTGTCCCTAGGGGGCAGATGTGTAGCCTATGAGGTAAAATCTATTGCAGTAGAGATGGTCAAGTAGAAGTGTCCAAAACTGCCTTACTCAGCCAAGATAGTAAATAAAAAACAATATCTCATCCTGGAGGTGGGAAGTTGTGGCGGTACGGGGATGGTAGAGATTAGTGCCACCACCTTAAAGATTGAAAGAATGCATGGATAATAGTCCACATCATATCCTGAGTATACCAATATTATCCCTGAAAAAAAAAAAAAAAGGATCCTGGAAATGGCAGTGGATCCTTAAAAATTCAATGAAGTAGTAGCTCCAGTGGCAACTTTTGTGCCAGATGTGATAGTATGTTTGCTGCAGGCATATAGTACATAGTCATTGATCTAGTGAATACATTCTCTCCCATGCTTCTCAAGGAAAAGCAGTTTGTATTCATGGGGGTGGACAAGAATATGCATTTATAGTTTTGCCTAGAGCCATGTTAACTCTACTGACCTCTATTATATTGTCTGAAGAGAATTGGATGGTATGGACATTCTGTAGAACACCACTTTGGTCTGTTATATCAATGACATTGGGTTAATTGAACCAGATAATAAGTAAATAATGACTAAGAGGATGAACTCTGTGTAGTCACGTGCCTGCCACATCAGTGACGTTGTTAGGGATACAGAAGTCTGGATCATTCTGGGATTTTTCTTTAAAAAGAAAGAACAGACTGTTTCACCTTCCACCTCTCATTTGTAAAAACTAAGCACAAAGTCTGGTAGGCATTCTAAATACAAACTATTCTATGCTTGGAAATACTTCACGGACTCATTTATCAAGTGACATCGAGGTCTGTATTTGATTTGGGCCTTGAGCAGAAAAAGGCTCTTATCAGACTAAGTCTGTGATACAAAGAGCCCTGCCACTTGGGCTGTACAAACTAGCAGACATTATTACAGTTTTTTATGGTAGGAAAGACCACCATGTGAACTTTGTGACAAAGAGAAACAGCAGTGAGAATGTGGTTATGGCTCCACTGGTTCTTTCACATATTCTATCACCCAGGGGCTGCATATCCTGATACAGTGATGAAGATGCAGCTGAGATACCAACTTGAGATGAAACCTTACAAAGATGAGTGCCATCTAGGATGCAACTGCAGGATACAATATATTCCCCTTTTCATGACCATTTTTAGGGCTGTGTCCAATTGTTATGACACATGAATTCTGAAGGGGTGGAAGTAGAAGTGGCTCTGAATTCCATCATTACCTGTGATGAACTGGAGGATCTGTGCCTCCCATCCCTGTGGCTCTAGCCCCTGTGGACATAGAGGTCCTGAATCTTGGGGGTGGGGGTGCTTCTATTGGAGGACGCACAGTAAGAATCTGTTAACCTTTATGCTATAACTGTTCTGTAGTAAATTTGGGCTCCTTGGGCTAAGAGGACAGGAACAAGGAAAAGATTTAGCATCCTGGTAAGAGTAATGGATCCTAATTAACAGGAGGCGATAGGACTGCTGTTAAACAGTGGGGGCAGGTTAGCGTATGTGAGAAAAATGTGATCTCCTAGGTTATCTCCTAGGGTATATTTTTAGGCCCAGTGTTGGTGATAAATCAACAAATACAGCATCCATGGTCTGAGAAGGGAATAAAGACTCACAGTCTTTAGGATTGAAAGTCTAGGTCACCTTACTAGATATGCCTCCTAGACCAGTGGAGGTCTGGCTGAGAATAAGGAAAATCTAGGAAGTAAAATAGGGAGAGAAAAGTAATATTTAGAGACCCGAGACCAACTGCAGGGGCAGGGGCTGTATAGTTTATTTAGCTAACCCTCTTAGATTAATCAGAAATAAGAAGGATCAGCCAGAACACAGGAGGAGCTGTTTCCAGATGGGATGCAGTTATTACACAAAATGTTTCTGAGTGCTATGAGAGTTGTACTGTAGTGAATATTATGGTATGCCTCTGAAATCCTTCTTCAAGAGTGACACATTTATTTTTCTAACTTATTTCCAATGTCTCATAGTTAAGACCCTCAGCAGTAACTGCCCTTGGCCTAAGAGAGCTACCTCACTTAAGGTTATGCCCCATCCATGGAGACAGCTAACATACATTAACAGTAATGGGTACAAAGGTCCAGCCCTCTTGACTCAATTTTGAAAAACTGAAGGCACAATAGGGTGAGCTGAGGTCTTTGTTGCAATTGAATTGCAGTCAATTTCTGCCTCAGTCCATTTGTTTCCCTCATTTCTTTAGCTGTAATGTTTCTTACAACATTAGTGTCCTAGAAAATTAGATTACATATTAATGTTGAATGCATGACTTTTTTTTATCAGGTGACAGTAGAGCAGAATGATTATTTTGTGACCTTGCATGAGTTATATTAACATTTTTTAAAAACAGGTTTACTGAGGTATAAATTATGTAATGTAAAGTGGAATTGATGAGTTTTAATACACCCCCACACCCATGCACGTATAGCCCAGTTGAGACTGTAGAACAGTCCTGTGCTCAGAAAAGATTGCTTCATGTCCTAAACATAACCAACTATTCTTCTAACCTTGAACACAGTTAGTTTTGACTATCATTTGGCTAATTTTTTTTTTCTGTTTAATTTATGTTGTTGAATATAGCAATAGTTCATTATTTATGTGTAGTATGCCATTGTACAAATATTCTGCAATTTATTCATCCATTCTATTATTGATGGACATGTAGATTGTTTCTAAATTTTGGCTGTTAAGAATAAAGCTGCTCTGAACATTCTTGAACATGTATTTAGGAACACATAAGTACTTACTTCTGTTGGGTGCTCCAGAGTGCAAGTGCTATTTAGCTTTAGTAGATACTGGCATATCATTTTTTGAAATAATTTACATCTCCACCAATAATGTCTAAGAATTCATTACTCTCCTTGGTTACCCACACTTGGTATCATCAATCTTTATATTAGTACCACACCTCTAACAATGCAAGGACTTTACAACAGTTTAAATCCATTCCCCTTGCCTTGTGATTTTCCTAATATTTTTCACATAGCTAACTAATACCTATGTTATAAACTCTAAGCGGCATTATTATTTTTGTTTTTAAATAGTAAATATTCATATTTTACTCACATAATTATACTTCGCAGTATACTACATCTTTCCCAGCAGTTGCATGCTTCTACCTATGATCATTTACCTTTATTCTGAGGAAGTCTTTTAGTATTTATTGCAGAACATGTCTGCTGGTGATAAATTCTGACACTGTTTCTTTAAAATGACCCATATTTTACCTTCATTTTAGAAATATTTTTTTTATGGATAGTATTTTGAGATATAATTCACATATTATAAAACTCACTCTTTTAAAGTGTACAATTGAGTGGGTTTTAGTATATTCACAAGATTGTACAGCAATCATCATTATCTGATTCCAGAGCATTTTCTTCACCCTGAGGGAACTCCATATCTATTCCTCTGCCCATCCTCTGATGACCGCTAATCTGCTTTTGTCTCTTATATTTGCATATTTTGGAAATTTCATGTAAATCAAATCATATTATGTGTAGCCTTTGTGTCTGCCTTCTTCACTCAGCATAATGTTTCATAGTAAAGTCTCCGCTTGATTAGTGTGGTGGACAGCTAATAATCAGACAGATTTATTTAAATGCATCATCAGCCCAGCAAGTCTCCAAGTCTTTGCTGAGGGGCTGTGTGTGTGTGTGTTGGGCACACTTGACACTCAGCAAGGCAACTCTGCCTTAGCTTTCACTTTGTGCTTCCAGATTCCCCTCTGTCCCTGTCAGCCATAGCTGAGAGCCTAGAGCCTTCTCAGATCTTTACTCGGCATCCACACAAACCTATGTGTAGCCTTCTAGACTTCCAAGATTTTCTCTGACCTTTATAAAGCTCCCTAGGCATATTCCATTCCTCAGCTTTTCCTTTTAAGCTTTTTGATTAGCCTACAATTTGCCTTGACTATTATTACCTACCACCTCAGGAAACCACCAGACAGGTCAAATAATAACAATGGGATTTTAAAAGCATAGATGTTTTTGATTTTGATGAAGTCCTATTTATTACTTGTTTCTTTTATGATTCCAAGAAATCTTTGACTATTTCAAATTATGAAGATATTCTGCTGTGTTTTTTTTTCCTATACAATTAACAGTTATAGCTTTGGTATTTATTTCTTTGATCCATTTTAAATTATTTTTGTATGGAAGAAGGTAGTGGTTGATTCATTTTCTTTTTATATGGATATCCAGTTATTTTAGAGTGATCTGTTTATAAAACTATTTGTTCTCTCAGTGAAATGTGTTAGTACCTTTGTCAAATATCTAACCATTTATGTGGGAGTCTATTTCTGAAGTTCTGTTCTATTGATCTATAAGTCTATCTTTATGCCAATACCACACTTTATTGATTACAGTAGATTTAGAGAAAATCTTGGAATCAGGAAGTGTAAGGGCTCCAGTTTTGTTCATTTTTAAGGAATAGTTTGGCTATTTTAGATCTCTTGACACCAATTTACCATTTTCTTGCATTTTCATTTAAATGCTGACACCAGTTTACCACTTTCTTTCAAAAATGTCTGTGGGAATGTTGATTGAGACGGTACTGAATCTTTAAATCAATTTGAGCAGAATTTTTATTTTAACAATATTCAGCATTCCTATCCATGAATATGAGATATCTCTCCATTTTTTTAGGTCTTTAATTTTTCTCAGCAATGTTTTGTAGTTGTCAATATAGAACTCTAGTACTTTTAAATTATTTAATGCTATTTTTCTTGTTACTTGAAAGTTAAAATTTTAATATCTAGTTGTTTATTACTGACATATAGAGTTTTAAAATATTGACTTTGTATCTGAGATAGTAAATTCATTTATTCTAGCATTGTTTATTTTTTGATAGTCTTTATAATTTTCTACAGTCATATCTCTAAGAACAATTGTAATTTTTCTTTAATTTTTCTTGCCTTATTGAACTAGCTACAGCTTCAAAGCTGTATATTAATATTGAATAAAAGCTGAATATTAATATTGAATAAAAGAGGTGAGAGCCATTTTAAAGTTAGGGAAAGTGATCTTGCCTTGTCTCAATTTTAAAGCAAAAAGTATTCAGATTTAGAAAAGATACATATTCTTTATATAATACCTTTTATAACCTTATTTGATAAAACACATGTGCATATATATGTACATATATATATATTTTGAAGATTTAGAAAGGAGACACATACTCTTTATATAATACTTTTTCTAGCCTTATTTAATAAAACTCATATATGCATACATATACATATATATCCATATATCCACATATACAAACATATAATAGTAAACTCCTTTATATTGAAGTATTGAAGATTTTGTAGGACACAACAAACATATAATTCTGAAAAGCTTTAAAATGTTTTTTCTTGATTTTAAAAGTAATTCATACCTATAAGAATTTCAGATGATACAGAAATGAAGTAAAAAGTGAAAGTTGCACATAATTTGGGTCCACTTAATTATGAAGTGATTGCGTGAGTATATGTTGAACACAGTACAATGATTTTTTCATTTTGAGAGTGTCATTTAGACATAGCTTAACAATGGTTGCATCAAAATAGCCATGTTAATGTAGCTGCATTAGAATGTCCATTTTGTCTTTACGAGGAACTCCTCTCGTTGATTCATAATACATTTTTTTCATAATACATTTTAACACGTGAAGGGATCTGAAAAATTCTGTAACAGAAAAATCCGGTTTTGTTAAACTCAGTGCTTTCCCAAATTTGCTGTCTAAAGATTTTTTTCACCTAATACCTGCTATATTATTTGGAATTAGTGATCTATGAAACCGTCTTTATTAAATACCAATTTTTACTTTTGATTTTCCTATGTATCCTGTCAACATTATTATTAAATTGAATAATTTGAGATTTCCTATCTAGGAGAGTCAGCAAGTAAAATGAATTGCAAGCAGAATGGCTCATGCTTTATTTACAGTTCATTCCTACATTAGTTTGTTATGGCTGCTGTAACAACGTACCATTAACTGAGTGGCTTAAACCACAGAAATTTTTTGTTTCATAGTTCCAGAGGTTAGAAATCAAGATCCAGTTGTCAGAAGGATTAATTTCTTCTGAGGGCTGTGAGGGAGAATCTGTTCCATGCCTCTGTCCTAGTTCCTGGTGGTTTGCTGGCAAGCTCTGGCATTCCTTGGCTTACAGAATAATCACCTCGATCTCTGCCTTTATCTTCATATGGCATTCTTTCTGTGTGTGTGTGTGTGTGTGTGTGTGTGTGTGTGTGTGTGTGTGTATGTGTGTATCTAAATTTTCCTTTTTAATAAAGGTACCAATCAAACTGGATTAGGACCCACTTTAATGACCTTATCTGAACTAATCACATCTGCAATAGCACTATTTCCAAATAAATCACATTCTGAGATACTGGAGATAGGGACCTTAATACGTGAATTTTTGTGAGATACAATTTATAAATACATCACAGTAGTTTTTCTGATAGAAGAAACATCCATTATGTAAATTCCTTTAAATAAGTCTTCTGCATGTAGGCTTACATTTAGGAAAATGGGAAATAGAAAGTAAAAAGTGTGATGTTTGGGTACTGTTGAAGATTATTCTGCTTATTTCAGGATGGAAGGGATGCTGCATGCTGGGAATAAGCTCAGTGAGAAAATTATAAAAATGATTGGGAGAAAGCATATTTTCCCAGAAAAAAATTAACACATATTGCAAACTTTAGACAATTACCTGATCCTCTAACTACCCTGCAGTTATATATCAATAAAGGATTTATTAATTGTACTCTGATAAGCTATATTATTGACTATCTCTGTATTTCAAAATACAACTCCTTTAAATTTTATTCAAAGTCAGTAGCCATTCTACCTACATATTATTTAACTGTAGTATTTTAGAATTTTTTTTCAATCTGGAATAACCTCAAAGAGCATATGGAGAGTGTCTGTTTAGTAATGTAGAACACCTGGCACAAAATATATGTAGAATGCAGCTGTAATAAATATGGTATGCAGTGCATCTAAGTAAAACCTTTGATACCTGATAAACAGGAAGCATCTGTTAGCTTATGAAAGTAACTCACAATTAGGCAACCCGTAAGGTAAGAATCTCTATGGCAAAAAGACTAGAATTATTTACTGAGCACTTGAGAACATGACTCTCATTCAGTTTATTTCCCTAAATTCCTGGCATGGAGAACTGTGAATGGTGAGTGTTCAATACATGTTTATGAAATATTTTGATTGAACAAAATGAGTGAATTATGATATTAGATAAATATGATGCTCATTTCTAGCCATATATATTATCAATTCTGTTGTATATACAAAGTTTAGGCTTTGGTATCAAATAATTCTGTGATCATATCCTGCTTCTGGCCCTTAATAGCTGTGGTATTTGTAAGTTATTAAAATATTTTGAGTCTCTGTTGTCTGTTGAAAGAGAATAACTATACCTACTTCAGAAAGTGAGTGAAAAATAAAACTGATGCTACTTTAATATTGGCCATTATTGTTATATTTCCCCTAGATGAAAACAACTGCTTCATAATTGATCTACTTAAATTAATCATGCCCTCTTTCAGTCTGTTCTCTACCCAGGAACCAGTACAATCTGTCCAAAATGAAAATCTAGTCTTATACTTCTGCTACTTAAAGTCTTCCAGTGTTTTCCTATCTATCTGCTAAAAATAAAGCCCAGATTTCTTGGAGCCAGTTAGGATCCCTTACAATGTCTTTTTTTTTTTTTTCACTAATATGAGGGTTAATTTAATCTGACAACTTGACTCGAACATGGGATGCCCAGAATAGATATTTCTGGATGTGTCTGTCAGCAGGTTCACTGAAGAAAGCAGATTGCCCTCCCTAATGCATATGTGTGGGGTCATCTGATCCATATATATGGTGAGAGGGGAGCACGATGTCTCCTATTGGTTCTGTTTTCTGTAAAACCCTGACTAATGCAACTAATAATCTCTTCTCCATTCTCACTGAGAATTTACTTTTCCATGGAAACTCTGCATCTTCTCTTTTCTATAAGTGTACCACAATGCATCTGTCTATAATAAGTTACCCTTTTGAACCTCCTCTTTCCTACCATCTCAACTTTTTTTTTCTCTCCCTGATTCACTTGATTAAATGTTAGAGTTTTTTTCAAAGTGATTTTTTTTTTAAGTTAAAAATGCAACTGGGAAAATTTAAAAGCCCCTTGTGCCTAGGCCATGTGCGTGTCCTATAGGCCCTGTGGCATTCCAGGCTTTCGATTCTAGCATTGACTATATAGCATTTGCATCTCCCATTTGCTTGTTCACTTACCTCACAAACTAATATATGCTCATATTCCTAGTCCCCGATACCTGGTATGTAATGAATAATTATTTATTGAATAAACATGTGAATGAGAATATGATGATATTTGTAAAAATCAGGAACTGTTATTGGCATATGCTAAGTGTCAAGAATGAATAAAGCTCCATCTGAATTTTTGGTTTATAAACTGTTAGAAACACTTTTGTAGTAATCACTGCAGAAGGGAGATAATAGAGATACCACTTTTTCTAATACTGGATGTAATCCTGAGCTTTTTATAGAACATGAGTTACTGGATCTAGTTAAAGGCAAGAAAAGAATTGGAAAAAAAGTGAGCATACTTTAACTTCAGTTATTTCTAACACTATTAAATAAGTTAAACTTATAAACTGTGATTTCCTGTATTAACTAAATTTTATGATTGTTTTCAATTCTGTACAACATATTTCACAAAATGTTAAAATTCCATTTCAGAAACACAAAGACAGGGTTATAGAAAAAGTCTAATAGGAAGAGAGTCAAAGAACATCACCGTGAAGGGCAGCAGACCACAATAAGGAAATGGGTCTCAGTTGGGCATGCAGAAGATGCTAGTTTAATCTCGTTTGACACATTTGCCTTCATGGATAAGGTGGTAAAAGTATTTTTTTTAATTAATTTTTTTTTAGCTTATTGGTGTGTTTAGTTTCAGTTACTAGCACTGAGAAGAAAATTCTGATTCAGTGCCTGAATAAACAATACTCCTGTAGATCCCGGTGATGTATGTTGTGCCCATTCCTTTAGTTATAGGTGATTCCAATTCAATAGGGAGACTCACATTTCTGTCACTTAACCTTTCTTGAAGATGGGATTTCTAATATTCGATTTCCCATCATGTAATAAAAATTAGTTTCCTTCTTAAAAAAAGTTTAGTCTATGGAGATTGGATAATCTCGAGATGCTAAATTTTCTTAAATGTTACTTTTATTACCAGAAAATTTTCCTAGCTCTTTTATCCAAAGGTATCACATCTTGGACAATATTAATTCTTAGCTCTATTTCAGAGAAGTATTGTTCAGTTTTAGCTTTATATTAGAATCACTTGAAGCGCTTTTTTAAAAAGACGAATGTTTGGGCCACATAACAGACAAATTAAATTGCTATCCCTTGGGGTGGGACCGAAGCACGGATATTTTAAGCTCCCTCAAGTAATTGTAAAGTGAAGCCAAGAGTGAATACCACTGCTTTAATGCCTATATCTAGTTAAAAATCAGAATCACTTATCCAAGTTTTAATTGCAAATCTATTAATGCCCAGAAATTACACTACTGAGTTTTCTTTTTTCTCTTTTAAAAATAATGACTGTTTTTTTCTTCTGATTTAAAAAAAGAGACAGCAATGCAGAAAAAAGGCAAGGAAGAAAATAAAAGGCACCTCTGATCTGAATGCTTAGAGAGGGAATCAGTGAGACAATTGTTAAAATTTTACACATAAAAAATTTTAAGTTTAGAACTTAAAGCAAGCAAAATTACTGTACACTGTTATATGAGTGTGTCTCTGTTCATTGCTGTTTCAGGATTAAACTGAACCAGAGGAGGTATCAAGAGATTACTTGGTTTAAACTTCTGTCTTTGTTAAAATAAGATTAAAAAAAAATTCGGAATATGAAACTGAGGTAACAGGTAAAATAACTTTCTCAAAGACACAGGTAGCAAAAGGTGTTGAATCAGATTCCATACCTCTTCCTCTCTGTGGTTTACATCACGTTGCCTTGTGTTTTGAAATACTACAGACTTTCATTCTTAAGCAGTTACCTTGGATTCATACTAACTTATAACTGGATATTAATAATATTATTGTAAAATGTGTAAAAAATAGTATAAAACTATTTCTTCTTGCCTAACCTTCAGTCAGTCATGTTAGCACTGCACTGTTGCCGATTCCTGTTGAGACTAGTCTCCTGACATCCTCGTGAATTACCTTCAGTCCAGTGTTCAGTCTTTCTACAGTCACTGACTCTGAGTCCTAGTGTAGCCGTTTGTATGCCCTGAACCTGGAAAACTGTTGATTTTCCTAATCCTGGGCCCTAGATCTGACTAGTGACTACTCGTTCGCCATCCTACGAATATCATAGGAAAAATTACCTCCCATCTTATAAGCAAACACATTGTTTAATTAATTAGAAATTGGTTTGTTTTGTCAAGTAAGTGATGGCTTGCAATGAATGCCGTAAAGAATTTCAGGAGTTCGTTCACATCCATCTGAATTATAACTGAGTAATAGGATCATGTTCTTTTCCTACAAAATAAATGATTCTCTACTTGTTATGGTAGAATTCTAAAAGTCGAAATTTAAATAAAACTGGCTTCCAATGTGACAGTGACCCTAAATAATGTTTAATTAAGCCTGAATTTTGAGTCAATTATTTCCAAACTGATTTAAAAGTTAATGAGATAATAATCACCCAGGAAAGAACAGCATGGTGGCAATAGTATAAAACAGCAGCAGCCTGGCCAGCTTGTACATTTTCTCTTGTTTCAGATCTAATATATGCTTAACAGACTTATAACATTATGGTTCAAGTGGACTCAAGGTCAATAAATAGGCCTATAATATGGATAAAATTAAGTTATATCTGAAGTGTTTAAAGCACAAACACATGAACACAGTTGAAGTAATTAGAGAAAAAAATGCTAATTTCTTATCTAACACAGTTAAAAATGCATATTCATTCAGTTACCCAAATAGAATATCAGGAAATTTAGGAAATTTTTTCAGCCAAGTTAATAGCATAGTTATTGAAAAGCCATAGTGTTGATAGAACTTTCATTATTACATATACGATAAGCCCCCCAAAAATTCTGGGAAGCTTTTTCTGCCTTTTTAATAATTATTTTCTAATAATCAAGAAATAAAAATTTATAATGAAAAATGTGGGAACTACTGTTACAACCATAACAAAGCAATGGTCATGAACACTTTAGATTTGTAGCCTTCCCCACTCCCCAATGTCCTTAAACTAAAACTATTTTTACATTGGCTGTACTCTTTTTGTAATCTGCTTTTCTGACTTACTGTGTTAGGAAGGTGTTCCATGTCCTTTTTTTTAACTGATCTTATATTGCTTTAACTGGCATCATAACTTTTATTCTACATATAAAAGCACATACAAAAGGGACTGAAAGCTAAGTATCTAATATTAAGGATTCTGTATAATAACACCTTACATACTTTGAAAGACAAGCTTTGGGAAAATAAAAGATTTACGGCAGGTATAACAAGCATGGGGATTAATCTAAGTACATGAAAAGCTTTCTTAGCAGAAGAAAAATTGTGAGACTTCGAGAAAATAGTTCACAAAACAAAAAATACAAATTTAGTTATATATGAAAAAAATGTTTTGGCATATTGGTAACTTAAATGCAAATGTAACAAATAAAATTGACTTTTTAGTTCATATTTGCAAACAAATAATATATCAGTTGAGAAGTAGAGCAGAATAAGCTTTGTGGAAGGTGTGTTGTCTTTCTGTATCAAGAGCTTTAAAAATGGGTGTATCACTAGCTATTAGGAGAATGCAAATAAAAACCACAATGAGATACTATCGGACACCTGTTAGAATGGTTATTATCAGCAGGGCAAGTAATAACAAGTGTTGAAGAGGATGTGGAGAAAAAAGATATACCCTCATATACTACTGGTGGGACTGCAAATTGGTACAGCCATTGTGGGAAACAGTATGGAGTTTTCTTAAAAAATTAAGAATTGATCCAGCAATCCCTCTACTGGCTATTTACTCCAAAGACTTGGAAACATTTATCCGAAAGGTATATGCACACCAATGTTCATAACAGCATTATTCACGGTGGCCAGGACATGGAAGCAACTGAAGTGTCCTACAATAGATGATTGGATAAAGAAGCTATAGTGTGTATATATATATATATATATATATATATATATATATATATATATATATATATATATATACACACACACACACACACACACACACACATAATGGAATATTACTCAGCTATAAGAAAAGGTGAAATACTGCCATTTGCTACAGCATGGATGGATCTCGAGATAAGCAAAATAAGCCAGAAAGAAAAAGTTGAAAACCACATGATATCACTTATATGTGGGATATAAACCTAAAAGCAACAAACAGACTCATGGACATGGATGATAGACTAGTGGGTACCAGATGAGAGGGAGGTAGATGGATAAAAGGGGTCAAATATATGGTGACAGAAATCTAACTATGGGTGGTAAACATACAATGCAATATATATGTGACTTACTATTGAATTGTACACTTGGGACTTATTGGATTTTGTTAATGTCACCATAATAAAAATAAATAAATAAAACAAAGAAATGGGTATATCATTTTATTCAGAAATTACATTTCTAGAAATTTGCTTTAGTGAAATAGAGATGCGTATATAGATATTACAGGTGTGCTGTTTGCAAAATTATTTTCAATGGCCAAAGTTTGAAAATACCCTGAGTAGATACCAATGGAGAATATGTTCAGTGAACTGGAAAGCCATCAACAAAGCAAGTAATGACGTTTTAGAGAGATTGTGGGAGAAAAGGAACCCTCATAAGCTGCTGGTGGGGATATAAATTGGTACAGCCACTGCGGAAAGCAGTATGGAGGTTCCTCAAAAAAATTAAGAACAGAATTACCATATGACCCAGTAATCCCTTTTCTGGGTATCTGACCCCCAAATTAGAAAACATTTATCTTTAAAGATAATGCACCCCGATGTTCACTGCAGCATTATTTTATTCACAGTGGTCAAGACTTGGAAACAACTGAAGTGTCCTTCGATCAATGATTGGATAAAGAAGATATGATATATATACAATGGGATATTAACCATCTATAAGTAAAGATGAAATACTGCTATTTGCGACAACATGGGTGGATGTTTATATTATTATGCTAAGTGAAATAAGTCAGAAAAAGTTGAGAACCATATGATTTCACTTATATATGGGATATAACATTGAAAGTGACAGACAAACAAGACATCTCAGACACAACAGTTTAGTGGTTACCAAAAGGAAAGAGGGGAGGGGGGAATATAGATAAGAGTAAAAGGAGGATCAAGTATAGGGTGACAGAAGGAAATTTGACTTTGGCTGGTGAACACACAATGCAATATACAGATGATGTATTTTTGAATTATATACTTGAAACTTATATAATTAACAAATGTCACCCCAATAAATTTAATAAGACTATCTCAGTATTTCAAAATGCTTTTGTACTGAGTACCTGCTTCTTTTGAGTACATGCTTCTATCCTAACCTAAACAGCAACAAATGGTACTGGTACAGTTGATGGCCATATGTAAAAAATGAACCTCAATGTTATATTTTTGTTAGTATACAAAAATTAACTTAAATAGATTCAAATTTAAGAGCTAAAACTATAAAACTTGTAGAAGAAAACAGAAAATCTTGGGTTAGTAAAGATTTTTCAAAAATGAAGTACAAACTATAAAAAAATAAATTGGACTTAAAACTTTTGCAGTTTGAAAGATTTTATGAAATTGAAAAGGTGGGCTACAGATTGGATGAAATTATTTGCAAAATATGCATCCAACAAAGGAGTTGTGTCTAGAATATATAAAGAACGCTTAATAAAAGGAAAATTATACAATTAAAAATGGATAAAAGATTTGACCAGACACTTTACAAAAGAAGACATACAATGTCAAAATGCACATGAAAAGATGCTCAGTGTACCACTACAGATACCACTCCATACCACTAAAATGGTTAAAATTAAAAAGACCAATGATTATGGGAAAGTAAAATGTGTAAACACTTCAGAAAACAGATTGGCAGTTTGTTTTCTTAAAAAAAAAAAACCAACAAAACATCATTTTTATGGTAAAATTGCCAAGCGTATATAACTATTCCAATCATGAGAGAACTTTAGAGAAACCTAAACTGAAAGACACATCGCAAAATAACTGATCAGTACTCCTCAGAGGTGTCAAGGTCATTAAAGAAAGGCAAGACTAAGGATTTGTTTCAGACTGCAGGAGTCTAAGGAGAAATGACAAATGTAATGTGGGATTTTTAGATAAGCTCCTAGAACAGGAAAGGTTATCAGTGAAAAAACTGGTGAAATTCAAATGAGATCTTATTTTACTTACTATATTATCAAGAACAAGAAATTAACATCAATATAATTCCACTAAGATTATGTAAGATAACATTAGGGCAATTGGGTAGGAGATATTAGGAAACTTTTTGTACACTTTTTTGCAATTTTTCTATAAGTCTAAAAAAATAAAGGTTTTTTTTTTTAAAGCTAGTTTTATCTGATTAGAATATTTGTACTTGTTTCAACAAAAAAGCGAAAAACATACAGCGGAGAAAGGAAAGCCTCTTTAATAAATGGTGCTGGGAAAACTGGAAAGCCACATGCAAAGAAAGAAACTAGATTGTTGTCTATCACCACATATCAAAATTAACTCAAAATGGATTAAAGGCCTGAATATAAGACCTGAAACAATAAAATGCATAGAAGAAAACATAGGAACTAAACTCAGGGACCTTGGACTTAGAGACGATTTTATGAATTTGGCCTCAAAGGCGAGGGTAAAAGCAAAAATAAATTAATGGGACTACATCAAACTAAAAAGCTTCTGCTCAGCAAAAGAAACCATTAACAAGGTGAAGAGACAACCATCTGAATGGGAAAATATATTTGCAAGAAACGCCTCTGATAAGGGCCTAATATCCAAAATATACAAAGAACTTGTACGACTCAACAACAACAACAAAAACAAACGATCCAATCAAAAAATAGGCAAAGGACCTGAACAGACACTTCTCCCTAGAGGACATACAAATGGCCAACAAATATATGAAAAGATGGTCAACATTGCTAGCTATTAGGGAAATGCAAATCAAAACCACAATGAGATACTATCTCACACCTGTTAGAATGGTTGTAATCAACAAGACAAGTAATAACATGCTGGAGAGGATGTGGAGAAAAAGGAACCCTCATACACGGCTGGTGGGACTGCAAATTGGTACAGCCACTATGGAAAACGGTATGGAGGTTCCTCAAAAAACTAAGAATTGACCTACCATATGATCCAGCAATCAACCCCTTTACTGGGTATTTACCCCAAAGACTTAAAAAATCATATCCATAAAGATATTTGCACACTGATGTTCATAGCAGCATTATTCACAGTGGCTAGGACATGGAAGCAAACGAAGTGTCCTACAATAGATGATTGGCTAAAGAAGCAGTGTACCTATGTACAATGGAATATTACTCAGCCATAAGAAGAGATGAAATACAGCCATTTGCAACAACATGGATGGCACTCGAGATAATCATGCTAAGCAAAATAAGCCAGAAAGAAAAAGTTGAAAAATCACATGATATCACTTATATGTGGGATATAAACCTAAAAGCAACAAAGGAACAGGAGAAACAGACAGACTCATGGACAAGACAATGGACTAGTGGTTACCAGAGGGTAGGGGTTGGGGGAGGAGCGGGGAAGTAGATGGCATAAAGGAGAGGGTGAAGTGGGTAAAGCTGATCAAATATACGGTAGCTGAAGGAAACTGGACTTTGGTTGTTAAACACACAATAGAATATACAGACGTTAAATTACAATGTACACCTGAAAATTCTATAATTGTATTAACTAATGTTACCTCAATAAACAATTAAAAAAATAAAAAATAAAAAAAATTAAAATACAAAAAAAATTCGTACTTGGAATATCAAATAAAAATAACTTGAACAGATTTTTAAGGATCTAATATTATCCAAATGATAGTAAACAAATATTAGTTATTTGAAAACTTAGTGTCATTATAATTTGAAATAAAACAAACTAAAAAATAGTTACTATAGAAAAGTTAAATATATACCTACCACATGACCCAGCTATCCTGCTCCCAGGTATTTACCTAGGAGAAATGAATGGATGTGTCCATACAAAGACTTGTACATAATAATTATAATAGCTTTATTTGTAATAGCTAACAACTGGAAATATGTACAGAAGCAAAAAACTGAAGATATGTACAATTTAAAGTATATCAATTATATCTCAACAGAGCTGTATAAAAATATCTGGAATTTTGAAAAAAATCTTTTAAGTTGGAAAATACTGGGACAAGTACATAAACTGGATTCCAAAATTAGAATTTGTTCAGGATTTATGTCAGATTCCCAATGCCAAGTTCTAGTTTTTTGAATATACTTATGTGTCATGAAAATTTATGTTGAGTGTTTACTTCTTGATTTTTTTCATAGAGAGATATGTATAATCAATTATTTGAAGGATGTAGTGTTCGCATTGCTAGGAACTATGTTTATCAGCATTTAATGCAAGTTATTTTTATTATAAATTAGTTCTGTATAAAAAATAGTTCTTCATAAGAACTAATCAAATGGAAAAGAAGAAATTAAGAAAAGAAATCCCAAATTTAGTTTTACACACATTTACTCATTTTTATTCAAAATGATCTTATGATTCTCTAAAATTTAATAAACTTTTGTTTTTTTCTAATGATTTAATTTAATCTCAATAAACACCAAATAACTTAAAAGCATGTGATTGAAATATTCATATCTCATTTATAGCTTATATTTAGTACAGATTCTAATCTATAAAATGGTATTTAAAGTTCATAAAGATTATGAAAATGTACTTAGAAAAAGATTCTAAGAATTAGATTAATTATCTGAATACTGAGTTTAGACAAATCATTACTCCAT
Organism: Pteropus medius; assembly: GCF_902729225.1. Classification (NCBI taxonomy): domain Eukaryota; kingdom Metazoa; phylum Chordata; class Mammalia; order Chiroptera; family Pteropodidae; genus Pteropus; species Pteropus medius. The sequence continues at coordinate 41,033,508 of NW_024354875.1, forward strand.
AGCACTGTGTGATCCATACAATTCCTTTCATCCTTACATGACATTACAATTTCTAGACCTAGTTATCATTATACAGAGTTTTCATTCCAAGTTAACTAAGCATTGGACTGTACTATTAAAACATCTAAAAATTTCCCCTCAAATTTATCCTACCCTCACATCTATTTGTGACTTTCAGAGCTTAAATTTTTTCAATAATTCATCATATTCTTCCCTTAGGGCCAATTTTTCTCTTGTTACTCATATGCTCATTTAAAATTCTTTATGAATAAATTTGTTTATTTACCTTATTTTAAATGATCTTTTCATGTCACTAAATTTTCTTTACTATGCTATAAGTTTAGACTAAAACAATACTTGTTTTTTAAAAACTATACTAAAATACATATTCAAATGAACGTTGCCTTTTAAAGGCAACATCTAAAAATTCTGCACTTAATTCCAATGTTGTTGCCATTATTCTGAATATTTTCTAACTCCTGTTTTAAAATTATCTGTGAAGGCAATGGTTCATTAAAAAATAGGTTCTCATTAATAATTAATTTTGATCCTCTGACGTTTTAAATTACTGAAATGTAATAAAATAGTTGGGAGTGATCTGATCTAGGTAATTCTGATATAATAAAATAATTATTTTTATACCAGGTGTTACAAGACTGTATTCTATTACTTTCAGGAATTTAAAAAGTATTTTTAAAGTATTTTAAGAAGTATTGTAGAATAAATGTACTGCTTCTTAAGATGAGTTTTTTGAAGAGAAATACTCTTTTAGAATAAGTTCTGGAATACCTAATTTAAAAAGTCATTATATAACATTTAGTTCAAGTGAAACAATGCATGGTGCTATGAGAGATCTATAAAGGTCATTCATTTGTCCAATGTCTGAGGGATTTGTAGTATTTAATAAATGTTCTCCAACAAATGCCTATAACATTTAAATCTATACATCTACATAAATTATGAAATATACAATATAACATATATACATGTATTTATGCACACGTGTGTATACAGTTGATCCTCTGTATCTTCTGGTTACATATCCATGATTCAATCAACCGCAGATGGTAAGTATTCGGAAAAAAAAATTACATTGTTGCTGACGTGTACTATGTGGTTAGGCCTAGGATAGTTGCATCTGTGCTGAACATATACAGACTTTTTCTTGTCATTATTCCATAAAGAATACAGTATAACAACTGTTTACATAACATTTATAATGTATTGGGTATTAATAAGTAATCTAGAGGTGATTTAAAGCATATGGGTGGATGTGTGTAGGTTATATGCAGATACTCTGCCATTTTATATAAAGGATTTGAGCATTCACAGATTTTGATATCCTCGAGGAAGAAAACTGTCTTTTTCAGCAGTTCAGCTCTATACCAGCATGACACTACTACCGGAATGATTCTGTCTTTTAATACATAGAGATTATAAAAGTGTTTCAAGAAGGGCTCCAGGCAGTGTTAACATTAGATTGAATGTAAATTTTAGTGAAAATTCAAAATGCAATTAATTTGTTATATGGTGATATGTCCAGAAAACATGCAACAACTAAAAATGTGATTTAAGGTAAAACCACAAGCCTATATAGAGAGAAGACATAAGTCCAAATGAGGGTTAAGAGCTTTATGAAGCATATGTATTTTTATCATGTAAGTTAATGGGGACTTGGCTTTAGTTGATAAGTAAATACAAAAGTTTTTTTCTTTCTTTTTTTCCTTTTTTTTTTTTTTTTTAATGCCTAGAGCACCTGGTCTTCCTAGGTGGTCTCCCATCCAAGTACTAACCAGGCCCGACCCTGCTTAGCTTCTGAGATCAGACTGGATCCTGCGTGTTCAGAAAAGAGTTCTTTGTTTTGTTTTGTTTTGGAGAACTAACAAAAAATATTCTAAATTGACAAGAAGTACTACATATATAACATGAAATGCATAATAGAAAAAGTTGTGTTGTAATTTGGATGCTTCTTGGTTGGGTGTGACTGGCCATTATGTTATTCCCTCCTATATAGCAACTCCTAAGGCATGATTCAGATTAGGCCTGAAAATGAACAAAATTTATTATTAGCATAAATAGATGAAACTATGAATCTAGAATCATCTTTTTTGCATGTATTGTACAATGTGAGATGATAAACTTTGCATCTTAGATTTTTCATATTACATTATGCTGTGAGCATGTTTTATTTTGTTTTTTGAAAAATTTTTTTTGAATGATTATATATTGCTCTATCATACATTTTGCAATTGTTGAATCCACATGCTCCTTGACTTACAATGGGGTTACGTCCAGATGAACCCATTGTAAGTCCAAATATCTTAAGTTGAAATTGCACTTAATATACCTAACCTACCAAATATTATAGCTTAGACTAGCCTACATTAAATGTACTGAGAATACTTATATTAGCCTACAATTGGGTAAAATTATCTCACTGACACTGCCCAGCCTTGCTAGAAAGTATTGTACTGCAGTTTTCTAGCCTGGGAAAAGATAAAAATATTCCAATATTGACTATTGCCTTTAAAAAATTATTTGCAAATTTTCTATGTAAAAATAATTTTAATTTGCACTTTTCATTATTTGTGTGTACCTATGTACTGTGTATTTTGTTTATAACTCATATGTAGTTCTTTATTTGAGAATATGCCCTCTATTCATTTTATATAAGAGTTAAAGTATTTTTAACCTATTTTTGATGTATATTGCATTTTTTTTTAAAAAAAAGATACAAATCTTTTTTACATATTACCTTCCAATTTTGTTAGGTTTACATCAGTGACATAATGTATGATTACATAGAATTAAACTATTGCAAAGTGCAGTATTTTAATTATGTTGATATATTATCTATATTTCTAAAAAAGTCTCATATAAAATCTAAGATTAACCTCTTGGAAAAATTTAGAAGAATAAAGATACTGTTTTAAAGATGCAATGGATTCATTATTTCAATTCCTGTATATCGATATTTCTAACTGAGTCTTAAGAATCTCATAAAGTTCTCACTAGTTTCTCAATGATGTCTACTCTAACCCTTTATTTAATTATAATCTGCCTACCTTACCCTACATTGGCTTGTTCTGTTCTATTATTTCTTATTTTCCTTACTCTAATCTAGTTTTCCTTTTTCTCATGGCTGTTATTGCCTTCTACCATACTACATAATTTAAATTTTACATTTATTATTTGTTATTCATACTGTCTCATCACATTCTTCACTAGAATGTAAATTCAGAACAGGTATCTTTGTTTTGTTGTCTGTATCCCTAAAAGTGAACTCACAGAAATAGAATGATGATTCCCATGAATTGGATGGTGTTGGGGAGATATAGTTAAGGGTACAAACTTGCAACTAGATAAATAAGTTCTGGAGGTCTAATGCACATCATAGTGATGATAGTTAATACAATACCGTACTGTATATTTCAAAAGTTTTAAGATACTAGATCAAGATGTTCTCACCACGAAGAAGAAATAATTGTGTAATATGATAGAGGTGCTAGCTAAAAAGTATCAAACTATCAAGTTGTAAAACTTTAACTTACACAATGTTATATACCAGTTATATATTAAAAAAAAAGCCTGTTGCACATTAAAAATAGCTAATAACTAAAATTAATGAAACTTTAATCTTTAAAATCATCTTAACTACATTCCAGAAGGAGAGATTACGAAAAATATGAGCATTCGAATGACTTATGTATTGAGTAGACCTACAAAATTTCTGGCAGACTTAAAAGATTCCCAAATAGAATATGTTATGCCTTTTATCACCAGTGAAAGATTGACCAACCTTGAACTTATATTGGCTCCTACTTTCATAACTCTGCCATGAAGTAAAGTTTTATTGAATGAAGTGAATTTTATTATTCATAACTGAAATTTTATTTTATAATCTAGTAAATTTTATTTTATCATCAGTTTATGCAGCTCTAATCTTTCAATTCAGGAAAAAAATGATTTTTGAGAAATCCTCAGACGTTTTGTCAAATTGTAGCTCCAGTCTTACAAAGAAAGGTTTCTATTTGAGTTGAGTGATGTTACAATACTTAATTTCACATACATGCATGACGAATAAAATCTAGAAGAGAAGTCAGAAAGTGGATTGATGCTAGTAAGATTATAATACTTTGTCTAATTCCAAACGTTATGAGTATAGTGTTGTTAGTTTCTTTAGACAATTCTTAGATCGAAGAAACTCCTTGTGAATCATACATTGAATAAATGATAGCTGTTAAATTAAAAAGAAATAGTGAGTTATAAGTACCTTTTCCTAAAGCTTATTAGAATTTATAAAAATTATTTTTTTAATACAGGAAAAAATAAAATTTGATAGCTTGAATCGATATGTAAATTTTTTACCATAGGAATTCAATGTTAGAATATTATTAGTGACAAAAGTTTTGTAGAACAAATCCAGCAAACATTTGTTATCAAAGATCCCAGAAATACTTCTTCTCTTCACAACAGTCTGCAGTTTGCTCACAAATTTAGATGTTCTATTATTTATGAAGTTTGGTATCAATATTCTGGCAATAGCCAGATAGATTTTAACAAAGGATGCTATGTATGGAAATGGAGGCTAGAACAGAAGAAGGGCCAGTATTTTAGAAAAAGAAATTAGCAGGAAACTAATGTCTGGGCCTCATTTTCTAGAGAAGACATTTATAGCTCACTAATGTTGTTAAACACAAAGAATCACTTTTCCAGAGAGAAAAAAGAAAGTAAATGTCTTAACACATGGCAATGGATTTTGAGTAGGTGTTTTTTGTGCTTTTAGAATACACATACTTTTATGTTTATGAAAAAAATCAGTTATAAGAATTTGAAGAGGTAACTTTTAAATTTTGTTCTTTAAAAGAAGCCTTTGTTCACAAAGAGAACAGGGGATGTAATTTATATGATAAGAATTAAGTTTCTGTATTAGCCAAAATGATGGGACAGGGGCTGAGAGAAACTTAGAGTTATTGGGAAATAAATATCCATGCCTGTGTGCATGTCTTGCTAATAAAAGCACTGACTATTTGTTTCAGACGATCTTTTCAAGGTTGCTTGTAGAGTGAACAGGAAGATAATGTCTCACACTGGAGTAAGGAAGGGTTTGTTTACTGCCTTGGAAAATAGAGATAACATCTCTCTCCAGAGCAAAGGTCAGTTATATTTGGTGTTCAGTACAATAAAGACAATGTCAACTTCTGGGAGCAAATGAACAGGCATTCTTATTGCCCATTATAAAAAATTTGTGTTCCTTAAATTCAGAGTTGCCTTCCTCAAATGCAATTCACAGTGTGCAGGAGTCACTTGCCATTCTTTCTATCACCCTGTAGATGTTGGGGCTCAGGAAAGTGGTACAAGAACATGTCGATACTCTGGCCACTGTTGTTGCCATGAGTTTTAATAAAGTCTTTTGCCTTTGACCCAGGAGTTTCATATCTTTTTGCAGCATCCATGAAACTGTGGCAGGCAAACATGTTAGCATTCAAGTAAAATAATCTCTCAGATCTTTGACAGTTTTAGTGATGAGGATCAGATGCTGATAGAGATATATCAACATCCAATATGGAAGAGAAAGAATAAGGACCTTATTGGCCAATTAATGAGACTGGAGGGAAATTCATAGATCTTGGTAGTGAGCATGTTGAGCAACTTATGGTCAACTAGGCAGTAAATGATCCTCTAGTTTATTGCTTGATAATGAGGAGAAATTGCAGATATAGTTATAGACCAAATATCAGAAAATAGTTCAAAGACAGCTACTCAAATGGTGGTAATGTTATATCATCAATATAGTGTATCATCAACACTTGAAACCTTCATCAAATCCAACTCTTTTCTAACCAAATTATGATAGTAACCAGGGGGAGTTCAGAAAGACCTGTGGTAAATCAGTAACTGTAAATTGGAAACTTTTTCATGTGAATGTATATCGCAATCGACTCTTTTTTTTAAAAAGTGGGATTGAAAGAGGCATTAGCAACATGAATCACAGAAAACCAATCCCTTTTAGCTTGGTATATCTTATTTATTTCTAATATCATATTTGGAACTGCTGAGGCTATAGATGGTACTACATTCAGGCTGTGATAATCTATAGTCAGTATTCATAAGCTATTTGCCTTTTTCGCAGACCACATAAGACTGTAATACAGAGAATTAGTTTGTATCAATACTTTTGTTTTTAACATGTCACTGAATAAAGCTGTAAGTTTTTTCACCAGGTACTTCATATTGCTTAATATTGGCAAAATGCGTGGGCTCAGTCTAAAAGCTCCCATTTAGCATGCCAGTTAATACTGGCTTAAGGGCAATTCTATGTGTCTTCTATTTAAAATATCAGGTAGAAGAAGTGTTTCCCAATCAGGCATATCTGTTTAAAGAGTACATTAGGTAATGGATATGCAGTTACCTCACATAATATTTAAACCGTCCAATCACATCCAAATTTTTACTTCAACCCCAGCCACAGAAACATTCCCTGTGTTCCCATTCTAAGTACACCTCCTTTGAAAGGTGCCCTGGTTGTTACTAATTCTCTCCGGGTGGGAAGACTTCCTTGTCAACCTGGAGGTTAGCTTTCAGTGTGCTCCATTGTACTGACTAATGCTAAGTTTTGTCCTTGGTAGGCAGAAGCCCCACCACCTTTCACACAACAGTTACAGAAATGTGCATCTGTACTGAGTGAGAAAAGAGGGAAATCTGTGACCACGGGTAAAAACCAAGCAAATGTTTAGAAATTCAGCTGGGCCTTAACCTAGGGTATGGCATGCAATGGTGGTTAATGAATAAAAGCAACAGCTGGTTGTCTTATGATTCAACTTCTGCTGTGTGATATGCTACTCTGAGATCCATTCAGAACAGCAATAAAAGCTCTGAGGTTTTGCTTTTTTTTTTCTTTTGCAGTGGGTAATAGCTATTATAAGAAAATTTTGATACTCTTGGAGAGATCTCTCTGAAAAAGATAAACTCCTATGGGAAACAATAAATGAGTAATTGATTAGTACTTTGACAATTACTTCACTAGGCTGGATTCACTGTGCTGATAAAAGGGAACAATTGTAAAAAGACAACTTACCAAAGAATTATAGTCACATTTTTGAAGTTGGCCCAACTAACCTAGAAAACTTCCCTAGTCTTTTTGTTAAAATCAGGCAAACACTAAGGTATTCCCAGCTAACCTAGAAAACTCTCCTAGCCTTTTTGTTAAAATTAGGCAAAATCTAAGATATTATCAAGACAATAGGGCAGCAGATACCCAAGATTAAGATGGCCTCCTTAAAAAAATATGTGAATCAAACCTAAGTCAGCCTAAGGACCAAACACCGTGGTCCCAGTTGGAAAGCAATGTGTCTGTGACTGCTTTATTAAGGGGTACACAAAGGTGAAAAAATGGTGTCAGGTATGAAGATCTTGCTATTCAATGGAGACCACTGAGTAGGCCCAAAATATGGAAGGTCATTTAGATGAACTGTGACTGAGCAGCTTCTCAAAGCTGAAAGTGAATGCAAAGCATTGCTTGTTGGCCTAGAGTTGCCGTCTTCCTCTGTGTACCACATTTTCTATCTTTCCCTCTACTCTGACCTCTGCTGCTTTAAGAATAAAGGTGATTAGATATGAGGCCGAAGATTTACTGTCTCAAGGGGGAATGAAGGCCACATGCAACTGTCTAAGTATGCTGGGGAATTTGGGGCAGAGAAGGGACTTGTACTTTTATGATTCTGTTAGATAGAGGTACTCAAGTCATCATCCTACCACTGAGGGAGGGGGCCTCCTGAATTCAAATAATGTGGTTTGGATGGTATTCACTGTCGGAAAGGAATGCTAACATTACCTTGTGGGCCCTTTGGTATAACTCAATGTACTTTTGTCACGGCTTCTACATTTTAACGAATGGTAGGAATTGATGGGTTTTATACTTGACTTCTCTATCCCATCAGAACCAGAGAGGGATTCTTCCAATGTGGGAGAGCCACTTTCAGGTGGGCATTAGTATCTTTGGGGCCTCCAAATTCTAATGACTCCTTTGAGGTATAACTGTCTATGACTGATGATTTTGCCTAGTGGAGTCTCTGGCAAAAGGAGGCAGCCTTCACTAGTGGTACCCATTAGAGTTTTAGGCTCTTGCTTCTCTGATAGGGCTTCCAGGTAAACCTCTTTTAAAAAGCAGCTATTAGCTTTTTACTGGGTTCTTGTTGAAATTTAATACCTGTCCCAGGATACTTTTTAATTCTCTAGCCTGATATTTCTTTTTGGGGTAAGTCAACTTGAATGATGAACAAGGTAGGATGGGCCCAACAAACTATGTCAAATAGGAATCGTATATTTAAGAGCACTGCTGTCTGCTCTGCCATTTGTAAAACTATCAACTGGCAGACTAAAGACACTTGTCTTTGAGGCCACAAACAGTAGAAACAAGTAGATACTTCTGACTGAATTTTCTGGCTCACTCATTAGATATCCATTGTAAGGGACCATTATTTGATTGAGTAGAATCAAGCTGCTAATCAAGCCCGTACCATCCAGATTGCCGCTGTTGCTCTCTGGATCTGTCATCACACTGGATAGGACAACATCCGTCATCATAGACTGGGCTCAAGTAAAGGACTCCACGTTTCTGATACCACTGTAGTCAGATTTGTGACTCCTGCCAAAAGTTGACACATTTGTCTCATAGAAAGGGAGCCCTCATTGCATACAGCATGGCTCTTGCTGCTTTGGAAAATTGGCTACATCAGACCTTTGAACTCTCTTTGGGCTTTCAGTGAGGCCTCACCGCTGTTAATACTTTTTCAGGTTATGGTACAGCTGTTTAGTCTCATCAATTGACTAAAATCATACTGTTATGAACTTGAAAATTATCCATGTTGTATTTTTAGCTTTCAGATCATGTGCATAAAGCAGTACTCCTTTTATTGCAAACACCACACAACAATGAGTTGATAGTCAAGATATTTGATAGATTTTCCATACTCTCTGCTATCTACAAGCATCTGGTATTGAGTGTTAAATGGAATCCTCAAAATTAAACTCAAAAAGATTTCTCATTCTGTCTTTCTCACCTCTTCCTGGTCCACACATCTTAGTATTGATCTCTGGTGATTAAATGTAACTGTCTCCAGAAAAAAATTATCTCCTCTTGATTGCTTCCTGGCTTATCAGAACAAAAACAGTGGTGGTTTATAAGAGTTATGTTGAAAATTCAGAATTCTGCTCTGACTATACTAATGTAAGATAGGATTTTCTATTATTGCAACCCTGGTTGGTATACTTACTGAATGAGTGCCTCCATCAAATGGAGGCCTAAGGGATTCCAGCTTAATCCTGGGTTAGTCACCTGAATTCTCTTGTCACATTGACATGGTCCTAGATGTTAAAGGTAATTACTGCTCGGTAGAGCAGTATCTCACTACAAGCCTCCACAGTGGCCCATACAAACCAAAATGAGTCTCTGTAAGCTTGATAAAAATGTCTTGCTCTTTTGTACTGGTCCTTCTAGATGAATGGTCTGAGTTCATATAGGGGGTTATAGAAAGAAAGATGAAATTATAGCTACTGGCTAAGGGCACACTGATTTTGTGGAGATGGAGGAGATTCCTGGAGGAATAACTGATTATTATTTATGAGCATTTTGTAGCAGTCATTCCTACAAGAGAAGTAATTCAATGAGAAAGAGTGGTAGAAAATTTGGCACTGACTTTAGCTAAGTAATCAATGACACCCTTTTGGCCCTGAAAGATGTTCACGTTAGCTTCAACTCATTGGTCAGAGTTGTTAAAGATGATAGAATTATTCTAGATATACTCCCTTTGGGCCGAGGCAAATCTGCGTAATCATTAGTACAACCTGCTGAGTGTGGATTTATACATTAGGTCAAATGGAAAGGTCAATATAGAAACTGAAGTAGAAAGCCATGTGGCTTTCTCTAGCTTTGATGGTTTAGGGAATTTGTTCAGCTGGAATCCTGTAGGCCTCACTCTCTCTTCGGTCCTTTTGGCAGTCTTAATTAAATGCTATGAGACAAACTTAACGAATTTGGTCCCAACGTCTGTCAATCAGATTAAACAGAGTGGTCAACAGAATAGTGTATTCACTGACAATTTCACTGGAAGCCAAGACAGTGTAACAACTTGGGGTGGATATTTTTGGTAGACAATTCTCCATGGGTTTCTCACATTGCTACACATATCTTTTCAAGGATGGTTATATTGTGATAGCCTTGGAGAATAAGAGAGATTATTTTCTCCTTCTCTGAAACAGAGGACATGGTTGGTATGATCTTCATAAACCTGTCCAGTATAATAAAGACAATGCTACCCATCGGAGCCAGAGGCAAATATGCTTATTGTCCCTTAACAAAAGATTCAAGTTTGCTAAGATCAATGTTGCTTGCTAATAATACAACACATATGGCTTTTTTTGCATTGCCTTATGGAAATCGGAGCTTGTGGAATTGATGCAAAAACTCCTAATATTGTGCTACTGCTATCGCTGTGTCTCTGATCATGGAGTTGCGTCTTTTGCCAGCATCTGTGAAACTAACAGCCTAACTTGTTAGCTTGCAAGTAGTTTAAACCTCACGTACTCTGTATTTTTTGGCAGTGACACGGCAGCATGTTCACCCTTTTGACTACCCTAGTTTTGTGGGTTTTTTTTTTTTTTTAATATACCATTTTTTGCCCTGGTTATACATTAGAATTATCTGGGAAGCTTTTGAAAAATACTCATGCTTTTGATATACCCAAGACAATTAGATGTCAGGTTCTCTGAGGGTAGGGCCTGAGCATTGGTAATCTTTGAGGGCTCCCTAAATAGTGATAATGCACAGTCAGGGAATTCACTGATTAAGCCCTTACCTTTAGAGCTAGGTACACAAAATGTTTGCTATGTAATTCAGCATCATTCAGTATTCCATCATCTATGCTGTTTCAGGCAAAGGTAAAGAATCCATAAACCAATAGTTAAATAATTGTGCATTAAATCAGTTTTGTGACTATTGATCTTCCACAAACTTAGTTCCCTGACATTATCAGTTTTCCCCACCTGTGATTACATATTTCCTGATGATGTTAGTATGGACTGTTGTCTCCTAGACTTTGCAGATGGCCATCTTCAACTTGATTTATACTTCTAGTTAATGACACTGTATCCCCCTGAAGGCTGATCTACTGTATCTCAATTTATCATCAGATCCTTGAAGCTTAGCAGTTAACCCAGTCAGGGCTACTAATGCTTGTCTTCTATGATCTTAGATGGAATTTTACCTTGGAACACAAGTTCTGAATGTCTAGTACTCAAGTATAAAGTGGCTTTGTTAAACCACTGGGAAACCTAGATGCTTATTAACCAGTAAGAATTGTTAAAAGATACAAATGTAACATGTATAATTGTTCCACATACTTGAAGTGCAAGGAAGTTGTTGTATTTCTTTAGTTTTGAAAATCACATCACATCTAGCTTTGGGATTCTATGAGCCAAGGTCAAGTCAAGTTTTTGGAACAATCGTCTTTATTTTTTAGATCATGCCAGAAAGTTAGCGATCATAGTTCAGAAAAATTAGGGAGAGGCATATGGTCGTTGGTCCATTGGGAAGGCTGCAAAGTGCTCCTGGCTCAAGCCCAGCTGCTTGAAAATCTACTAAATGGCCTCCTTCCACACGCACATGGCCTCAGCACAGTGCCCTCACTGCCTCTCCTAAGTATGCCGTTCCTGGCATCCTAACTTTACAGGATTCCATCTAGCCTTCCCACCTGAGGTCCTGCTACCTCAGGGTCCTGTGTATGAGGAGTACAAATCCCTGCCACAAAAGTAAACAGTACATTCTGATTTCTTTTGCCCTTTCTGGGGTATCTAGTCTTATTTCTTATGTTTAGCCACCAGCCCCAAATTCTTTGAGCCATAACCAACCTGGACAGTGCTATCTAGTTCTGTCTCAAGCCTAATTTTTCATAATGAATGGCCAATTCACTCAACTTTGGGAATGATTATCTAGATATCCTGATCTAAAACTCCCTTCTTTCTTAAGAGGGGGAGAGGAAATATTCTCAACTGTTGATGATGAACAAGCTAATTTCTCAATGAGATCTTTGTGCCACACACAATTTTTAGTAAACCGCTCTCCTATGAATGTGAATCTATGTAGCTTTGTTTAATTGAATGTATTGAAAAAAGTACAAAGGAAATTAAGCTAGAGATTAACTAAGAACCAAGTTCTTATCCTATAAAAACCTGCTATAAGAATAGAGAATACAGAATAAAAAGAATAATAAAGATAGTTAATCTAACAATGCTATCAATGTATAAAAAACCAAGAATTCAGTACATTAAACATAAAAGCAAGCTGTGAGATGAAAATATGGTTTAAGTATTTCAGCGTTATTTTTAGTAGGTTTACATAGCAAAGATAGTATCTAGAAAAATTTATGCCCTGTCTTTGAAAAATCATTTAATCCTTCATTCAAGTAGTCACATAGCAATAACATAGAGACATGGTCAGATATAGAGTTAGGTCATTATAATAAATTCTGAATAAATTACAGTCACAATAAAGTTGTATATAGTCCTGTTAGAAAACAGCAGATGTAGGAAAGTGGTGTTACTATTAGTTGGCTTGTAAAATAAACCTTCAGAAACTATTTCTTGTGTAACATTAAGATTAACTTGAGTGCTTATAAAATGGAAAGTGCTGTGTTAAATGTCGTGGGGAATGCAGAAATGAATAACACATGGATGTTTCCATCAGGTATTCATTCTAATGATAAAAGCTATTTTTAAACAAGGAATGTAAAAAAGATTAAGTAATATAGAAGTCCCATAATCAGTATAAAAATTAGACTTTGGTAAAGTTTAAAGAAAGAGGTGTGATTTTAGTAAGGACTTACAAGATACATAAAATTCGTGAGTCCTGTGGTGTGTCTCAAGCATGGGGGAGGGTGGCACAGTGAGAAGAGCAATGCATTGAGACATGCTTGATCAATGAATACAATTGCACCTCACTATTTGAGCTGGTATTAAGCAGTAGTAGAGGCCCCAGTTGTAACTGAGATTCAGATAAGTTTAGCATGCCTAATAAAGTGCTATTTCAGTGGATCCCAGATATCTTTTGGCAGGAGTAGTTTGCCTGTGCTGGGATGATTTTTTTAGGAAGTTATTTGTATCCAAGTTCCTGGGGAAAAGGCAAGGGACTGATAGCAAACAACAGGGAAGGAAAGCATATTGTATGTTTCTCCAGCTCTGATTTCTCAGGCCCTCCTTTCTATCACAAGCTGAAAAAACAGGTTTCATGAGAGAATTTAGTGGATTCAGGGAGATAAGCAGTGTAGCTACTGGGATGACAAACTGTTACAGAGAGGGGGAGGTGGGTAATCTATTTATTTATAGATTGAAATTGGAATCATTGAAATCGTGAAAGTACAAGACCTTCGAAAGTGGTACATAGAGGAGGAGGGGCAAGAACCAGTTAGTGATGTTCAATGGAAAAGGTAGAAAGCCAGTGGACCTGGTGCTCAGGATTTTTTGGGAAGGTTGGAATTGAGATAGATGGTGTTCATCTGTGAAATGCCCTCTGAATGCCCTCAGAGTATTATAGGAGTCCTTTTATAGTTGTCTGAAAATACCTGTCATGCCTACCTAGTCATGCCTACCTAGTCAGGTATAGCCAATGAGTCAGGGAATTTGGTCTCGTTAATATCCAAAGACCCAAAGAGGCTTGGGGAAATTTAGAGTTGCTGTACTTTTACAAGAGAACCAGAGAGTGTTATATTATGTTTACTGAGAATCTATTCATCCAACTTATATTGGTCTCAAAGATGTAAATTCTAGATCCTCTTTTCCAGTTAACTTCAAGGTACATATCCAGCAGAGGGGGATCTCCTCTTTTGCCCTTGATGGCTTCAGTGCCAAAGAGGCTTTTTGAGCAGCTTTGCCATCTCTCAGGTGCATGGAATGTGCAGAAAAGACAAAGAGGTAATGAAAGAGTTACTGAAAGCTAGTTTCTTGAGTTTATTCCTGCAAACCAGATTTAGGGCAGGTATTCTGTCTCATGAGTTGTTAATAAAACTTTGTCGCTTTTACTGCTTTCTGTAGTTATAACCAAGCTAGAAATATCACAGTCAATCAAACAGGTTTTATTTGAATACCCTAAAGAGGTGAAGCAATGAAGAAAGTGGCCTAAGATCTGGAAAGGCCGGAGGTCAGCTGTAACAGCAGCCATGCCAGACTTTATTTTCAGCCTGCATTGACCTTTCTTTGAGTAGAACAATGGGATATAACTTCTTTTCTGCCACTGGCTAATATTTCTGGGTCTAGAGATCAGATAAAAAAATATTGAATTCCTTCTTTATTTTGATAAGGCACAACAGTGTATCACTATGTATATCTCTTATGTCAAAGATAAAGAATTTGTTTAGATAGCTACGAATTTCCAACTGTGTAGGAATAAAAATGGTGCACAAAGAAGATATACTTGGTAAATTAAGCAATCGGATCCTCTTACTTGACATTTCTAAAATGTCTTCTCTGCAATACAAAAAAGACTTGGCAGGTCATTAATCTTTCACTTGGGGCCCCAACAGAGACCTCTTCTCATAAGAACAAAGTCTTAATGGTCTGCTGGAGGTTCGATATTTAATTAGGCAGAAGTTTCGACTGAAGGCCATTTGGCATCTTTTACCATTAAAGTTAGGAGACAAGAGTTAAACGTGAAGAGAAATGTATTTCTAAAGCACATATTCATGGGTAGGGTTGCTGCATCTTAACTAGAGTTCTTACAGGTACTTTTCTTCACAGGTTCTTCCTTTCCCCATGCACTCACAACTTGGAATTGAAATTCCAAAGTAATAACATGTAGATGAAGAAAAGGCCAACCATCATACTTAGGAGTCAATATGGGGAGCTCTGAGGTGTATCTTAGGGTGAGAACCACTGAATTATAACCACTAGAAGCAAGGAAGGACTATGCATCATACAGGCAAAATTCTCTGGGTATCCTACAGCATGGATCTGTAGAGAAAAGCTCCAACACTTACTAGTTGTATGACCCTGAGCAAGATACTTAAAGTCTTTAAGGTTCAGTTTTTTTAATCTCTAAAAAGGAGATCGTAATAGTACTTACCTTTTAAGGATTCACTCAGATAATACATATAATTTACTTAGCACACCATCTAGAACAAAGTAAGTATCTAGATATTGATAGTTCGTATTGTTGTTACTATTAGTATTGTTATTAATGTAAATATCATTGTTACTGTAACAATGATCTTTTTTGAGTTGCAGTAGTAGTAATATTAGCAGCAGCTCAGTTTAGCTAAAAGGAAAAGTGGTAGAGGGCACTAGATTATAGTTTTTCCTGTTTATGTTTTACCTCATCCATGAAATACATTTAATTCTTTCTTGTATTCAGTGCTTTCTCATTTTGATCATATTGAAATAGAAAAGTAAAAGATTAGATATAATTCATCATTATACTTTGAACAAAACTAATTCAAGGCATGGCATTCTCTTTTCCAGTCCTGACAATTAAAAACATCTATCTATAATAATCAAATTAAAGACTTTGTCTCCTGTGCCAGGAATTTTTGGCAGCATGAGGAAAGCAGAAAAACAAATATTGCCTTATACTTGAAGTCATACTATTCATAGGATTATTCCTGAAGGACCCGCAACAATGGCTGTTCTACAATAGATACTTAAAACATATTTGTATAAATCTCCAATTAATTTAGTTTGACAGCTAGTAGGAAACTGGTGATGAGGGAGTATGGTGTCTAGGCAGATAATTGGCTTCACTTTCTTTGCTTGTTTCCTTTTTGGTCTCCCTTTCTAGCTCTGCAGTCTCAGGTCCTCCTGCTATTAGCTTTCCAGCACCCCAGGGAGGAGGGCAGCTGATAGGAGGTGGTGAGAGATTCTGGAAGAGAACTGTCTGTGGGAGTTAATGTGTACAGAAGAAGCTACAGCCTTGGGTTCCAGACCAAGGGTGACAAACTCAAGTTCCTATGAAGGCCAGGCAGATGCCTTAGATGAGGATCCAAGATGAGACACCTAGGGTATGCTGAGGACACTGGAGAACTAAACACTTCCTGTAGAAAGGGGCCCATAGAAATGTGATATATTCCTAAAAACCTTACTTTCTTTTTCTCCAAGAAAAGTAAAAATCTAGATTTTTTTTTGTTTAAAAAATACTTTACTAATTTTAAAATGTAAGCAATGCATTCAACTTTATAAAAAAATCACAACACATGTTGACAGCTGAGTCTTTAGGCCTCTGCTTTGTAACTTCTGGGCCTTAAACTGTAGAGCAAGGGTAGCCCAAATATTCTTAAATAAGTTTTAAGGTGTAAATTCTCCTGTACTCATGTCCTCATGTGATAAAATTGATTAAAAAGTTTATGGTGTGAAGGAAAACTGCACACTTGATGTTAATCATGAATATGATGACACTCAGTAAATTATGAGACTAAAAATTTGTTGGCTGTATAAAATTTGACACTTTTTACCAGGACTATTTTAATGTAAGGAGATGGCCCACTATAATATTTTAGAATCCCTTTGTTGGTGTTATGCAATGTGAAATATCTTTTCATAATGTGTCACTAATATTGTATAATAAAATGTAGTTCGTAACCTGATATAATTTAATGTTCAAACAAAATAATAAAATGTTTATAGTTTTAATATTGCTCTAATAAACAATTTTGTTAGGTATATTTCTTAAACCAGTTCTCAATATTCTATTTCTAGATCTGATATTTTATAATTCAAATAAGCTATAAGATTTATTGGCATTAAAGACTATTATTTTTGTTTATCAGGCACACTAGTCATTGTTCAAAACTCCAAAAAGTAAACTTTCAGATTTCACTCAGAAAATACTGATAATTTGTTTAATCATATTTATATTTTGTTAAGTAAGGATATCAGATTTTAAATTAATTAAATATTCAAAGTGGATATTGTCAATGGAGTTTGTTCAAAGCACTGAATAATCTAGTAATTTATCTGAGTGAACATTTTTTTTTTTCATGAAGAAAGCTCTACTCTTGAAGTTTAAAAAGTGGAACAATATGAGATAATGTGGTGAGGCAATTTACTTAATGTTTTCAAGAGAGCTATTGTTTGAACCAAGAAATAAGGTCTGGCTGTAGCTTTGTAACATGACAATTTAACTACCTCTTTTCCTTGGTTCCAAACAAAATCACATTTTAAAAAGAGTCCACATAATCAGGCTTACTATTAAATAAGAAACTATTAGATATGTGTATGTTAAGATTAAATTACTTTTGTATAATTAAAATCATTGCCTGTGGTGTGAGAAAAATTCAACCTTTTTCCTTATTTGTATAAATTTTAGTATTTTCCCCATTAAAATATGTATTTTAAGGAATTATATCAGGTCTGCTGTTTCTACAATTTTGTACAAATCCTAGGACCTAGGCTCCACAGTGTTGAATAAATGAATGAAGGACTAAATGAGACTTACAATTTCGTTTGGAAGTGACAGGGGATGGGGAAATGGATGGCTTTCCTTCCTTCCTTCCTTCCTTCCTTCCTTCCTTCCTTCCTTCCTTCCTTCCTTCCTTCCTTCCTTCCTTCCTTCCTTCCTTCCTTCTTTCTTACTTATTTATTTGTTTGTGTGTTTATTTATTTATTTATGTTGTCGGATTGATCTTTACACAAAGAGAATGTGAAAACTCTTGTTTTAAGCTAATGAGAAAATAAAAATTTTTTGAAATGCACTGTTAATTTTCTATTGGCTGCTTTGTTAAATTGAAGATATAAGTTAGAGATATTTGTAAAATTAAGTTTAAATATACATTTCATTAACTCATCTGATGTGAGCTGCATCAGCTCAAGCAATCCATGGTGAAGCTTTAATGTAATAGTTTTATTAAAGACATATAATTACATCCAAAAATGTGACATTTGTTCTTCCACAATAAGTCAGTGAGAAATTTTAAGAAATAATTTTAGCTAAAATTATCTTGAACAAGGATAATTTCCAGAGGATTTTGAAATATTTTAGTTCTTTTGAGTGGGATGTTCTATTGTTGCTGTGACAAATGACCACATGCTTAGTCACTTAAAACCACATGAATTTATCATCTTATAGTTCTGGAGGCCAGAAGCTCACCCAGGTCTCACTGAGGTCCAATTTAGGTGTAGACAGAGCTCTATTTTTTTCTGGAAACTCTAGGTGAGAATCAGTTTTCTGGCCTTTTCTAGCTTGTACAAATAGCCTATATTCCTCTGGCCCCCTTGCATCTTCAAAGCCAGGAATGTGTGGTGGATATTTTCTCATTTAAGGACCTTTGCGATTCCATTAGGCCCATTGGGAAAATCCAAAATATTCTCTTTATTTTATGGTCAGTTGATTAGCAACCTTAATACTATCTGCGACTTTAACTCCCCTGGCCATGAGACATAACATTCATAGGTTTTGGGTATTGTGATAATGGACACCTTTTGGTGCAGACATTATTTCACCTACCACAATAGGTGTTAGGTATTCCTCAATACATATTAGATCGGGGTTGTGAATTTGTGGCTCATGGGTAAAATGACTCACAAATCAGTGAGTTTTATCTTTGCTTTGTTTTTCATGGTGTTGTTTTAAAAAATATTATACATTTAAATTGTAATCCTAGTAAAAAATACTGTCCTGGTAAAATAATGTTTCTGGCTTCTCCAGAAAAAAAACTAAGGAAATTAGGTACCTATGGTTTAGCAACAACTGTCTGAACCATGTTAGTGGTGGCTCAGTTTAAGTGTCTTATCACTCCAACTGTATCTCTAAGTCTGAGGCTGGATCTCAGCAACCATTCGCTCTCTTCTATTCAGTCTGTTTCTTTATATTACTTACCTAGTCCTTGTTGACATTTGCTATTGCGTGTTAAAGAAATGAACTAGTAAATGTCTACTAAGCCCATTTGTAGTAAGTATACATTTTACTTCATTATAACAATAGAATGAATAAAGCAAGACAACATCTTCCTAAATTTCCATATGTCTCTAAATCAGACCCCCAGGCCTCACTTATCCTAGTGGCAACATATTCAGTTTCCTTTGTTATAGTGGCCGGACTCCCTGAGGAGTGCCCTTTGAAAAGCTGAAGCCTGGGTGAAAATATTTACAATATTTTACACACATTCCATAAAAGACTTTTATGCAGATTATATAATTAATTTCTACAAATCAGTAAGAGGAAAACAAACATCTTAATGAAAAAGGGGGAAAAGTCTGAACAGGCACTTGAAAAGAATCTATTCAAATGGCCAATAAACATAAAATGCTAGGTATCATTACTCAAGAAGACTCAGTTGAAATAGTAATGAAATACCGCTACATACCCACCACAGTAGGATGAAAAAGATTGACAGTATTGTGAAGATACAGAACAACTAGAACTGTATTGCTGATAGTAGAATAAATCCATGCAACCTCTTTGGAAAACTCTTTGTTTATATTTACTAAAGCTATGCTTACATCTGCCTATCTTCCAACAATTCTACTCTTTAATGTACATCACAGCATTGAGGACATATGTTCATCAAAAGACAAAATGTTTATAGTTGTTTTATTATAATAGCCCTCAGTTGGAAACAACCATATGTTCATTAGCAGGAGGATGAATATGTTGTAGAATATTATGCAGTGGAATACCTCCTATTATTATAAAAGAATGAGCTAGTGTTGCAAATAACATGGATGAATATTATAGACATAATTATGAGTAAAATAAGCCAGATAGAAGAGAGTACATACTGTTCGATTTTATTCACATGAAGTTCCAGAACAGGTTACAGAATTAATCTATTATGACAGAAGTCTGAATAGTGGGAGAGGCATGAGGGAACATTCTGCCATGCTGGAAATTTCTCTGTTTTAACAGGGGTGATGATTACATGAGTGCATACATATGTAAGTATTTATTGGACTTTATACCTAAGATGTGTGTATATGTGTTAAATCTTGATTTGACAAATTGAAAGAAAAGATAATTTTGTCTACAATTAGTCCACTACTAAACTTTGTGTTATTGTCTGTCATGTGTTTTAATTTCACCTGTATTTTAAACTCTAGACTATTATTATAGCTTGTTTACACATATTCATTTAGATTTACTCTCAGACTTATCTTTTCAGGTACAGTTATTAATTTTCAAATTTCCATGTTTTCCTATGGGTTTATTTTTCTTCTACCTGAAGAAATAAATCCCTTCAGTATATTTTTAGTACAAAGTATATAGTAATGAATATTTATAATTTTTGTTTGCTAAAAAAAGTTTTTTGAAGAATAATTTCTCTAGGTATAGAATCTTAGCATCTGGTCTCTTTTAGCACTTTTAAGATATTTCACTGTGTTCTGGTCTCCATTCTTTTTCATATGTATATTGCTTTGTGTCTTAGTTTTTAATGCTTTTTAACATTTTAACTTTGTATTTGATTTTCACAAGGTTTATGATTATTTAATTTTTTTTTGTTTTTAATATGTATGAGGCTTGGGACTGAAGAACTTCTTGGATTTGTGTATTGATAGCCTCCATCAGTTTTGGAACATTTCCAGCACTTATTTAAAACATTGATTCTCTCCATTTCCTCTCGTCTCCGTTTGGGATTCCAAATCGCATATGCTTCACACTTATGCATTTTGACAATATCTGATGTGTATTTGATCATTTTTTTCCTTCCTTTTATTTGTCTACTCTTTGGTTTTAACGCTTTGTATAGGCCTGCCTTTTATTTCACTAATTTTTTCTTCTGCTGTATCCAAACTTCTCTTTATAACCATCCTTTCAGTTTTTACTTTCAGATATACACTCATCCCTTGTTTACACAGGATTTTTTTTACGTGAGATTTTTTTATATGTGGTAAATATTCCTCCCATTTATGCGGACTTTTTACACTTAGTTCTCATTTACATGGTCTCATTTACATGGTCTCATTTTACATGGTTCCTTCTTTCTTGTTTCCATTATTGGTGATTATTCTTTCTAAAAAACAATAGCTTAATTCAACAACGTACAAAGAACTAATATTTACTAACACACAATTATTAATGATCTTTCCGTTCATTGGATAGCATATAAAAAACATAAGTGACTACTGATGTTTTCCAGAATTGGTTTTACAAATGCTTTTCTCTAGAAGCTGAAAATTATATGAAGGAAAAATGCCTTCCTTTTAAGATACTTTTAGATAATGCACCTGGTCATTCACACAGTTTAGAGCATCCAAATATAAGAGTTGTATATTTGCCACCAAATACAACTTCCTTGATCCAACTTTTAGCTCAAGGTATTTCTACCTCTAAAACTAATTATATTAAATGGAGTTTTAATGATATTTTTAATAAACTTGAAGATAATGAATCATAGTTACAGAAGCCTGGAATAAATACACAATTTTAAGTTGTATCAAGAATATTGCTTTAGCTTTGAATAATATAAAGCTGTCAACTTTAAATGCTTGCTAGAAAGCAATATGGCCAGAAGTGGTTGTACCAGGGAATATGGTTCCAACAACTGAAGAGGGATTAACTGGCATTATTTATTAAATTTCAAGAAGAAGGCTCTGACAGTTTGAATATAGATGATATTCATGAATTACTGGTCGATCACGAATTAACTGATCTTGAATTAAATCACTTAATATATGAAGCCCATGCTGACGATGAATGAACCAGTTTCATTTACTGCAGAAAATATTTACAAAGCCCTTCAGTTGGCCATGAAACTAGAAACTACAATTCTAGATATTGATTCAAACATTCAATGAGCCTTAAAATTTTGAACAGATTTTAAAAAATGTTGCAGTGAATATCGAGGAATTTATGAAAATTTAGCAAACATGGGGTCAGAAAAAGATAAGCCAAAAACATAAACATAAATAATGAAACTAAAGTAGTATTTTCAAATATTTCAAGCAATGAAGATAGTGATGGTTTCAATTAAAGAGAGGTTGATTGCTTTAGATTACAGTATAGACACCCACAGCAAATAAAATTTATTTTAGTTTTTCTGAATTTTCATTAACATTTTTTGTGAAAACATGTGAAATAGATATTTTTATGACTAATACTAGCCTATTTAGTATTTTTTTCATACTGATGGACTCTTTATGTAGTTTTATTTCACGTAAAAAAATGATGCATGGAATGATTCATCCATGTAAAGCGAGGGACATTTATAGTTTTTTAGTACCATACTGTCCATTTAGTTCTTTTTTAAAGATTCAAAATTTCTAGTAAGAGTCTCAATTTTTTCATAAATTTTCTCCATAATTTTTAAAATTTTCTATAACAAATTATAGGTATTTTAAAATTGATTGTTGAATGCTAAAATGTAAGTATCTCTGGATTTCCTGTCTGATTTTTTTCTCTCACTTATTTGTCATATGGTTTTATGTCTTGGCATGCCTAATACTGTTTTCATTGAACGTTGGGCATTAAGAATAAAGATCGACATAGAATGCAGGTGATTTTTTTATTCTACTTTAAAGAGTACTTACTTTTTACTTTTTTAATAATAGAATTGGGGTAGACCATGAGGCCTTGTGGTTACAGAGACTCCTGTTTGTACGTCTATCTCTACAGCACTGTCCAATGGTGAAAAATTCTGGTCTGTATGTATTTTAATGGCTTAGTCTTTTAGCCTTCTTCATTGTACTATCTCAGGATTTAGAAAACTGTTTTAAAAGAAACCAGCCATATGCTTAGGCCCTCCAGTCTTGATTTTTGTTACTTCTCTGCATAACTACTGAAAGCTTTGTTAGTATCTCTGTCCTCTGGCAGCAGCCCTCTGTTTGTGCCAAGTTCATATTCACAGCCTCTGGCCCTCTCCCAGAACTGGCAAAGGGTCTTGTAGTAAAAGTGGGTATGGATTCTAAGTTCATCCCCACTCCAGAATTTAATACCTATAGTTCTTCTTCCTTCTGTGGCTCTGATGCCTTTTAAGAATGTAAACTTCATATTTAATATTGATTTTCTAGTTGTTCTTAGTGAGATCTCTGGCTGGCTACAGATTATACCCTACTTCAGCACCACTAATTTTTGAACAAACAAATTTATGCATGGCTCTATGCTAAGTGCTATGGTTGCAAAGGAATAGAATTTGAGCTTTGCCTTAAGGTTTTTAAATGTTGGCAATTACAGGGCACGCAACCCAAAAGATTAGTAAAACAACATTATGGGACAATTTCCTGATAAGCTGTACAAAATAGTATTGTTAAGAGGCCAAGGATGACCTCACTGAGTTTTAGGATCGTCAAAAAAGATAAAGTTTCAAAGTTAACTTAAAGAAAGGGAATCATGAGATAAAAAGTATTTCTTGGAGGGGAATAATATGAGTCAAAATGTAGATGAAACAAACACTCATAGCAGTTTTATTAAAAAAGTCCTAACTTAGAAACAACTAAAATGTCTATCAAATACAAAAATTGATGACTTGTTTAAAATTTATGCAATATATAATCAATTATATAATCAATATAATCAATTTACAAGACTGAACTAGTAATTGTGAAACAACATAGATATATCTCAAAAACATTGTTAAGTGGAAGAAACCAGGTATCAAAGACTACATATAGTATGATTCCATTTAGGAAGTTAAAGAATAGATAATATTAATATATGTATATATGTGTATATGTATATGTGTGTGGGTATGCATGTGTGTACATGTATGTATGTATAGTGATATATGCAAAAATAGACATAGTGATATATGCAAAAATATACATAGTGATATATATGTAGATAATATATGTAGGTGCCTATGGAAAGTGAGGATTGACTAGATAAGAGCATGAGAGAACATTCTGGGGTAATGTGAATGTTTTATATCTTAATTGAAACAGTGGTATCTCGGGTATATGCATATATCAAAATCTGATAAGTTGTATGTGTAATATCTGTACATTTTACTACATAAATTTTACTTCAATAAGACAGTTAATATATAAACAAGTAATTAGTATGGTTCATAGTCTATTATTTGGTTTGAGAGAAATGGTAAAAGATGTGTTTGGGTAAATATACTGAGGCTACGATGCACAGATTCTTAAATATTGGGCAATAGGAATTCACTAAAATATTCAGCGAAGGTGAGAGAAAATCAGAATAATGCTTTAGGAATTTTAATTTCCAGGGCCTACAGAAACCAGTGAAAAACAAGATGTATAGCCAATAACCAATAGATATCTCTTAATGCTATGCTTTTTGTAATTGGTCCTCTATCATACTTTCATAAAATTTAGTTCTTTCTTTAGTATATATCTTTCCTAATAATAGCATGTTAAAAATTTAATAATTTGACTTTTAGTAATAGGGGTTAATTCTACTGCTTATTTCAGGAATGAAAACCATGGAACTTGGGATTAAACTGACTAAGAAGTCTACCAAAGCTCTAGATTAGAGGGAAAACTTGATTTCTAATTTCCCATTTTGAGGCTTAATTTATCAACAAATTTTAAAAATGTAGCATAATAAGAAGTAATGATGTGAGTCAAAAAAAATAATGAAGGGATTAGCTTAGTATTCTTTATCTTTGAACACTCTGTGGTTCTATTCTGATTGGTTTTTGAACAAATTTTATTCATTTCTATGAAAAATATTAGAAAAATATAATAATATAATCCAAGATACTTTCAAAATACATAAAGGCTATAAGGAAATGAGAAGAAAATGGTAATGAACAACAACAGATGTTTCTTTCTTGGAAGAGTAATTAGAGATAGAAATAACATCTTGCAGAAAGCAAAGGGTTTTATCACCAACTCTTCAGGAATTCAGAAAGATATTTCACAAATATGTGTAACTTTTAAAACATAAAAAATGAAGAAATACAGATCTATAAGCTGTAGAAGGCTATGTGTTGGTCTCAGTGCTGGGCCTTGATGGACCAAGCAAACACCACAAAAGACTCTCTCTCTCCTCGACTGCATGTTCCTGTACCTAAAATTATATCATAATAGAGTCATTCCTTTGCATTGACATGTGAAATATCTGTATTTCACTGTGTAAATGTATATTTCTCTGGGAGTGGCAATATATATTCTCTTTTAAAGTTGCTTTTCTATACTGATGACTTAGTGAAAAAATGCAAAAGTAATTGGTTGAAAAGGAATGACACGTTGCATAGGATATTTTGCAGAAAATATGTACAATGTGAATTTGCATCAAGCAGGAAAAATCTATCCCCTCTTCATATACATTACAATTTCTTATTGAATCCATTCATCATGGACATTGAATACCTCAGAAATGGTGCTGTAAGGCAAAAGAGAGAGTCTAGGAGAAGTGAGTAGTAAGGTGGAGAAGACCTAGGTCTCTGGCTGTGTATTTTGATCTACTCAGCCTTACTATGTGAAAAAAAAATATTGGTGCATAATATTAATCTTCCTTTGTATAATCTATTTGCTCTCGACATTGTTGTTTGGAAGTTTGACCAGCTGCCTGATTCTTTTGTCATACTTACTGTCTTGTCCTATTCTGAGCTGCTTCTTTGGCAATATCTCATCTACTTGCCCACCCCCAACCCCCAATGACAGAGAAAGACAGCCAACTGTGTTATGTGAACATTGAATGTTTAACATTCTTAAGCTTTCAATTTCAAATTACATTATGTGGGTCAATTTTATTAATAAGCAAGCTGCATGGTGGAAGCTTGTAAACATGGTTTCTTTACTCCATTCCTGTGTTGTTTGAGAAAATTGTGTTTATAATATTTCTCCGTTTTTATTAAGAACAATCTTACCTATTTTTGGATCCCCAGCATTAGAAGCTATTGTTAACACATACCCGTATTTGAATTAACAATGCCTCATTTTCCTTTTAGGGGTATTACTAAAGATCTGGATTTGTAGGTATTTGCCTGTTGCTAGTAGTCTTGACATCACACATACAATTGCCAGGATCAGTGTATTATTAGAAATGATGATCCTTTTGGTGTCTTTCCTAATTTATTACCACAGTCAGACTGAACTCATACTTTCATATTATCTTTTACATATTTCTTAATTTTTGTTTCTTAACTGTAAGTTATTTTTTTTCTTTTATCAGTGAAGTAATGTAAGTATAGAGAAGTATTCACAAATTTTCCCTGATGACAGAACCAAGGAAAGAATATGATTGTATTTTTGTAGGCTGTATATTGGTTTTATTAGATGATGTTTTACTAGCCTTTCACCTCTGTGACACTGTGTGCTCACAGGAGTATAATCATGAATGTACATATCTCTTAGATAATGCTATTTAAAAAATATTTTAGGCTCTATTACTTAAAATATTTTAATATATTAAAAATAGAACATAAATCTCCATTTTTGTGTTCTACAATGAAATTTCTAAGTTAAGTTCTTCACACACTGATAACTTAATAATCTAAAGTGTTCAAATTTGTAATGGAAGGCCCCACAATTGTAGTAATATTTGGGTGAAGGGAAGTACCTGTGTCAAACGCTCTACTTCCATTGCAGATTTGTAGTCAAGGATAACAAGAAAGCATCTGAACACACCATTTCACAGTGGCACTGCCCCACTGTTTAGCACAGGTTTTTCTCTAATTGTGATCTATTGAGAAGGTGTAAGGTTCAATGGCCAATAAACTTACATTTTACCTTTTTGACCTTGTGCATTCATGTAAGTACTTGACAAATTTGTAGGACCATAGGCTAACTCCTGGGATTGCTGAGAATTGTTTTCTCAAGTGTATGTGATAGTCTGTTTCTTTTCTCCTTCTCAATATTTAATATATTTATTAAGGGAACTTGTATGTTTGTTTTCTCAGATATCTGATAAAATAAACATCTTACAAATTCACAATGAGATGATAAAATTTACTTAAGAAGTGAGTGTGATGAATCAGAAAGCATTGAATAGGAAGTTCTAACCTTTTATATTGGTTCTCTAGGTCTCTTTCTCTTTAAGAGGGATAGAACATTTAAAATACACCATAACACCAAAATCTAAGAAAGTGCTATCTTTGATAGTTTTTAAGAATTTTTGGTCATGTGATACTCAAATAGAATATTTTATAGAATCCATTGAATTACGACGCTTAGATTTTTCACTATGTTTTGTTATTCTTAGTTTGCTTTATGGTTCTAAAATAGTTTAAAAGTCCTCTTCAATTTGTTATTTTTTTTCCTTCAAAGCACAGAAGTTGAATGACTTTTAAAGTTGGTCTTGATTAACTTCTGATAGAATAAGAAATGGGTACATTCAACAGGTTGCATCAAACGGCTCACTGTGTTTTCTGAGGAAGTCGTAGCTAATTCCAAAGTGTATCTTACATGTGCTTTCCCCTCCGTTCTTGCCTCACTTCTCATTTACCTTTGCTGCTTTAGTTGTATACCACATAGGATTGGCACATATTGGCTCTATGTTGTAAGGGGCTTGGATTAAAGAAGTATGTTACCTTTTGGTAACCCTATGTTTCAGCCCCTTCTTCTCCAAGCAGTGATATCCCAGATGCTTAAGCTCTCTCTATAGGTTATATAGAGAGATTATATAGAGAAGGTTATATAGAGAAGATTAGGATATTAACAACAACACAGATAAGTGCTGTCAATAGTTCAACTATGACAAGAGCATGAAACTTCACCGTTGTGAAAAGAACAGCATTAAAAAACAGTGTTCCTAACATCACTGCCACGTTTAAAAGTCAAGAGCAAGTGTCGTCCCATAGAATGAACACAAAATAGAAGACATATGTGAAGAGTAATCTGTGGAGTCAAGAGTAATTGAGCAATAAAGAGTATTTAGCAAAAACTATTTTGGGAAAATTTAGTAAATCTCCAAAGACATAAAATGTCTATTAATTTTAAGGTAAAGTACCTTATAATGTACTATAATTAAAGGAATTCCTGAAAATTGAAGCCAGATGTTTGATATAAATCATAAAATATACTTTTCTCTCCCAAACCAAATTCAATAAAGCATTTTCATGTAAATTAATTTGAGAGCGTAGATTTTAAAGCAGACAAGTGCCTGAAGAGTTAGCATATGGTCCACAATGTAGCTCTGGGAAAACACTAAATTCTAATCTACTCTTTTTCTTAGTTGAAGGAGTGAATTCTCTAAACAATTTGCTTTCTTAGTTTCTGAATTTATTTACTCTTACCTTTAATGAGTATTTACATTTCTGAAGTTTTTTGAAAATAAAAAACCAAAGTAATAACACATATGGCACTTGTATAGGTGATTCTCAAATACTTATCTTTACCCTTAGCTCAGACTGTTTGCTTTTCCAGGATGGCTTTTCCTATACCACAGGGCATAACCCTCTTGAAAGTCCACTATCATTTCAAATTCTGTATATATCAAAATACACAAATCATATACTCTTCCTAATGAAGTCTCATTACCTACAATATTATGTCCAAATCTTTTCTTCTGGAATACAAGGGTTATCTTTCCAGGTTTACCTCCTAATGATCCCTTCCACTCACCTTGCACTTATAGCCAACAGTGTTATTAAATATTCTCTAAAGATTATCTGTATTTTCTTACTTCTTTTCTCCTTTTACATTGTCCACTTTGCCTGATGCTACTGCTATCTGATAATACCCTTGGTATAGTTTTGTGTTATCACTTCTTCTTATTACTTTTCCTGAACCCTTCAAGCAAAATATCTTTTCTATATACCTATTTTATACTGTATGGCCATTATTGATGAACCGTTTTTATTCCTTTGCTAATTTTAAAGTTCTTTTAGGTCATTTAGAATATTTTATTTATCTTAATCTCTTTTCTAGCACACAGCACAAAACTTACTAATAAACTCATGAAAAAAATCTGGGTTTCCTCATAAACTAACAAGTAACAAGCAAGTTACGTATTTTTATATGTACATATATTTAAAGCTATTTTGAGAAATAAGTAGATTGTTTTATCTTAGTAAGGAAAGGTTTTTCCAAAAAGTGGCCAGTTGTAACTTAAAGATTTAATAAAGTGTTGTCTTAATGCCTAATTCTCTTACTGAATTCTCTTACTGAATAAATGTCCACTGGTAGATATCCATTTTTGCCTGACTGACAGATGTCAGATATCATGGTGAATGAGGGTACTGATAATACTGAGAGCTTAAGAATAAGGGAAAAATCATTTTTGTGTTTAAAAACTTGGTTATAAAAGTTGAGACTAAAAAGTGAATTGTTTAGAGGATTATAATGTATAACATTATTAACTACTTCAGTTGAAATTCTCAAAATAAGAAAGAACCCTAAAAGGTAAAATTTTATCATGACGAGTGCATTTATTTTATTGCCATATATCTGAGAACTTGATAGGTATAATTTATTTATCATTGAAGTTATGTCTTGCTTTATTTACCACTATGTGCATCAAATAATTTCCATGGTAGGGTAGAGTAAGAGCAGTGTCTTCACCTTCAGCCATGTTATTTAATTTATTTTTTTGCTTTTTAACCACGTTTTATCAGTCACTACATAGATAAGCATATAAGAATGGCAACAAAAATAAATAATAGTGGTAAAGATAAACCTTATATTTATAAAATTTACTTTTATATTTTATATTCTATTATCTAGACCATTTTATTATCACAATATTGGCACACAAGTAGAGTAAGGATACTACTACTATATTCTATGGAGTTTGACAAATCATTAAAGTTGTATTGGTATGAGATATTTGAGCTGCTTTTAAGACTACTAAGTAAGGCATCATCTCATTTCATCATACCTACAAGTACTAACATTAATGAGTTTTTATTCCAATTTGTGTTTATTGAGCCTGGGCCTATACTATATTGAGTGGTATGTAAAGAATTATTTCTTTCTTCCAAAGATGATTATTAAAAGTAGAAATCCATTATGGTTACAGAGGAATAACAGATAGGAAAAGCTGTAATATTAAAGCTGTTTCCATGCATTCATTCTGGTTCTAAGAAAAATGTAGACATGCTGTTCGATCAGAATTCTTACCTCTAGTTTAAACGAGTTGTCATTCCTGTAGAAAAAAAGAACTTTTGTTGGTTATAATATTCTGTTCAGTACTAAATGTTCAAGAGCAGTTTCTGTAGGAGCAGATACAATTCACAGAAACACCTGAGAAGTAATCATCACGTAATGCATTGATAACTATACCACCATGATGAAATGGGCTTGTATTATCTCAGCTTGCAGATCCAATACTTCAACAAATTTTAAAAGACTTGAAACTACTCTCTCTCTGACTACCAGAGTGGAAACTGCTGCTTTTTCAATCATTACAGCATAAAATATGGTTATATTTTGCTGAAAACGTCCATTCATCAAGTTCCACTCTGTGGTGTGATACTTCTGCCCAGGAAGACAATCAAAAACTAGTTACAATGTTGTTTTCTTGCATATCCAACATATTCTTGGAGGGTATCTGGGAAATAAATTTATCAGCGCAGCGAATAACCTTTTTCTGGTTAGAAAAGACTGTGATAGGACTTATATACTGCTAAAATCTAGCTTCACATGCATTTCTCATTACGATAAAACAAAGCGCAACGTCCAACTGTGTTTCCAAACAAATCATTGTTAGTGGCTTTGGTTATCTTAAAATTACTGTTGTGTTCAAAAGAGACTTTTTACATTTATAATTTAATGTAAGTGGAAGAAAGAAAAGGCTATTTTAGTCATCATTTACTTTGAAATGCGCATCATGGTAACAATTAGATGGTGATTTGGGAGAAAATTTGAAGAAAATTGCAGGTCTTTTTGATTGGATATTATCAGGAAGAAGAAGCAATCTAGTGACTGATTTTTAATGTTTTATTGATTTTTATTTTGATTATATTTTATATAAAATATATTTTTATGTAGGAAACTAGAGGAAAGAAGAAGGGTGACAGTTATCACCGGAAAACAAGTAGTCACTCTTACATGAGGAAAGGAGCATGCTTGGAGTTTTCTGTGATTGCACAGTGTCATTTTTATCACTTTAGTCATAATATTAGAATGTTCTTGTTTTTGTCTTGTCCATTTGTGGTCACAGAGAATCTTCATCAGATGTTGATATTTTGTGAAATTGTTTATTAGTAGAAAACTTAAAAATTTATCCTTGTGTCTACGGCCATGCTACCCTGAACAAGCCCAATCCCATCTGATCTCGGAAGCTAAGCAAGGTTGGGCCTGGTTAGTACTTGGATGGGAGACCACCTAGGAAGACCAGGTGCTGTAGGCGTAAAAAATAAAATATAAGGGGTCGTAAGGTGACAAGTTTCTTGCAATCTGTGAGATCAACCAAGAGTTGCCTTGCCTGGAAAAAAAAAAAAATTATCCTCGTGATTCTGTAACCTCTACCAGAGTATGTGGAAATTAGCATTTAATAATAGATGATTCACCATTTGCCTGTTCCCTACTGTGAATGACACAGACAAACAGTATTTCAACCACTTTGCCTAGTCATAACCAGTCTGGTAGAAGATCTCTTTTTCTGAGGTCAAATATGAAGGATATCTGAAGTATAGTCATACATTTTCTCAGAAGGAATAATAAATAGATGTTACTACTACAGAGTTTAAGGAATCTGAGTACCGATAGTCCTGTCAACATGAACAATAGAATAATATAGCCTACAACAAAGGAAGTTTAATGTGTTTATTCACGTATACATAAGGAGTATGGGTGAGTTTCATCACTACTTTATGAGTTCAGTGGGTAAATTCACAACTATTGAGAGTTCATGGGATTGATGGAGAAATGAGATCTTTTATCTGTTTGTGGTTAATCCAACCTGTTAAACTTGAACCTATGTTTAATCTATACATGT
Source organism: Pteropus medius (assembly GCF_902729225.1). Classification (NCBI taxonomy): domain Eukaryota; kingdom Metazoa; phylum Chordata; class Mammalia; order Chiroptera; family Pteropodidae; genus Pteropus; species Pteropus medius. The sequence continues at coordinate 41,065,270 of NW_024354875.1, forward strand.
TTAGGGTCTTAGTGCATTCTAAATAGCCAGTTTTTATTTTGTCCCTCAGGATTCACTCACTCCGAATTTCTCTTTTTCTCTTCTTTCCTCTTCTTTCTCTCTTCCTTCCTTTTCTTTTACAGCCCCATGAAAATTTTAATTAACATTTTGCCTTCCCTAGCCCCACCAAGTGAAACCCTTTTCTGAGAGTTTTGGATCATTCTCATTTTCAGCTGAATCTTTGCACTTTTATTGTATATAATGAATCAATAACAATATCCTGCATTGCTGTGTCTTTAAACATTTGTATAAATTAAATCATGCTTTTACATATTGATGTAAATCTTTTTTTTTTCCCTCACTAAACATTATGGTTTTGATATTTATCCAGCTTGATACATTAAGATTTAATTATTTAAACTCCTGTGGTATGTTAACTTCTAGGTATATAATCGGAATGTTTTTAATCCTCCTCATTCTAGGGTCACTCTTCTCTTTAATAGTAAAATCCGAGCCTTCTTCCTCAGTGACCGTAGGTGGTCCAGCCCTCTCCCAGTTCATCTGAGGATTCTCAGTAAAGCTTTCACCCAGTGGGTTGTCAATATCACAAGAACTCATGAGCTTCGGTGACTTCTGTAAAAGATATTTGTTGATGTACTCCAGGAAAAGAAAAAATATGCTCAAGTGAACCAAATTAGACCCAGTTTTTTTTCATCTGTTTGACAGACTTTTACAAAACTGTTCACATTTTTTTTTTTCTCAGTTCAGCTGGGACAAGGAGTCTGTCACTAGAATTAAAAATAACCTTGTTCCCAGAATTCCATAACGATTAAGAAAGTTCAAAAGAATAAAAAACGTTTAAAGATAATATTGCTGCTGCGGCAAAAAGGCTTTTAATAGATATGTGTAAAATATTTTGAAGATGAGTTTTGTTTTACCTGCTTCTGTTATGTCTAATAACCACATAAAACAGGAATTTGGAGATTAATAATAAAGGTGTAAAATGTTACACTGAAAATGTAGGTCTTAAAATGTATTCTAAAATTTGAAATTGATAGAAAATATACTTTCTCACTTTGTCATGTGTTAGATGATCTCTTTTTAGTTGTCTTTTACCACCATCCAGACAAGCTGAATAACATGCTTTAATTTCTTTGTCCTTTTTTGTCATCTATTCTTGCAGGTATTATGGCATATTTTGTTAGCAAAGGATGTTATAACTTTTGTTCTCTCTAAAGGAAGTATCTTCACTTTTGTCATAGGGCTGAGGAAACTTTTATTTTACTTTTTAAAATGAATCTGGTCCATGGACAGGTGGTATGCTGAGCTTTAAACAGCTTGATGAATGATTTGGCTCTGAGTAGCAGTGTCAAATGATGTATCTCAGTTGGCAGTCTCAATGAAACAGAATAAGGCAGTTGGTTTTCTGTTATATATCAGAGTCCTTGTGCCTACTCAACTTCCAGCTGTGCATGCTCGGCATAAATCCTGCCTTTCCTCTCCCTGTGCCAGTTATTCACCCAAAGCTGCCCATTCAAGTCTGTTTACCTAACAATTGCCATTCAGCATCAGGAGCCACTCCTTCACTGGGACAAATTTATATTCTTTATTTGCTGATATAGTAAGTCATATATTTCTAATCAACCAATTTTCTAGGAATAGTAATTGAGGATAAAGAGGGTTATTGCTTGGAATCTTCTCTTATGAAGGAATAGATGGTTTAATTTTAAGGAGTCGGTAAATTTACACTTACATTTCAGATTTTGTTACCAATGTTATCAACTTTTTCATTATAATTTTTTCAGTAGAATTATACTTTAGTTTTTATGCTAGATGAAAATTAGTTATTTTCTTTCTTCCATCTTTATAAACAAGTAGGGTAAAATCCACTTATTAAAGGAAAAATTATATCATTTAAGAGCATGGAGAACAACTTCATGAGATAATATTTGTCTTTCAACTTTACCTTGTAGATTACAGGGAGATGTTTAAAGAGAAAAGTTTAGTTCTTATTACATATTATTAAAAGTTATTTTGTTAAATTCATGGGGACATTCCTCTGAGAAAATGGAGGATGTATTAGAATGGGGGACTAATAATGGCAGAGAGGAAAAATAAATCGTTTGGAGTGGTGTCAATCATGAATTGAGTACATATGGAGTATAGAGGTGTAGAATTTGAGAGGTTTTGAAGCAGAATCATCAGAATCTTTTAGCTCATTAAATGAGGAAGTTGGACTGAATAGAGGAAAAGGGAGCAAGATAACAGTAATTATAGTGAGATGCAGATGTAAAGGGGGCAGATAATGAACTTAATTTGGAACATAATTTTGAGGTAAATATTAGATATCGAGGTATAGTAGACAGATGGTTATCTAATCTTGGATTCAAGAAACAGATTAGGGATACGTGTATGGATTGGGAATCATGTAGTTAAAGTCATTGGGAATAGATTTTGGTGATTGAGACAATGAAAAGCAGATAAATTCTGAAATTTTCGTATTATAAAGATCTACACTATGCTGCCGAATGTGAAATAGTATGAACTGAGATGTGCTGTAAGTATAAAATATACAATAGATTGTGAAAATTTCATATAAATAGCACAATATCATGCTGTTTCAGATCTGTAACCTTTTGCACATGTCGTTCCCAATTATGGAAATGCCCAGCTCTTCCTTACAGGTTTCTGTCTTTTTAGATTAGCTCTTCAAAGAAAAAACACTTAGATTTAACAAGTGAAAAATATGAGAGATTCTTAAACTTTGTTTTTCAAGAAATAAATGGGAAAGAATAACAAAACGAGTCATGTGCAAATCATCGTGTTTTACTAATTATCAACTCATGTCCAATTCTGTTCTCTTTTTATTCACAAAATTATACTCAGATAATTTTGAAGAAATTCCTAGACATTAGTTAAATTCACCAATAAATATTTTAGTATGTATTTCTAAAATGATGAGGGCTATTTTTAATATAACTTCAATACCATATTCTTTAGTATCCTCAAATGTAAATGATAAAGTTTCTCCTATTTTTTCTCTCTCTTTTTTAAATTGATTGTTCAAATCAGGATCCAGAATAAGGTCTATATATTGGAATTGGTTGATTTGGCTTTTTTACCTTAAAATTAACTCTCTCTCTGTCTCTTTTTATTAATGCAATTTATTTGTGGGAAAAACTAGGTCATTTGAGTTTTCATAGTCTGTTTAATTTTTTTACATCCCCATTATTATTTAATGTTTTTCTGTCCCCACTGACACCTGTTAGTTCTGGAAGCATGATCAGATTCAGATTCTCTTTTTATTTTTTTTAAAGAATACTTTAGTGGCGATGTTGCTACCATTAGGAGATACATGATGTCTGGTGACTTATTATTATTATTTTTTTTAGTGATGTTAGCCACTGATGATCTTTGCTTTGCCCACATCCATTAGTTAAGAATAGCAAAATGATAATTTTTAAATTCTATCATTCATTCTTTAATTTTTAGTTAGAGTGCTTCTCCAAAGAGAAATATTTCCTCATCAATTAATTGATAAATTTTAGGATTAGTTTGTACAGGAAAGGAAGGGTAAATGTGTGATTCTTTCTCTTTACATTCCACTTTTCAAAATATACTCTACTAGCATTATCTTCTAAGTAATTTTCTAAATTTACTAGCATTCTCCAGTAATGACCAAGGAGTAATTTTTAATATTATTAAAATAAACTCGTGGATAACAACGTGTAACTGTTTCTTCTTGGCCAGTGATAGCCTCTTTAGACTTACAGGATCGAATCCTTTTTCTTTGTGTTTTGTTTTGACAGATTGTTCTAGGATCATCTTATGAATTTTCTTCTCCAGACTTGGAATCACCAATTTTCCTAAGAAGCCACAGTTCTATTGTGGGACATATTTAGAAACTAAAATATGGTTGCTAGGGATTCTCTTTGTTCTTTGGTTGATCATTGTTCCCAGGTCTTATTAGTTGACAAAATTAGAAAATATCAGTGTCATTTTTATGAGATAATTTATTATGAGTTCTTACGGATACTTTTGATTCAAATGCAGTATAATAGGGTTTCAACTTAACCTCAACAATCTTACTATCTGTATCTCTTTCCTTTTATGCTAAAAAATGTTAGTTCTCAAGTATATCAATATAATTACTCATTTGCTTTCTTCTGCAATACACTAACAACTGCTTCATAATAATACTAATACCACCATCAAGAATATGATTTCTTAGAAGCCATTTATATATTTTTGCAGTTCATTTTGTCCTAAGGCTGTATCTCACTAGGGATGTTTAGTCAAATTACTGTGTTTTAATGTCGCTTGATATTATCTCTGTGTCGTTATACCACCAACTAGTTACAGTTAGAGTCACTTGTTTTTTATTTTACCCTTGCTCTTTAGGAAATTAAAAAAAATAAATTTTGTTTAATTTTTTTTATGATTGCATGTATTCTTTATAGTATTCAAAAATAAAATTCTTTAGACTAAGGTACATTTAGAGAAATCTCACTCTGTGCCGTCCTTTCTTCTTTGTTCCCAGGTTTCTTTTATAGGCACTCATTAAAAAATATATATCTTAACTTTCCATTGCTTTTTGTAAGCTATCTGTTCTTTCTAGCAACCACTGACCGATCTACCTATCTACCCATAATCATTTCCTCTCCTCAGATAAATGGTAGCATTTCATATGCACCTTTTTCTAACTTGCTTTGTTGTACTTAACAACATATCTCCATAGTGGTATGTAATGATATCTGTCTTCACTTTTTACAGCTGCAGAGAACTGCATTGCTTGGTTGCAGCCTGATTTATTAAACCTGTCCCTTGTTGATGGATATTTTTATTCTTTTGCTATGACAAATAATGTTGTAATAAGTAGCCTTGAATATAAATATTTTCATAACATTGCCTGTATATTTTTGATATAAATCCCAGGAGAAAAATTACTGAGTAAAAAAAGAGCAAATATATCCTAATTTTAATTGATAATGCCAAATTTGCCATTTCCTAGTTGTGTCATTTTGCATTCTCATCAAAGTGAGTGAGTGTGCCTGTTACTCCACAGACATATTAGCAGAGTGTGTTGTCAAAATGTGGATTTTTGCAAAACTGATAGGTGAAAAATTGTATATCGGTTAGTTTTAATATATTGAGATACTTTATCTTCAGTAAAAATGTACAGATTTTTAGTGTTCCCTTCCATGAGTTTGGCAAATGTATTCAGGTATACAACCCACACTCCCATCAGCATAAAGAATGTTACCCTTACCCTACAAAGTTCTCTTGTGCCTTTTTCCAGCCAATACCCCACTCCCCAAAGACAACCAATATTCTGATTTCTATCATTATAGATTTGTTCTGCAAGTTGGTAAACTTCCTGTCAATAGAATTATACAATATGTACCCTTTTGTGTTATTTTATTGTAGAATAATATCCCGTTGCATAAATATACCCCAGTTGTTTATTATCCTGTTGATATATATTTGAGTTGTTTCAAAAGTTTTTGCTATCATTAAGAAAGCAGCTATAAACATACCTGACAAGTCTTGGAGATACATTTCTTTGGGATAAACATCCAAGACTGCAATTGCTGGATCATAAGGTACATAAATGTTTAACTTTACAAGAAACTACCAGTTTTCCAAAGTACGTGCACAATTTTGCATTTCTACCAGCAAGATAGGAGAGGTCCAGTTGCTCCACATCCTCTTTAATATTTGGTTATAATCTTTTTAATTTTAGACCTTCTAGCGGGTGTATATTGATATTTCATTATGATTTTAATTGGTCTTTCCCTGATAACTAAATTTTTAGAATCTGTGGCTATTATATATTCTCTTTGTGAAGTGTTGATCCAAATTTTTTGGAGAGAAATGTTGCTTGTAGAAGTTTTTATGTATTCTGAATATGAGTCCTTTGTGTTTCTCCCCACTCCTGCATCGCACACACATACTCTTCAATTATTTTTTTACTATTCATTGTCTTACCAATATATGTTGAAAAGCAAAAGTTTTTGACTTTGAAATTAAGTTTTTAAATTGTTTTCTGTAATGGTTAGTGATTTTTTGCCTTCTAAGTAAACTTTACCTAACAAAATTGCTTTTTGTTTTCCCACATTCTCCTATGTTTCTTTTCAGAGCTTTATAGTTATGGCTTTTATGTTTAGCTGAAATTCTCTTAACTTAATTTTTTGTGTGTGGTTTGGGGTATTGGTCAAGCTTTATTTTTTCCCCACATTAAGATTCAGTTAATACCGAACCATTTAATGAAAATATTCTTCCATATCCATTGGATTTCACTGCAAATTTGTAAAAAAAAATAGTGTGGGTTTATTTCTAGACTACTCTGTTTAATACAGTCATTTGTCTAGCTTTATGCTAATAGCATATTGTCTTCATTACTATAGTTTTGTGATTAGTCTTATAATCAGGTAGTGTAAGTCATTCAATTTTGTTCTCTTTAAACAAATTCATTTTGTTTATATTGCTTCTTTTATATTTCCATGTACATTTTAGCATCAGCTTTCAATTTCTACAAGAAAAAATTCTGGTATTGTGACTGGTTTCACAGCATTAAATTTATAGATCAAATTATAAAAATTAACTTATTTTCAATATTGTCTTCCTATCCATTAGCATGGTAAATTTTTCCACCTTTTGTGTCTAGTTCAGTTCTTCTAAGCAATATTTTGTAGTGTTTTTGGTTGTCTATTTTTTGATATATTATGCTATTAAAATATATTATTTAAAATTTAATTTTACTGTTATTTATTGTATGCACATAGAAATACAGTTGATCTTTTGTGTTGATTCTGAATCTCTAATATATTCAGTTATTAGATTTAGTAGCTTTGTTTGTAGATGCATTAGGGCTTTGTATAAACACAATGATAATGTCTGCAAATAAAGATAGTTTTATTTTTTCCTTTCAAATCTATATGTCTATTATTTATTTTCCTTATATTATTACATTGGGTAGCACCTCTATTAAAATATTGAATGGAAATGGGGATAGGGAACATCTCTACTTTGTGCCTGTTTTTAGAGGAAAGTGCTTATGCTCAATGTCATTTTTGTGTATGTCATCAGGAGGATTTCTTATAGATGCCCCTTATCACAGAGGCAATTATTTCTATCTGTAGTTTGCCTGTTATTTTTTTTTAATCTCAACAAGTTAGGTATTGAATTTTGTGAAATGCTTTTTCTGCATTTACTAAGAAGATTATGTAATTTTGTTTTTCCTTTTGTTAGTATGATAAATTACATTGATTGATTTTCAAATATTAGCCAAACTTGTATTCTTGGGATAAATTCCACTTGGTCATGATATATTATCCTTTTTATACAGCAATAGATTATTTTGTTAATATTTTGTTTAGGATTATTATTTTTTATCTATCCTTTTCAGGATTGGGTGATAGGGTTCTTATGTTTTTATTTATGGAGCTGGGAATTATTTTCCAGTGTACATTAATTTTAATAATAATGCTGAGAATATTTTAAGTAATTATTGGCATACGCATTTTTCTATGGTGAATTCCCTTTGCATATGGTTAGCAAATAATTTTCTGAATACAATTTTGGTTTTCTACATATTTCATGGATAAAATAAATTGTCAGTATTTCCTAGGCACCTTGTGAATTTGATTTCTTATAGCTTAAGAAACTGGCTTACGGGTTTATGAGTTTTTGTCTCTGTGAGCTGTTAAGTTTATTCACATGAGAGAGATCTTTCAGAGAGCAAAATAGTTGTTTGCTAGACCCAAGGCTGTAATGTGGTTCTCCAATAATTTCTGCTAGAGACAAATTCTAGGTCATAGATCATTAATTTATAGATGTGTACACTTAAATTTCATTTCTTTATGTCTTTATAGCATTTTTAATTGCACAAATAAATTAAATTGAAAAAATATAATAAAATTAAGTTAATGGCACTATTTTATCCATCAAAGATACAGAGCTATTGAATGAAAGAATTTTGCATTGAAAGCTGACCAACATCAGAGGGATGTGGCATGGGGGATAGGATTGGGTGGGGAATGAAACAGTTTGTTTTTAAAGATCTCATTGGCAAAATGTGGAGGAGGGATAGCAGCAGGCTAAGACTGAGGGCAGTTAGGAAATCATAGAAATTGTTAAGGTGAATGATGATTATAAATCAAACTCTTATATGGGCAGTGAAGATGGAGAGAAATCATAGTGGACATATGTGGGACATATGTGGTAGGGTGATTAAAGGAATGGCAGTAATCTGTGAAATAGAAGTCAGCTGACATGTTTTTAAATTGTTGACGTTCATTGTCTCCCAGAATCTAGTCTGTGCAAGAGTGGTCTCATAAAGTGATCCATAAAAAATGGAATTTTCTGAAGAAAACAAATCAAGAAAAAGCTGCATACTTCATATCATTTTTTGGAGCTTCCAGTAGTTCTGTGGGTTCATTGTCTCTGTGTTCTTCTGGTTTTACATCCCTTCCATTGGATAAAAGGAGAATTAAAGAGGAATTTAAGTATTTAGATTTTCTGTAAGGGAAAGGAGTTTTTATGCATTGTATATTAGAGGTGAGTGCTTGAATCCTCCTAAGTGACTTCATTTTGCCTAAATTCTTTCTTTAAAGATAATAGTTGTCAAAGTGACTTTTGAAGAGTGTAATTTAAGATTTTTTTAAAAACTTTAGTTTAAGTGAAAACAGGTTTTGCTAGGTTCTAGAATATATTGGCATGAGCTTATTTCCTGGCCATATGGATTGCAAAATAAGCTGGGATGTTGAGAATTAAATGAGATAATTTATGCAAAGTCCCTAGCATAATGGGCACATAGTAGGCATTCCATAAATAGTATCTATAGGACATTGATTCAGAAATCATCAATTTAAAAGCCTGTAGTTACAAATATAAATATAGATGAAATTATTCAGGAAGAGTTTATAAAAAAAAGAGAAAGACAGGATAGAAATCGGGAGAATTTGGCATGTTAGAACAGGAAGTGAGAATTTGGTGAAAGAGGAGAAAGCAATGGTCAGAGAGTTAGAAGGAGAACAAGAATGGCGCTATAATCATGGAAACCAAATTTTTAAGAAGGAATTAGTGGTCAGGCTAGGAAATGCTTTGGAGCAATTAAAAAGTATAAAGACTGTCAACTAGGAGGGCCATTAATGAGTTTAGCAAGCCTAGATCCATCTTGCATTAGTTGAAAAAGGGGGAGGAAGAAAAACTGGAAAATTCAAGTTGAGTTTTCCTGAATTTTCTATCCCAGAGAAATCATATGAAGAAACTACAAGTAGGAAAGACAAAACATTGAGTTGAAGGGCTATGTGATATTTTGAGAAAAAGTATACCTGTGCACCCCTTATAACTCTCTGGTAATGGTAATAGAAAATTGGCAACAGAAACTGGCAGCTCAGCTGCCACAATCAAGCTTTAAGAGACATAAAGCTTACTAATAAAAGGATCTCCTTGCGTAAATCATCACAAGCCAAGACAAAATTATAAAGCTGCTGACTTTGGCTGTTCAAGGACAGAAGCACTATCTTATTCATCTATGTATCAAGGGACTATCACAGAACCGTTACTTAGTTCTTGCTTTAAAAAAATGACTTAAAATTTAAAGTGATTTGGTTTAGTTTTAAACTAGAACCAGAATTTTAATTTTATGGCTTATTCCAAATAGAATAGTATGTCAGATTTATAAATAGGAAAACAGTGTTGAGTTCTTAATTATTAGGAGTAGGCAATATAGATGAATGGTCTTTCTTGATTAAGGTTATTGGCTGCATGTAGATTTTTGCTTTGTTTATTTAGTTTCTTCACTTCATTATTATGAACTTTGGCTCTTACTATGTTTTATTGAGTAGTAGCCACATGAGCAAAATTGTGGTACCTGATGGGTAGGAATTTAAGTAAACAAAACAAAACAAAACAAAACTATGTCTGACTAGGTGTAAAAGTGAGACACGAGAGACAAGTCAGACTTTCAGGAAGAATTTACTTCATAACACTATGACTTTGTTTAAAATTGTTATTTATAGAAATGCTAGTATCCTCTTCAAAAAGCATTTTAATATTTGATTAGTTCAAGTGTATTTTGAAATAAAAAAAAATGACAGACAAATTTATATTTCCACCAGCAGTGTGAGATTTCAAATTGCTACACATCTTCACCACACTGGCATTTATTTTAAGCTTCTGTGTTTTTTTTTAATTTTAATCATCCTAATAGGGTATAGTGGTATCGTATTGGTGTTTTAATTTACATTGCCTTAATAACCAATGATGTTAAACAACTATTCACGTGCTTATTTGCCATCTGTACCTGTTCCTTGATGCAGTCTCTGTTCAAAACCTTTGTACTTATTTTAAAAATTGGCATTTTAAAAAAATATTTGTTTTTGAGATTTCTTTATTTATTTCTGATATAAGTATTTCATCAGATAGATATTTGAAAATATTTTCTCTCAGTCCATGGCTTCTCTTTTCATTTTCTTAACTAGCTCTTTTGAAGAGCAGACATTTTAAAATTTTGTTAAAATCGACTTTATCATTTTGTTATTTTTTGTTTAATGTCACATGAAGGTTAAATGTACACCTACTACTATGTGTTCTGATCATTCCAGTTCTAGGTTTGTATCCAAGAGAAATTAAAGTATATGTCTATTTAAAGAATTGTACATGAATTAAACTACCTTATTTGTAATAATTCAAAACCATAAATAACCCATGTGTCCATCAATGAGTGAATGGGTAAACAAATTATAATATATCCATACAATTGAATATTACTCAGCGATAAAAAGGAAATTACTATTGATAGATGCTATAGATAGCATAGATCTCAAAATAATGCTGAGTGAAAGAAGCCAGACAAAGAAAGAGTATGTACTATATGTTTCCATTTATGTAAAATTCCAGAAAATACATGCTAATCTATAATGGAAGCAGGTAGATGAATGGCTGCTTGGAGCCACAGGAGTGGGTGGGAAGGGTCATGAGGGGCTTTTGAGAGAGATGAATATGTTCATTATTTTGATTGTGGTGATAGCTTCATAGATATATTTTATGTCAAAATTTATCAAATTGTACACTTTAAATATATGCATTATATCTCAATATCTACTTTACTAGAACAGTAAATAAAATAGCTTGAAAATAAATCCAATCACTGGTAATTGTCCCTTAGAATTATCTAGGAGAATGCAGCACTTTAAAAAAGTAACATATTTTCTAGCCATACACTTCATTAGACTGGATATAAAGCATCACTGATAATAAAGAGTTAAGAATAACCCATGGTGGGAAAATAATGTCTGTGTGCCTTGTAATGAATAAACAGTGATAGAGCAAGCAAGCAGAAGAGGGTGAAGAAGAATGAATTATAACACTATTTAAAAGAAAAAGAAAAAAATAGTTACATGGTTAATCAAAGAGGTAGTAGATATGAATGCTTTATAACTAATTTATTATTAAATAGAAATTAGAATCATAGGTACAGATGATTAGGAAAATGCAGGAGGAAATAGATATTTATGATAAGAAATTAAGTTTTATAAAGAGTTCACTTAGTACTAGCTTAATAAAAGAAATCGGAAGCAGAGTAGAGTTGAATGAGAAATGGATCATTAACTATAACAAAGTGCTTGTAATGTACAGAGACAGATTAATGATGACAGTGACCATGTCACTGGTGATAAATGCAAAAAGCAATTGCACTTTTTTTATATTCATTTTTTCAAGTTCTTCCTAATTACCCTTCTCTAGGCTGAATTTGTAGGGTTTTTTATTTTTATTTAAATTTTCTGGTGTGTCAGGGACCTCACTACTGTAATGATGATAACTATAATTACAAAATAATCACTAAAAGCTAGAAAGAGGAGACACTATAAGTGCAATGATTTTTCAGTATTTAAATGATTTTTGAAAAGTTTTCAAAGATTTATTATTTAATGTACTTCTGGTTAATAAAATGTACCCATGAAACAACTCACTTTTAGATATTGATATAGCCATCTCGGTGCTATAGAAATATTATTAATTATCAATAGATTTTCTAAGTTCTACTATACTAATTTTATATAAATTAGAGTATTAACTAAATGTAAATTGAAAAATGTAATAAAAGTGATCAAAAATGAAATATTGTATCTAATGTTAAATTACAATGGATTTTTAAACTAACATTTGTCATCTTATAAAATAAAACTACTATAGTCAATTTAGAGAATTTGAAAAAATACAAAAACACAGAAATAAAATATCTTACCTGCAAATGCACCATTTAAATATAGCCACTGTTAAAATTTTCATATATTTCCATCTAATCTTTTTCCCTACTCATGATGTGTAGGAATTTATATATATAAATTAGTAGCATGTGTTTAGTTTCATGTGTATACTTTAGTATACTATTCTCTTCATGTACTATCATATCAAGTAACAACCCATTTGGAAATATAAATTATTACATTTTCCTTGAAAGGTAATTATTCATATATGTAGAGCCTCAATATATTCATATTTGTCCATTTATACAAATTTATTTCTCTAAAATAACTAATAATGCTCACAAGTATTTATGTATGGGTTGTTCATCACAGTATTGTATAAAAACAAATAAATGAAAAACAAAATAACACTAAAAAGGCATTGGATAATCAATTGTTTTATTTATCCAAGGAACTACCATGCAGTTGTGGAAACTTATTTTTAAACAATAGTTAATGCTCTGAGGAAATATTAATACTAATAGATTATTATTTGATTTATTATTTTATATATAAATATAATTTTAAATATTAACAAAACAAAATATAAGTTAAATATATGCACAGTATGATCTGTGTCTATGTGTATATGTATCTGCATAATTTTGGTCTAGCTCTCAAGATCGGAGTTGCACACAAAGGAGCAACATAAGAGCATGATTTCCTAAAAGGAGTTGCAAAACTTACCTTCAGAAATCTTATGAGAGAGACACAAAGTTCTAGCTGGCTAGCCTCTTTCTTTATCATGGTAATTTCTAAGTAAAGGAATTGTAGGTGATATTTATTTTTTCTATTGTTTTTTGTATCTTCCACATGTTCTGTATATAACTTTTCATAAGCAAAAATATAATAAAGATTGCAAAACTTTATATAGTAAGAATTTCCTTGTGTCATTAAAATCACTGAAAACATGATTTTTATGGTTATATTACATTCCATTATATTTTTGTATTATTTTATAAATTCTTCAGTATTGTCATTTAAACATTTTATTTTGCTATTGTTGCTGTATTTTAAATGATGCTATCAAGATCATGACTTCGAGTAAAACATTGTCTTACATTATTTCCTTCCTGCCTAAAGGTTTTTGAAGGAGCTCTGACTCCTAACTGTTGTTAGAACGTAGTTTTAATGGCGAAATACTCATTGTTAGGGCATAGTTTTAATGATGAAAAAGTCACAAAAATATTTAATTATATATAAGCCCCTAAACACAATTCTAGTTAGCTATATTAAGAATGTACATTATTGGTCATTTGAATGAGAGGTGTCTCAAAAAGTGCAAATTTGTGTGCACTAGTGATGGAGGGCCAGCTTTGTCATATCTGTAATGAGGCCATTCTTTATTGGCTTAGAAACTCTAGTTAAGCTGTCGGGTGGAGCAGGGGGTGGGGGAGGCAGGAAAAATAATTCTGGTAAGGTCTTGTGTTTTTTGGAAATCTATAGCTAACTGAATGGCTAGCAAGGAAATTTACACTTAGAAAGGTCCACAAATGAATAAAGCTTACAGTTATTTCAAATAGTTTAAGTGATTATCTTCTTATATATTTTATATTTGAATAACAGTGCCATTTTATTGTGGTACTTTCTAATGTTTCACAAGTATAGGGTGAAGCGATATCAGAAAAAACTACCACTAGATTATATTTGTCAACATAAAGAGCAAATTGCCGCTGAAAAGGTAACCTTATTTTTTTTGTAGGGTATTTTTTTTTGTTTATTAAATTATTTTTAATGCGTTTTTTGACTTCAATGTCAGTACTTAGAATATAATGGGAAAATGTGAATTAACAAGTTTCAATTATAGAAAAAAGAAAACAGGCAATAATTTCTTCTTTTATGGATTCTTCTCATAATTATAACACACATTTAGAATTTTTTAATGCTTAAAACCTATACCCTGGAATTATTGGTAAGTATATCAGGGCAGAGGTTATAGTTGCTTTTCATTACCCATTCTTCCTTACTAAAAGCTTAGATTTGGCTGATCACTTTGCTACCTACCTGAAAGATAATAATCGCTGTTCTCCTTTATAATTAGGTGTGCCCATGGGGCTTACAGTTGGCAAATGAGTTGTAAGCAAAATTGTCTGTTTGTCTTAAGAAGTCCCTTTAAGAGGTGGAGGGATACCTTTCTGAGTCTTTCCCATCATATACCTGGCTAAGATGAATGTAATGGCTACAACTTTAGCCATTTCATTCTGAACTTAAAAGTGGAAACTGTGAATTAGAGCAAAAAACCGAGAACCAGGCTCTCTCCACAAAAATCTTGTTATATTTACCTTCAAGATTACTGCTAGACACAGAAATAAACTTTTTATTGATTACTAATATTCCAAGTCTTTCTCACCAGAACTACAATAAATCCTTATTTTTGCATAGGTCTAGGGTAAGTCTTCCTCTTTGTATATTATGAATAAATTTTAAAATATAATATTTATATCACTAGATGTCAATAAAATATTTTTATATATAAAACATTTTATTCCATTATATATTTATTATAGGTAGAAGAGTGAAGATGCTATCCAAGATAAGTCAGAGATCTTGAGACATGAAAAATGTTGCTTTGTGTCTCATGATATATTCTTAGATGGTATGCACTAGCACAAACTCTGAGTCTATACCCTTCAGTTACACCATACCCTTATCAACAGGAAAATTAAGCAGCAATTATCAAATAGTCACTCAGATACAATGCCATAGTAAATATATATGATTTTTAGTCTAATGACCATTAGGTTGTCCCTGCTTGTTGAAGATCTGAGTTCTCTTCTGGTCCTTACTATTCAGGTAGATGCTAGAAAGTAACTCCTGGAGCAGATACAATACAGGAACATCGCAGCTCTAGAATTTAACTTAGTATTATGTTATGTTTGCATGTTGCTTTTTTGATCTGTCCAATTATATAACAGAGACAACATAGCTTAAAAATGACAGTTTTAGTTTAAAAAGTATTACCAAATTGTATACGAAACAGAATACCTCTTTACTCTGAGGTTTTCTCATTCCAGAACAGAACCTATTTCAGAATATCTATATCGAAATATCTAATTCAAATTGGTCTTGAGAAAATATATTTCTTTGGAACTGTGGAGGTAATATTTCCACAATACTGGGTTACAAAATACAGGGCAGTTTCCCCTTCTTTAGTGTTGAACTAATAGGGCCCATCACATCCTATATTTCCATTAACAATTCCTTTTTCCAATGAGGAACCTACTCCATGTGGACTCACATGGGCCTAACCTGAAGATGTCCAAACTTGTGCTTGGTCTGTATGATTTGTTAAAGATAGAATATGTAACCCAATAGGGAAAATTAGAATTCTCACCAGGACTTTTTTGTTCTTAAGCAATATGTTCCTTTTTCTTTAAGAATTGCAAGCTCTAAGGCCATGTAAACTCCAAGTATCCAGTGCCCATTCTGCCCACTGTGAGGAGTTGGCCTGAACATGAAGCCAGGGCAGAGGAAAGCAGGGCCGAGACATGGAGAGAACAAGGAGTTAAAATGTCGTTTGAGTACCTGGATCTACATGTACTTCTAAATTTTTAGTTACATGGGAAAAGATGTTTCTTTTTTACTTAGGTTTGTTTCATTTGACTTTCTATCATTTGAAATAGAGTCCTGATTAATAAAGTTCTTTTCTTAGATTATTAGACAAGTGATCTAGTAAGTAAAGTGGTGAAAAGTGGGTGCACTCTGCTTAGCTGACAGATCTCTTAGATGTTTTAGAGCTGAAAGTTCTAAAATCACAGCCTCTTTGTCTCTTGGGACCAAGCCAGCCTTCTACTTAGTTGGCTCTTTGTTAGGCACTATACAAATGAGCAGACCCACTGCAGTGCTTTGGGAACAAGCTTTTAATTTCATGAAATGGTATGATTCTCATCAAACAAACAATTTGAAGAAGGCAATTTCATAATAGCTGACTGAATTCAGTGATTTCACCACTGCCAAGGAGTGGTAAGGGCCCTTAGAGTGAACATCGATTATTTCCATTGGACTGGAATCCCTTCAGCATTTTTTTCTGGTAAAATGTCTCATTTCTTTCCCTCTCCACAGGTTCAGGTAGGGAGGACAATTCAGTACACCATCGCCATGACCAGAGATGGGAATATTCTTTAGACTTGTAGTACTTTGGCCCATTTGTAGTACTTTGTTGCCCTGTACACAGCAATTTGCTCAAGACTGGGCATGTTTAACCTAACCTGCACCAATCAGGGTTATTCCTTCATGTTTTCTATTGTAGTAGCAGAATGAGAGTCTCTCTACTTTGGAGATACCATGACCACTATAATTTTCATGCTCTCTATAGCCATGTCTCCCTCTGTGTTGCACATTTTTTGTTTCCTATTAGCTTACTATGACCAAGTGGGGAAAGGTTGTCCATAAGAGAATGAAGCCAACATACATAAAATGGCAGAGCCTAAAGATGAAGAAAATACTGATTGCATCTCTTGAGTCAACAGGGTCAGCATGTATGTGTGCTTCATAACTGAGTGCAAATACATATAATTTGTTTAAGTTATTGTGGCTTTGGTTCTGTCTTCTCTAATAAAATACATTTGTAAATTCAGTATTTGAATAGTTAAATATTAGACCATAACAAACTTAGCACACATGCAATTGCGTGTAGGTGTATGTATGTGTGAACACACTTTTGCATGTGTGAGTCTAGTAGAAGCTGAATATCTCTGACAAATACATTAGATAGAAAGGAAAGGCTAATCATTCTAAACTCTATATTCTAAACTGAGTTATGGCAGCTCTTTCACCTTATTGTAATTGCTTAAAAGTATTACAATCTCCATAAGTAGTTAGTGACTTGAATCCATAGAGGAAAAACGTTTGAAAATGCTATAGGCTTCTTTACATGATAATATAAGCTAAACAAGTCAGAACATTTGCCAAGTGCTATGAATTTTCTAATGTTTCTTTTGCTGGTTAATTTTAAGGTCAAAGACTTTAGTTATATTTTAATGAATACTTGAAATGATGTTGGAATAGCAATGAAAATGGTACATGAGGGAAATAAAATGTTAATAATGCTGATGCCATTTTAAAAATTGGCTTATAGTAAATCTGCATGTTGAAAAAGTCTAGGAGCCATAAGAAATTCAAGTAATGAACTAAATCATAGGACAGAGGAAACTAATATCACTCATCATAAGATGCTGTTCATATTTACAGGTGCTGTGGGCATCATTTGCTTACCTTGTAATTTTGAGATGCTGAATCCTCAAGTGTAGTGTGTGAGTCAGGAGAAAGAAGGGGCCAGAGCACTGTCTGCCCTGGGTTGCTGTCTCTTCAGTAACATGTTAGGGAATGAGAAGGGTTTTAGTTCATTCACTAGCATTTAACTTTGACCTTAAAATGCAAAAATTTTCCCTTTTCTTTCCTACCGAGGCTTCTTCCTCTGCCGAGACAAATGGGTTTCATTGAAGATCATCTCAGTAGTTGTAGCTATAGACATTATGCCAGTTACTAATTTATTGCCTCTCAGCTGAAAGCCTAATTTATGCTACTGAAGTTGGATCTCCAGACTTTATTCTTTTTCAACTTGAGTTAGGCTCTGCCACAGGGGATACAGGAGGAAGATGGCAGGGCTGAGGGAATGTGAAGAGGCTTTCACAGTTTCTTTCTTTCTTTCTTTTTTTTTTTTCTGCATGGTGGCAAGCCTACTGGCCTGCAGTGGGTCCTAGAAGTGTCAGTGGCTTGCAAGATTCTGTAGTGGTAAGTGGTCTTCAGTAAGTTTCTTCTTGATCAGAGCAGTGGGTGACATATTTCTTCAGTAGTTCATTTCCACGGAAGTCTAAGTCTCAATCTTAATGCTGGCTTTCTTCTCTGTTTCTAAGTTTCTCCTTTGTTGGCAGTTTCCTCAGCTCTAGGGATAGGTATTAATTTCCTATTACTGTGTAACAAATTACCATAAATCTAGCAATTTCACATATTTCACAATTTCATGGGATAGGAGTCTGGATATGATTTGGTTGGGACCTCTCTGGGAATCACCAGAATGCAATCAAGGTGTTAGTTATGTTGTATTCTCATCTGGAGACTGGACTAGGGAAAACTTGTCTTTCAAGGTCATTCAGGTGTTTTGTTTGTTTGTTTGTTTGTTTATTTTGCAGAATTTATTTCCTTGTGGCTGTATGACTCAGGCCACCAGCATCTTACAGACTACTGCCTGAATCACCCTCAGGTTTTAGAGGCTACCAGTGGTTCTCCTCCATGTGGCCCTTTCTATAAGCAGTTCACATAATAGCCTAACCATGGGAGTGATGTCACAGATTTCACATACACTTAAGAAGAGATAGAAAAAAAAAAGAGGAAGAGATCATTCAACCGTGTTACCCATTTGGGGTAATTTAGAGAGTGACTACACAGGGTAGTAGCTGCTTCCTGATGCTGATGCCTCTAACACACCATAGAATTCTCTTTTATCCCTTTTATTAGTTAACCAACTTTTACCTAGTTAATAGTTCTTTAAGCTTTAGTTGTTAAAATTACTGGTGTGGTTTGTCTCATGATTAGACCCTGAATGGCACAGGCTCTATCACTTACTAATTAAGAAGGCTCACTCATAAAATGATGCCATTTCTACCACTGAGGCCCCAAAACCCTGGGCCTTGACTTCAGGGGAAGAGGTGAGTATTTTATTTTTAGGTATATCTATAAAATTTGTTTTATTTTATTATTAGTTTCAAGTATACAGTACATTGGTTATACATTTATATGGTTTATGAAGTGCTCCCTTGGATTGCTCTTTCTGTCCTCTGGCTCCACACCTAGCCATTATATTAATGTTGACTGCATTCCCTATGCCATGCTCCTCATCCCCTTGACCATCTATCAATTACTAATTTGTACTTCTTTAACCTTTCACCCCTTTCTTCCAGTCCCCCAACTCTCCTCCCTTCTGGCTGTCACCAGATTGTCCTCTATATTTGTGAATCTGTTTTTGATTAGTTTGTTCTTTTTGTTCCTTAGATTCTGTGTGTAAGTGAAATCGTATAATATTTATCTTTCTCTGTCTGGCTTATTTCACTCAAGGCTGAATATTTTACTGATAGAGTCAGAATTGCAGGAAAAGTTAGGATAAAAAACACACTCTATTTCTGACATTTACTTAGTGCGATATAATATCGAGCTAATTTCTGATAACTTTTACAGGGATCCCTTCTCCTCTTTTGCCTGGAGGGCAAGCAGGACCAAGTTAGTTGGGGAATCCAGGGGACATATGCCCTTTCAGTGTGATAAATTAGTTAGCTATTAAACTAAATGTTTCTTGACTTTCAAAATGAGAACATTAGGATGGTCCTTTAACATATTTATTTGCCTTGCTGTGAAGGTAGTCAAGGTCTGCTGGATTTGTGATGTGCTAAATGAATGTTTAGCTCTGGTGCTCAGGTGGTTTTATTGGTAAGGTTAGCTACAAAAATGAAGGCGTGAGGTTATTGGAGGACAACATGACATCCATTAAATTAAATGCCTATTAAATTTTTCGAATGGTGAAAAAGGATTTCTCAAAAGCCAAGAGGGAATGAAGCCTTCCAAAAAGAGAAGTAATCTGACACTTAGTTTAAACGAGTTTTCTTTCTATTGAAGAGATTTCTTTTGACACAATTTCTGGATGTGTTTTGCAGCAATTGCAAACCGCTTGTAGATGCTGAAGAAAATAAAATATAGATGAGAGAAAGAGAAATAACTAGGCTATTTCAGATACTAGGAGCTGATATCATCATTTCTTTTCTTTTTCAAGTTGCTTTTAGTTTTGCCAAAGTGATATACATCAGTCCTCCTTTGCATTTCCTTTTATTGCCTACCATATAAACTTTCAAAAGCAAAGTCTGATGAGGTTAATTAAAGAATAAATCAGTCAAAATGCATCAAAAGAGGCCTAAAAACACTACTCAGATGTATTTGGGTTTTTGAAGAAAATGTGTTTTAAAATAGTAAAATGATTGTAAGCCATATTCAATAACAGAGGCTTATTAACTCTTTAGAGAACACAGTCTAATCATCTTGGACCATGGGCAAAGCAATGAAGTGCTAGTTGAAGTATGGACCTCGTCTTGATTTTGAACTTTAAGTCATCGAGAAGCACGCAACTCACTTTTAGCCTTGGAATATTGGATTTTCTTCTATTTTAAAAGGATTTCAAACTATCAGTGAATTTGAAAAGGTGTCCTATATTGACATAACTTATACATGTTTGTTCTGACTTGCTTTTCACTAATAAGATTATTTCTGAATTGAAAAGAAATGGTGAATCAATTATAAAAATACTTTTATTTAAAGGAAAATGGCTCAGAAAGCAGAATCCATGTGACATTGTTTGACCCAATCAAGATAGATAAATGGAAGCTCTTTGGAATAGGCAGACTTCCTCCACAGTCTAGATTTACCTAGAAGAAATCTTAAGTATCTATATCAGCATTTTGTTCAGGACCATATTATAGAGCATATTACTGATAACCCTGTGATGGTAATTTAAATAAGAATTTCTAGTGCTGGTGAATTAGTTCAAGGTGAACATTTTAAGCCTAGGATTCCTGATACATATGTTAGAGGGCGTGCCAGCTAAGGCAAGGTAAATATCCATTCCTTTGGCAGGGATTATCTCTGCCTCATGCACCTCTTGTCCATCTGTTGTTTTAAATTGGCCCTATGAGACCACTGACAAAAAGTAAGTATTGTGTTAACATTTGGAATTCAGACATATATGGATATACCTGATGGATGTATTGGGTTAGTTATAGAGTCGACAAATCAGATTACTAAGAAACTGGTAAGAAAAATTTACCATAGAACAAGAAAGAATCTGGCCTGGGATGCTGACTCAAGTTCATAGTTGTTTGGTATATAACATAGCAGCTAATATTGAAACCTATACTTACCTAGACATGTTGTTGGTGAGTGTGTGCTTGTGGAAAGAAATGAATGGCATGTATGAATTTAAAAAGCTGTCTCTATAAATTCTGTATCATTTTAGTTATCTAAAGTTACTTTTTGAGTTATCTTAATTTCCTTCCTCCCCATCGGTTTTGCATAAACAGATATATTCTTCTTAATGTCATGGTCTGCAGGCCTAAAGAGGGGTCAGCAGTTTTCTAGATAGACCAGTTTTAAGGTAGCTTGGCCATTGGATGCAGAGTTCTGGCTTAAGGAGGACTGTAGTGGCAAGGGAGGTAGATTGTAGGCTTGGAAACCAAATTAGCAATCAGTAGGAAGTAATAATTGTAGACACTTCTATGAAATTCCCCTGGCAATTTCCACAAATTCTTGGTAGAGGGAGACTCCACAAAGTATTCAGCTTCCTATTGAGTCTGGGGGCTCAGAATATTAAATTTATGTCTCTGATAATTTATTTTTTTAACTCTAAAAACTACTAAAAAGATTACTTTTTTGTTTTTCTTGATTGCAAAGATTCAGGCATAACTGTCCGTGTGACTTCATTTATATCTAAAGCTTGGTGACATCTGGAGGGCCTCAGTTAAAATGTCTGATAAGAAATCAATTCGAAAGGTAAGAAAAGCCTAGCGAAATTGGAAATGCCTCAATTTCTCAATCACAAGGATCATCTGATATGGAAAATATAATGTAAAAATAAAAATAAATGTCCTGGTTTAAAAAATATTTGTTTAATCCAGTGAGAAATTATACTCTAAAGAAAACTGAGGACTAAGATTTAGATTACTTGTTTGTAATGCTGATTACAGATAAAGCATTATTATTTAACATTCAGAAAGCTCTTACAAATTGACAGGAAAAAGACAAATGGCTCATAGAAGTAGCAAAAAATATAAATAAATGATTCAAAGAAGACCAAGTTCAAATGGCCAACAAAATATGAAGAGTCTCAAATTCTCTAAATAGTAAGATACAAGTTAAAGTCACAATATACTATCATTTATATCCATCAAACTGACCAAAAATTTAAATATAACTTTTATAGAAAGAATATAGGGAATAGGTATTTTCTTACACTGCTGATGGAAATATGAACTGTTTCTCATTTTTTGAAGAGTTTGGCAACATTAAAAATGCATATTTCATTCAAACGAGCAATTCTAAAACTGAAATATAGCACATAAAAATAAATATACCAAGTTTTAAGGACATATGCAAAAGGATGTTATTCTATCATTGAATTGAAAACAAAGTAGTTCTATCCAGAGGGGAAAGGCTGAATGCGTGTTGAATAGCCATGCAAGAGAATATAAAAAGAATTTGAAAGAGTACATTTGAATTGTTCCAGCCATTCCATGATTTCTAGTCTACATAGGATTATAAAAGTATGGAGAAAAATAAGAAGAATTAGATTTTTAACATGACTTCCCTTGGAGTGAGCAAGCATATGGGATGGAGTGTTCTTGTGGGATTAAGGAAGGTAGGTATGATAAAAAATTGAATGCATGAGGTACAATAATGGGTAATAATACTCATGTAAATGCATCTTCTTATGTATCTGTACAAACATATATGACAGAATGATCACCAACATTAGCAAGCAAGGGTTACTCAGCTTGGTGGGAGGCCAAAATGACTTTTGATTTCTTCTTTATATTTGAATGTACTCTTTAAGTTATTTATAATAATCATGTCTT
The DNA here is from genome assembly GCF_902729225.1 of Pteropus medius. NCBI lineage: Eukaryota > Metazoa > Chordata > Mammalia > Chiroptera > Pteropodidae > Pteropus > Pteropus medius. The sequence goes on from NW_024354875.1 coordinate 41,088,113, forward strand.
ATTTGTATAAATGACCCTATTTTCACTATGAAAAAAATGAAAGAATAATCTGTCTGTCTCCTTTGGTGAGCAATGTTTATCATACTTTAAATTGGTCATAGAGAGTCAACACATAGTACTCTTGTTAAAAGTGGCTTATTTTTTACTTTCACTAGTTATACTCAATTTTTCTATGATAGTGATTTGATTTATGTATGGCAGGGGTCCTCATGCATGCTCACTGGAAAAATAAAATGGTAGCTTAAAGTAGAACTGAGACAAGAACTTATTTTAAGTAGATGCATTTGTTATTTGTGAAAGTAATTGAAACCTTAGCTTTGTCTACATAATAATGTGGAAATCAGAAATTATGGTTTTTAGTTCTTTCCCTGACATTAGTTGTAGAAATATAGATTACAAGTTTAATAGAAAGCATATAAAATCCAGAACACCAGATTTGTCACCACCATTGTTACTAACAATAAAAAGATAAGAAAAATTGGAAGACATTTGCATTCTGGTGACCACAGAAGTTCAAAGAGTTGGTATCAGAAAAGTCTTTTAAGACTAAACCAGGTGTGTTAGTCTGGATTATTCAACAAATAGAATTAATAGATTACATATATGTATGGATTTATTATAAGGAATTGGCTCACATGACTTCTGGAGGCTAAGTCCCAAGATCTGTAGTCTAGAAGCTGGAGACGCAGCAGGGCTGATGAAGTTCCAATCTGAATCCAAAGGCAGTAGAAGACAGATGTCCCAGCTCAGATAAGCAGAGCGAGCGCATTCTCTTTCTCAGCATTTTTGTTCTATTTAGGCCTCTAACAAAATGAATAAGTCTCATCCACATTGGGGAGGGCAATCTTCTTTCTTCAGTCTGATCCAAACATTAATTTCATCCAGAAACATGCTTACAAACATACCCAGAATAATTTTTAACAACATATTTGGGTATCTCGTGGCCCAGTCAAGTTGACACATAAAATTAACCATCAAACCAAGATTACTCAGGGCTTTGGCTTTAAACTGCTTCCATTTAAATCTTGATCTTACTGATTTACTGTGTGATCTTGCATAAACGATTTGATTTCTTTATTCCTTGGTTTTCTCATCTATAAAATGTGGTGATTAAATGAGATACTTCATTTAATGAGATAGAACATTGCTTGGCTTTTTCTAGGCACATAAGATATTCTAGCTGTTATTATTATCATATTACTATGATTATTATCATTTACAAGATTTTTACTGTATTTACTGATAGTTATGCACAAGAAACAAAGCTTGGAAATGTAGTTTACATGTTCAAACTTACAAAATGAGTTTTTTTAAAAATAAGAAACTGTGTTCCTGTACTTAAGCTATAAAACATATTTTATCAAATTGAATTTGTTTACTTATATTGCAAAGTGGGCTCATTATTTTTGTGTTGATTTATTCTATCACCATATATAGTGTAGAAAATTTTGCTGGTTAGGAAAACTCAGATCCACTGTGTTTAGCTTTCTTCTTATAGAAGAGCAAAGTGCAATCAAATATAGCACACCTCCACCTCCAAATGATTCAAATCCTAATATCACAGGAAGCCTGATTTTCCACAATTCTAAATCATGGGGAGTACAGGACAACAGATAGTGTCAGAGGAAATTCAATTATTTGGCTGAATTATTGTCATTATAATAAAATACTAAAATACTGTTGATTTAATGTCATGATGTTCAATGTTGAGTTTATAAATTTGCCCGTGTTTTCATTTACAGTTTTAATACTGGCATTAATAATAAAGGGAGGCTTTGATCGTGTAGGTTCAGATCTTTGTTTCTTCAACTGCCAACTAGTAACATTAGGCAAATTATTAATTTGTCTAATCTTTCCTTTTCCTATCTATAAAATGAGAATAATAATAATACATTCATCATCTGTTGTAAGATTTAAATAAAATAATTCATTTAAGTACTTTGAACAGTGGCTGTAACACTCAAATATGTTCTATTATCTCTATTAGTAATATATTGTTGTTATTATTATTCCCTTATTTCCTATTCTTTCAGATTTGTATATCTAACTGCCTCCTAAATACATCTACTTTCATGCCTTAAAGGCATTTCAAATTTAGTGTGTTTGAAAGTAAACATATTCCTTCCTTTCGTAATCTTTTCCTTATTCTTTTTTTCCTCATCTCCTACTTGTTGCCAAACCAGAAATCGGACATCTTATATTCTCTTTTACAATCAACAGCTAGTTATCAAGCAAGAAGACCCTTATTGCCTTACAGTCCTCTTAAATCTTTTGCCAATTCTTTCCCAAAGTCGTTGCCTTGATCCTATCTGAAGGTCTAATGTTCAGGCCTGACTCTCGTCTGAGCCTCTCTGAATCCTTCACAATACCTTCCAGGTATTGTTACACTAAATCTGAAATGGCTAGATATACAGATTTCAGGATTAGATTCAAACTTTGAATTGACACGTAGTCTTTTATATAGTATATCTTCTGCCACTGCCTGTAGTACAGCCATGGGGAGGCCTGGAAGATCTTCGAACATGCAGAGTTCCTCCCTGCCTAACTACCATCTACTTTCCTTTAAAGCTCAGTTCCAGCATTGATCCCTCTGAGAAGCCTTTTTAAATTACCTGTATAATTTTCAATTTCTCTTCTCTGTGTGTCCATAGTGTCTTGTGAAAGCTTTCATCAGAGAACTTGTGGTGCAGATTATAATAGCCAGTTTGAAAACAAGGACTGTGACATTTATGATCTTGTGTCTGAAACATGGTAAGTGCTAAAAAATCTTGCCTGGTGGAAGAGAAACCAAAACAACTGTGCTGTGACCTTGGAGTTTTTCTCTGAACGGGGTAGAAAATCAATAGCCAGTGTTCCATTCTCAACTTACCTTATAGGGGCTGGCCGTGCACTATTCACAGCAAATGAAAGAACAGATACTTTGATCTTAGTTTGAACTTCCTAAGAATTTGAGAACTCATGAAGCTTAAAGAGAAAACATAATTTCAAAACATTTTTGTGTTCATAAAGATGGATGTACTAGGTAGATGACTGTTTTGTATATCAGATCCATTTATGCCCTTTTGTTTATGAATTATAACCTATAAAAGGGACATAGATTGCTCTTTTAACACAGAAATAATATTTACAATATTTCCCAAAAATGACCTCTTTGGACTAGATTTCAGTAATGTGCATATTATGAGAGAGGAGGAGTTGGGGTTTCCTTTGGAAATTTCATTCTACTCTAGATGTTATAATTTATATAAACTAAAGGATAAATCAAAACCTGGATTGGTACCCAAGTTTACTGTCAGTCCTCATTTTTAATTGATTTGGGAATGTACATAATCAGACTTCCACAATTAACTTGTAAACTCACACATCTTTTTAAATATTACCTACCTGTAAAGGGAGTTTACCTGCTAAAGGTTGGTTTCTTGGCTTGGAAAATAAAGAGTAACCGCAAGATGTTCTTAAGCCAAATAATTGAGAGTGTTTTCATGAAATGATACTGTCTTTTTTATGGAATTCAAGGATAGGAGCATTTAAGAACACTTTCACAGACAAGAGAAGGCACGATGATTAAGGCATAAAACAGTCCAAGTGCTGTTTTCTCAGTTCTTCCTTATTAGACATCCCTCTCGCTGTTTATCAGGGTCCTTGGGAATTTCATAGTCTCTTTCTCTGAAGGTGATTTTCCTTACCACCATTCTCATGTCACTGAATTTGAAATCTGCCCTGGGATTAGATTAAAACTAGGTTTCTCTTCTGTCACGGAGAACAAAGTGTTTTGGTAAATTCTGTCTTTCATTATTCCATAAAAGCAGAAGAATATTAACATTACTTGTTGAGTTCCCTGTAAATTTAGGTCTTATTTGTTAGGTACAAGAGCATATCCATGGTAATCTTTGTGGCAATGCTATTGGAAGATGCTTTTTATCACTTCAGTGTCTAGTCAAAGTCCAACAATAAAACTGCTTTCAGCATTTAAAAGATGCTATTTCTAAGCAGAGAATACTTACATGGAGTTATGTATGTATTTGGCAGGAAAACCAAAATAAAGCTAAAGAAAGCTAAAAAAATTTAGTTGGAGCTTGAAAACTGAACTACAATTTATAAGAAAAATTCTGCAGTAAAAGGGAATATGGGGACAAAAGTCAAATAATATCTGCTGTGATTCTTAGAAATGGCTCTAAAGGACAAAGCTCAAGGACATCAAATACTTTGAGCTCTTTACAAAGAGGGAGCAAAATAATTGCTTTGCCACTGCAACAATTTGGCTCAAAAATGTATTGAGATGATCGATTTAAAAATATGATTATATTGATTTATTATTAAAAAGTTCTGTTTTTCCTCCTGAGAAAATATTTTAAAAATAATTTCTTTTGGTAGATTTTGGCCTTTTATATGAATTCAGTCATCAAGTTAGCAACTTAATAGCAACTTTTCTTCACCTTTCCAAAGCAAATACTTACTCTTTATCTATTTATTTCTACTTAAAGTTTTGCGTGTCAGTGAGTAATGCTTATATTCACTTTTGATATCTTGTTCCAGATAGAAGTATCCCTATTGACATAACCCTTCTAGTCTCTCCACATTCCCCTCCTCCTGTAATTAACTCTCTCCTGGGAGGGAGAGTGACTTACCTGACTGGTAAAATTGGGATGGAAAAACTGGGCATGCATAGTTCAGCTATCCTGTTTGTCTTAGGAGCAAGTCCTTGCAGGAAGCACATTTTCTTCCTGTGATGGTAATGCTGGCATGACTGATAATCAGCATGCCAGTGATAGGAGAAGAAGTGTAAATCTTCCCATATCTGGGGCTAACAGACCTAAAGACATATCCTCTATCAGTAATAAAAAAAAGATAAGGAGTACAGGTTGATGCTAAGTTTTTTTCATTCCCAGTTTGTTCAGAATCTTTGTGGGATGCTCTTATTGGGTTTTCTAGTGGATGCTAACATTTGGTGCATGAACCAGGCGTATGGAGAAATAAAAGAGTGGAATTTCTTGAGCAAAAAAAAAAAAAAAAATATAGAGCCGCTTGGCTTGAGGTTTGAGGCTTTGGACTTCAGTGTGGGGACAGGGCATTTCGACGTTGGTGGTTAGTAGGAGCTTCTGTTAGGTCCTTGGAAAGACACTGTCCATTGGCTTTTATCTGCTGTTTGCCTGGACAAAGGCTTTAATTCAGCTACAATGACAGCTTGTCCTAGGTCAGTAACTAACTCTAACTTCTCGTCTGTAACTGAGGGACTATTTTGTATCGTTAGGCAGAATTCCATGAAGGCTATGAGGGAGCCGAGTGAATGGCCTCATCAGAGAAAAATGGGAGTCTGTGAAAGTAATTGGTGGGGAGGTATAGAGACCTTTGTAAGAAGATAGTGATGAAAATTAAATTACAGGTGGCAGACAACCTCAGGATGAGCACTGCAGACTTAGTACTCTGCCGCAGCTTTTCCTGAGCAATGATTCAATTGTAGGAAAGTGATTTTCATAGGCTTTTAATGCATTGGTAGACTGAACAATATTTTCTCCTTTTAAACAGCAAAAACCTGAGTTAGCAGTCTGATACAAGGTATTAAAAAGATTATTGGTTAAAATTGTTATTGTAAGTCCTAATAGACAGCATTCTTTCCAGTGTCCTAAATTCTATTCCACATTCAGAGCCATAAAAGCAGGAAGGTATCTGCACAGCAGCTAAACTGAGGCAAAACTTGGATTCATATGGTTTGTACATAAAGAAATGTTTTTCGTCCATCATATGGTCTCAAGTTGGCATCAGATTAATTATATATGAATGAGGCAAAATTATTATACCTAAGCCATTATATAGCAAAAAGTGGTGGAAACAGCTACTGTGCCTCAGAACTGAAGGTCAGCTCTCAAGAAAGTGTGAGTCACTGTGTAGAGCTTACATGCACGTCAGTATTCCAGGTCAGGAAACACAAGGCTCAGGGGAGAAGGGGACATGAAGAGGTTAGGCAGAAATTGTAAATGCACAGTGTCAAAATCAGGTTCTTTTTTTTCGGGAAATTTAACTCAATTGAGTTTACAAATTTTAGATTATGGGATTTAAAGCAAAGAAAATGTTTCTCTTACAGACAACATTGAGTTTCTGTCATGGTTCTTGTCGATATTAAGAATTCTGGAAACTGACTTCTGCTTTCTCTTTTCTTGATTTTAGGAAAGCAAATAGTCTCATCACAAGAATGATATCTATAGGTTTTGCAGATGTTCTTTATGGGTTTGAGGAAAATCCAGAAGTTTTTGTTTATTGCTGTGATATCCTGAAATATAATACAAAGGAAATTGTTTATTCATTAATTCATCCATCCATTTATTCCCATATTTTCAGAGTGCCTATGATATATAAGCCTGTGGAGGATACAAAAATAAATATTTTTTAATGTCTCTTGAACATTTTGAAAACAGCTATTATTCATTATTCTAGAGTGACTTCAGGGTAGTGTTGACTAGAAAGAGCAACAGTTATCTTAAGAAATTTGAATAATTGCTGGACCTCTTTTAGAGGAAAGTAATTTTCATGTACCTTCAAATATCATTGTTTGAGAAATACTTTAGAAACCATTCTATAAAAAATATCTTTTGGTTACAAATTATAATTGTAGATGTAAAGTTTAGCCTTTATAGCTGATAAAATAGTTTTAAAGATTATTATTAGATTGAAAATAAAAAAAGTTTTCATAGACTTCATTGACCTTTAATAATATGCCTGCATCACAAGTTTGAGAACCAGTAGACGGGGTTCATTTCAAAAACTTCTTTCTGACTTTGTAATTCTCTGACAATGTAGTGAAATAATGAGTGGGCCAGTAGTGAAAAATGAGTACAAAGTTTTAAACATCAAAGCTCTTTCTAATATTAAAAGATTTTTATTTTTAGTTATAGAGTGGCATTTTTAGTCTGACTAGGTAAATGATGTTTGAGAATTTATTAAGACTGTATTGCCTATCAATTGTTGGCAGTGGGACTAGAAAAAAAGCTGGCAAGTTAGAAAATAATGCTGCTCTCAAGTTGTTATTAACTCTCTTAGCAAAATAGCCATGTCATCAATGATGATGGGAGAATTGGAGGTCAAGTAAATGATACCAATAGCCCTGTAAAAGCACAATCACACAGTAGTGATCTCAGGAACATTGGAAATAGCACACTTGAATGACAGTGTTATCTAGGAATACTGCTAATCATGATTTTGAATGACAGTAGTCTCTATGGCACTATAAGTAGTAGAGTTGTGTGATAGGGCTGTTAAGAATACTCTTAACAGAAGTAGATGAGCATGAATTCTGGTTTGTTTACACAAATTCTTGAATGGAAGTCTTTAGAGAATTGATTTGAGCCTTTTTAAAGTCACCAAAAAAATACAGTGGAAATTTCAACCACTGTGGAAGATCACAGAACTGATAGCCATTTTTTCTTGTCAAATAATGTTCTCTGAGATACTTAAGCATGTTGTAAAAGCATTGTATAAAATCTACATCTTTTGCAACTAAGCAGTTAATATTATTCTCATACCAACACTGTTCATACATTATTGTAGGACAAGATAGAGAGGATATAAAAGTCCTTAAGGAATATTATGAAAAAAATGTTAATTTTTTTGAAAAGTTCTGTCCACCTGTCCAAGTGAAAATGGTCTAATAAGAAGGGAGGCCCTTTTTATAGATCTCTTTAAAGGATCCACGGTTAAGAAATCCAACTTTCAGTTGCATAAAGCTTTCAAGTAATGAGGCAGACTGGTGGAGGGTTAGGGCAGGACTAAAGGGACCCACAGAGCTAGAAACATAGAAAAAAAGGAAAGTGAGGGTGGAAAGTCGAACTGGGAATGTCTAAAAATATTATAGGGAACATTAGACTTTAAGAGCTGGGTGAAACATTAGAAGTGAAAGAACATAAGCTATAGTAGAATAATATGCAGAATCCATCAAAAAAGTATACATCTAATCCTTGAATGACACAGGTTTAAACTGCATGGGTTCACTTATATGCAGATTTTTTTTTCAGTATATACAGTAAATGTGTTTTCTCTTATGATTTTTTTAATAACACTTTCTTCTCTAGCATACTTTATTGTAAGAATATAGTATATAATACATATAACATACAAAATATGTGTTAATCAACTGTTTGTTATCAGTAAGGCTTTCAGTAAATAGTAGGCTTTTAGTTTATTTTGGGAGAAGTCAAGTTATATGCAGATTATTGACTGTGCCAGAGTTGATGCCCCTACTCTTGCATTATTCGAGGGTCAGTTGTATATGCATATAAGTGAGATGATTAAAAGTTACATTGATTTGGGAAAAATATTCAATGATACGTATAATAAAAAGTCAAACAACAAAACTAGATTATTTCATTGTCCAAACATATTACTATTTAAATTCATCTATGTGATTTTTTTTTTGTCCCAGTGCTCAGTTACAATATTCAGAATGAAGAAGGCATTTAGAATGAGGAGAGGAAGGGAAATAATGCTTTTCTTCTTGTTACAGTGACTGAGGAAAGCGGGTGCTACATGCTTTGTGGACCAAGGATGCTAAATGTCTTGTCATGTACCGGACAGTACAAATAACAAAGAATTTTCTTGTTTTAAATGATAAACAGTGGGACCAGAATAACCAGTATACCCATTTAAAATAACAGAAAACTTTAACATATGTTCGACTGTAAAAACGAATTTTTGCTCAGCTTTCTTTTTTTAAATTTTTAAAATTTTCAAATACAGTTGGCATGCAATATTATATTAGATTTAGATTTAGCACATGGTGATTAGACATTTATATAACTTACAAAATGATCACTCCAATAAGTCTAGTACCCATCTGACACCATACATACTAATTACAATATTACTGACTATATTCCTTATGCTGTACTTTACATCCTCATGACTATTTTGTAGCTACCAATTTGTACATCTTAATCTCTTCCCTTTTTTTACCCTCTACCCCTCCCATTTGGCAACCCTCAAAATGGTCTCTGTATCTGTGAGTCTGTTTGCATTTTGTTTGTTCATTTTGTCCTTTAGATTCCACATGTAAGTGAAATCATATGGCATTAATTTTTCTCTGTTCGATTTATTCCACTCAGCACACTACCCTCTACATCCATTCATGTTACTGCAGATGGCAAAATTCCATTCCTTTTTATGGCCAAATAGTATTCCATTGTATATATGTACCACCTCTTCTTTATCCATTCATCTGTTGTTGGACACCTCAGTTACCTCCATATCTTGACTATTGTAAATAATGCTTCCATGAACATATGGATTCTGATGTCCCTTTGAAGTAGTATTTTCAGTTTCTTCAGATAAATACCTGGAAGTGGGATTACTGGGTCCTTCTCTGTCTCTTATCCTAGCTGTTGTTTTAAATTCTGTTATGTCTGGTATAAGTATTGCCACCTCATCTTTTTGGCTTGTTTGTTTTTACTTTTATGAAATATCTTTTTCCATCCCTTTACTTTTAGTCTATGTGTATCTCTTTTGATCTAAAGTGAGTCTCTTGCAGGCAGCATATGTAAAGGTCTTGTTTTCTTATCTATTTATCCACTCTATCTTTTGATTAGAGCATTTAATCCATTTACCATGCTCTAAAACAAATTGTTAATAGATATGTAGTTATTGCCAGTTTATTATTCATATTTTTAATCTTTTTTTTTCATCTTCTTAAAGAAGTCCCTCCAACATTTCCTGTAATACTGGCTTGTTGATTCTGAACTCCTTTAGCTTTTTCTTGTCTGAGAAGATCTTTATCAGTCCTTTTATTCTAAATGATAGCTTTGCTGGGTAGAGTAATCTTAGTTATAGGTCCTTGCTTTTCATCACTTTGAATATTTCATGCCAGTCCCTTCTGGCCTGCAAAGTTTCTGTTGAGAAATTAGCTGACAGTCTTATGGGAGCTTCCTTGTAGGTAACTAATTGCTTTTCTCTTGTTGCTTTTAAGATTCTTTCCTTGTTTTTAACCTTTGACATTTTAATTGTGATGTGTCTTGGTGTGGACCTCTTTGGATTCATCTCGTTTGGGACTCTGCACTTTCTGGGCTTTTATGTCTATTTCCTTCACCGGGTTAGGGAAGTTATCTGTCATTCCTTCAGTAGCTTTTCAATTCCATGCTTTCTTCTTCAGGTACCCCTGTGATGCGAATGTTGGTACATTTGATGTTGTCTTAGAGAGCCCTTAAGCTATCCTAATTTTTTTCTGGATTCTTTTTTTTTTTTTTTTTTTTTTGCTGTTCTGATTGGGTGTTTTCTGCTACCTTATATTCTAAATCACTTATTTGATCCTCTGTTTCATCTATCTATTATTGATTCCATCTAATGTATTCTTCATTTCTGTTATTTTATTCTTCATTTCTAGCTGGTTCTTTTTTATGTTTTCTATCTCCATTCTTATGTTTTCTCTCTCTTTGTTAAAGTTCTCACTCAGTTCATCTACTCCTCTCCTAAGCTCATTGAGCTTCCTTATCACCAGTGCTTTGAACTCTGCACCTGGTAGATTGCTTGTCTTCATTTCGTTTAATTATTTTTCTAGAGCTTTATTCTTTCATTTGTAACATTTTCCTTTCTCTCCCCATTTCGGCTGCCTCCCTGTGTTTTTTCTCAATGTATTAAGTGGAGCTTCCATTTCTCCTGGCCGCTTAGTAAGCGGCCTTATGTAGACCAGTGGCATAGTCTTCCCTGGTCACCTGAGATGGGTGCTCAGGTTTGTCCCTTGTATGCATTGTGTGTACCCTCCCATTGTAGTTGAGCCTTGGTTGCTGTTTGCAAGTCAATGTGAGGGGTTGACCCTTGGGTGGATTAGTAATGAGGACTGGCCAGTGAGGGACTGATCCTATGGAGCATTATTCACTTTATCAGGGCTCTGGTGTCTGCACAGTCTGCCCTTTGGGTGTGTTGTTCTTGGATGCAGCCCCTGGTGGTACTCTAGCTCAGTCCAAAGCTGGCCGCCAGGTGTGTTGGCCCTGGAGCCTTCTGGGAGGGGCCCCACTGAAAGCCAAGTTTAGTTTCCACCTCGGCACTTCCCAGGGCCCCCTGGCATAAGCCACCAAGCAAATTGCGGATGGTCACCACCCACTTTGGGCTTAGAGGTGCCTAGAGAGGCCAGTCCATGAACTGAGGCTGGCTTCCGCCAGTGGCAGGCTTGAGGCTTCTCAGTGAGAGGTATGGGGCACACTGAGGCCAGATGCTGCTTGTTTTGGTTTTGTAAACCTTTGAGAGATTTTAGGAAAGTCTTTAGCATGAGCTAAGATAGGTGATTTGTATGGAAAAGCCTCTGGAAGTGGCTTGACTGGGCCAACAACTTAGGTAGGGTGGGGTCTCAGGAAATCACCAGGGCGGGTGACCCCTGTTAGCTGGTTAGTGGAGACTCAAAATGGTGGCCACCTGTGTCTGCATGCCAGGAGTGAGGAAGGGCTCAACAAAGATACAATGGATTCTGCCAGCAATTCTGTCTGGAAGAAAGCTGCCCCATCCTGCCCTTGCTTTGATGCCAGATAACTCACTTTTTCTGTATGTCCCTGGCACTTTTTGAGCAGCTGCCCCAGCATTGGAACTCAGAGCAAGTGAGTCTGTCAGCAAGTAAGTCTATGCTCAGACCCTTTAAGAGGAATTCCAACCACCCATCTTCTCACTCAGGCACAATCTGCACTGTTTTTCACAGCCAGATATTGTGGGGCCCTCACTTTCTAGCCCTGGGCTAGGGAGCCTGGTGTGGGACTGGGACCCCTTGCTCCCTCGGGGGACCTTCCCAGCCAAAATGGCCCTCTAGATTTTTAACCGCCACACGTGGGTATGGAAACTGTTTGTGTCTCCACCCCTCCTACTGGTCTTGAGTTGGCTGCTTCTGTATGTTCTTAGTTGTAGGACTTCTGTTCAATTTGACTTCACGTGATTCTCAATGATGGTTGTTCTGTAGTTTAGTTGTAATTTTGGTGTGGTAATGAGAGGAGGCAAACACGGCTTTTACCTACTTTGCCATCTCGACCAGAAAATATTTGTTCAGTTCTTATAGTTTGCTCCTCAGGCACATGGTAATCTACAAAAAAAGAATGCCAATCTCTTTGCAATTTGACAAAATTGGAAAGAAAGTAGATTTTCTGTTTATAGTGGGTTTGAATCTAAGGATAATACTATCTACCATGTTCTAAAACACTTTCCATTCTATATTATACCATTGAATAAGTACAAATCTTTCAATTCTTGGAAATAACATGATCAGATATAAATTTCAGGTATAAAGAATTTAAATATAAACTTTTCAGCAACCACAATAATTCAGTCCTTATATATGAGTTGAATAGAATAAATTTTAAGTCATTCCTGTTGGGGAGAATAAGAAAAAGAAATAATTAGAAATTAGAAACTAATCTTGCACTAAATGGATAGCAGAGACATAGAGGATTTGTAATAAGGCCTTGAGAAAGGAAAGAGGATTATGAGGGAAATTAAACTGTTGTCTTAGAACTACTCTCATATAGCATCTTAGAACTAGGATGGAGCTGGATACATGTTGATAGCATGAAGCTAGATACATATTATATTGATGGAATAAGAACCTGCAGAGGGTAGAGTTATCACTTCCTTTATAAAACCAGAAAGACTTGAGCATTTATGTAGAGTACATATGCCTATTAATTATACTGTTATTTATAGCGAAGTGATACAATTGCTTATGCCGATTGTTCCTGAATTTAGGGGCAAAGGGACATAATGAAAAATTTCCAGTGAGAAATTTTTGCTAAAAAAGAAATTAAGTGTACATTCCATCTTATTATTCATTTAGAATGTTTAAGAAGACCCTTATATGTTCAGTATTTAGTGAGTTTCTTCATTTTGTTTCCATGAACGTAGAAATATTTATTAGTCAGTAGGATTGCTGCAGTCCGTAGTATCCCTAACCTGTCTTCTCCTTAGGAGTTTATGCTCATTAACTTATTTTTTCTGCTGTAGAGATTTTATAGAACCTATATTGAATATTTTGATATCTCACTTTTCTCTTTTAACTAATCATGTGTATATACATATTTAAATAAACATTTTAACTTTTTAGTAATTCTGTGTGGTATATATCACTTTCCATTTCTTATGTCATGCTATTTTAGATGCTGACTTAAAAATTATATATTGGTACTAGTAATAATAACTACCATTTATTTGGGGCTTAACTCTGTTTAGGCAGTTTACATACATTACTTCTAATTCTCAAAATAGCATTGCAACATGTTATTTCTGGTTTAGAGGCAATTCCTAGTTTATGAGGAAAATGTATTTTTAGAGTTGGGCCTCAGAGGCCCGATGCTTCATCATAGTCTACTCTACACTATGCTCTTAGTCATGGAGGAATATTGTTAGGTTTGAACAGAGTAGCAAAGCCATTATGCACGACATAGAATAAGGGATGTATTACAGGGGTTTGACCTTTTACAACTGTAGGAGTTGGTCATATATTCCATGTAAGGCTGCCACTTCTGTATCTGGTGTTGGACCTGAAGTATCTGGTAATAGAAGATGGATGTGAAATGCAGTTGAGTAACCATAACTAAAACTTAAGAGGATGAGCTTAATTACATTATGACAAACTGGTACCTGCATCTATCTCTTACCACTGCCAAGCCTCCAACTTCAGGGATGCCAATGATCTGTAGAAGAAGCTGGCATGCTTGGTTCTGAGCTGCACGTGCATGTGGACCAGGACTGGGAGAAGCTGAAGAAGGTGATCTTAAAGGGGGTTGAATGAGCTGCTGGAATGGCTGCAACTCTTAGCCAACAAATGCGAGTGAGTAGGTCAGTGATGACTTGTATGAGCTGCAACAAAGCAAGACTACACTGGATTGCTGAATGAAAATTGGTATTGTACTTCACTTCTGCCTTCCAAGCCTTGTGTATTCTCCTTTGGCCATTCCTGACAGAGAACCACACAGGGATGTCAAATCTGAGAAATCAAAATTCCAGCTTAACTAAGTTGACACAGTACAAAAGTATCAAATTTAATTGTGGAACGGCTGATTTTCTAGAAAGAAAATTATGTGGAAATATGTTAAAAATGATATCTTGAGTTTTCATGCATTTATTTTTCCCTACTTATAAAATATACTAATAGTTATTATGTTTCAATCTATTAGGCAAACAAGTGTATATAGTAATATATATCAGGAACGGAAGAGGAAGAGAAACATTTATTTACTATTTATAATACGTTCGTATTTTTTACCTAAGGGAAGCCAAAATAATGAAATCTGTTGACAGAGATTTCGAAGCATTGACAATTCTATCTGAAACATTTTGTGACTCAAACTAGAGGTATCTATAATTCTAATGAGTTCTGCATGAATGGAGAAAATGATAATAGAAATCATTAGAAAAGAGAGATTGGGCAGTTGTTTTTGTTCTACTCTGTGGCTGCAATCTCCAAATATAAGCAGAAAGTTTCTGTAGGAGTCAAAGTGCCCTAATGAAAACATTTTAGAAATGACACTTTTAGTACAAAGAAATGAGTCTAGTAATTTCTAAAGAAAGGGATCTAATATGTCTATAAACAAGAACATTACTCTGTGGTGTAGATAAGGAAGTTAAGACTAAGTATAACTACAGAATTTCCATATGCCAAGTGTTCATATGGAAATGGAGCAAGTCAGCTAAGCGCATACATAGCATTTATATGGATCACAATCTAGAGATGTTGACAACCCCTCTGTGTTTCTTGCATGTTTATGACAGCGCCATGTTACAAGGACAGCACATTACAAGGATATCCTCAGGAGTCGTAGGATATCAGAGCTATTTTAAAAGAGAAAGTTTAATTGTTTTTTAAATAAAATTATTGTAAAAGTCATGCTGAAGAATCTTTAGAAAACACAGATAAGCGAACGAAACAATTCCAATGGTATTAGTCAAAGGAAACTTCATTATCTATTTTCGGTAACAAGTTACAATAAAATTTAGCTGCTTTAAACAACACATATTAATTATCTCAGTGTTTCAGTAGGTCAGAAATCTGTACATGATTTATCCAAGTTCTCTGCTTTATTGTTTCTCACAAAGCTGAAATCAAGGTGTGTCGTTCCAGGTCTGTGTTCCCATCTGAAATCTCTGTTGGTGAAGGGTCTGTTTCCGTGCTCACTCAGTGACTGTTGGCAACATTCATTTTCTAACAGGCTGTTGGCTGGAGGCTGCCCTCATTTCCTTGCCACACGGTCCTCGTCTACACAGCAGCATGTGCATATTGTGTTCAGATACATAGTCTAAAATTTAAAACTTATTAATAGAAAATAAATATTTATTAATAATATAATCAATTTGGTTAAAATAAATATGGAACCACAATATAATTGAGTAATTTATTTTGAGAATTTATTAGAAGACTACGTTCTAGAATTTCTTAACTTAATATTATTTTTATGTAGAATACTGCTGTGGAAAGTCTTAAATCTCTGTTGATCTGATTGACTTCAAATGTGCACTTAGTGTGGGAAACCAGGATTTGATGACAGACCTCCTAAGTCTCTTTCTCTTTCTCCCCCATCACATTTTCTCCCTCTCTCTCTTTTTCCTTCCCACTTCCCTACTTCTCACATGACTTCTCTCTTGTGCTCTCTGTGTGGCTCTCTCTTATCCTCATATATAACATTTACTATGTTACAGGAACTGTTCTAGGCTTTTTACAATTTTAACTCATTTATTCCATATAATGTTCTTTTTAGATAGGTACTATTATTTGTTTCATCTTATAGATATGGGATTTGACCCAAAGGTTGGTTAGGTATCCTCTTTGAGTTTGTGAATTTACCTTATTTACTCATCTTAGCTCATTTTAAGTGTATGTCTTCTTGCTCTTTAAGTTTCTTGATGGCAGAAATGATATTTTATTCTCCTTTGTACTCCTGACGCTCCTAGCACAGTACTTTATGAAAGTCAGAGCTCAACAAGTATCTGGTGATTTGAAATAACTAGAAAGGTGGATTAGTTAGTGGCGGATAACCGTTTTCTCTTGGTGCATCAAATTTCACCTTCTAAGTAAAATAAACTATTGTCAATTGAATTAATAAACATATGATACAAAAAGTTAGTATGAAGGACATGGCAGTTAAAAAACATGGAATCATTGAATTTTAGAACTATAAGAAACCTTGGAAATAGAGTCCAGTTGTCATTCAGTCAAGCTTCAGAGCTGTTGAGTTGGGGTATCCGGGCACTCAAAATAATTTTAGTGTCCCAAGGCAATAAATTTTTGGTGACCGAACTGCCTTTTCTGAGCATTTATTAGAAGGGGTGACGGTGGCCATTACTCTTAATTTTCTTATTCTCAATTAACGGCTACAGATTTATTTGTGACAGCACTAAATGGAGCACCTTAAGCCCTAGCTGCTTTTCCAACTTTGAACTCTGTTTTTAGGTCCTCGCCATGCTAATATAATTGTTCTCAATGCATCTAGAAGCTTTTCTTTGTAAATCATAATCCTGTCCAGGTAAACTGAATTTATAGGCATGAAGATGTTATATATTCATCCACATGACAGTATTTTTATTCATCTCAAGAAAAGATGTTATGTTTAATGGATAAGCTCACTTACTATGAGTCCTCTTCGTATTGCCATATCTTTTGGTGATCTCTTTTCTTTTCTGATTCTTCTAACTATCCACCTCTTACCTTTAAACTCCTACTTACAGAATTACTACTTCTTCCTACTTCCAATTATAGTCCCTGAATGGTTGTCCCCTTTTTAAAGGCTTTAGCTTGATTTCAACAAATAATAATTAATAAAGAGATACTACAGGGCAGTTCTCTTTAAATTTATGGGAGCCAGAAACACTTTTCTATGCTAAAATATAAGTTTATTATTGTCCAAAAAGTTATCTCCCACCATTGTGGTAGATTTTTCAATGATTTTTGCATATACATTTGTGGGTCAGAATTTATGGTATGAATGAACCCCTCAGAAGGGGTTTTTCTATTGTGAAAACCCCATTGTTCCTTATGTCATATAATTCTATTGAGAGGTTAGGTTTTCTAGTATCCCAGCTATAAATATTAAATGACGATCTTTATATTAAGTTCTATTTTAAAAATTGTAATTTAAGTAGACCCTTTTTATCTGAATGAGTTGTGCTTTAAAATCCATGTTTCTAATTTTAGATCCTTCATCTGTGATTATAAAAGAATCTAGCCGAGAAATTTCTCTGAGATGAGTTACACTGCACATCAATTTATTTTATTCTGAATCTATTGGCATGATCTTTTATTGAACCTGCTAGAAACTCTCTGTCAAGTATTTGAATAGCATATGAAAATGTATAGTGTTTAAATATTCAAAGGCAAAAAAACTTACTTAAAAGAAATACTGTATGAATAATTGAAATAAACTCAGGACCTGACCACAACATTGCAAATTACGGTCTTAAAAGTCTCTGTGGATGGCTAATTTCTTAAAAGTAAAAAGCTGTTTTAATCAAATCCAGCTCTTTTTATTTTTAAATTCTTGGCACCCTCAGTAGAAGCTTTCTTATTTTCAAAAAGAAAAAAGGCAGACATTGCCTTCAGCGTAAAATGCTTGAGCCCCAGGAAAGTATATTGGTTTGATATAGGCAGGCATGCTTATTGTTTATGTTATGCTTTGGACAATTGGTATGAAAGAACCATGGTGTGGAGAAAGCATGGCCTTTGGATTGTTAGTTGTTTTGAGCTGTGGATATGCAGTTGGTATTTTGTAGCATGGAGTAAAGATGACTTGTATAGGGCATTTGTGGGTATCAAAAATAAAATAATTCAGTACCTTACAGATCTCATAGTGATTCACCTTTAAGTCTTGTAATGGTTGATAAAAAGCAGAATAGAAAATAAAGCTTACTAACTTTAGAAGGGTGATGTTGATTACTGTATGACAGTGTTTTAAGAATTTTTGACGAATTCTTAGTAAGTCAGTACTTATAAATGTTGCAGATTATAGTAAGCCAATTTAATTTTCTCTGTTGCGCAGATTTCTGAGAGGATATTTAATGATGTGGATAAATTTCTGACTGAGCTGGTACTATCACTTATAATAATTCCCGTGACTTGTAATATTTGTAAGCACCTTATAAAAAGAAAATAATAGGCTTTCTTTTGGATTTTCTATTATAAAAAGCTATTTTCAAGTATTTAAGATTGAGAACTTTATAAGTTAGTACAAATAATACTTCTTATAGTAATCTCCAAAGAATCAGCACACTCAAGGATTCTCATTAACTCTGTTATGCATCAATAAGTTTTTTTTTTAAACAATAAGCTCAACATAGAATCTTTTTTCAACTGGTTAATGAAAGTGCAACTTGAGTAAATAAAAATTCAATTTTAAAATGGTTTAATTATTATTTATATTTTACACTTCAAAGTTTGTTTTATGATTCTTTCCTCTTGGATTCACAGTTCACCAAATGACAGAGGTGAACTCAGCTGTAGAATACAGAAACTACTGTAGCTAGTTTAAGGAAAGGGTATTTAATGCAAGAAATTAGATGCTTACAAAATTATTGGAAGAGCTGGAGAGCAGGCTCTTAGGTTAAGCCTTCAGGAAGAATTCTATAAGCAATAACTCAGAACTAACCCTTCAAAGAAACTTCAACACCTCCAACTAGGAAGCTGAATCCAGGATTTCCATGCTCCAGCTCCAATCTGGGAATCCTATAACCACATGCAGAATGGATTTTAAGCAAACCAGTCTCCTGAATCTGGCAGAAGATATGTGAATATTGTTCAAGCTTTGAAAGCTTATGAATATATTTTATATTACATTAAAATGAGTAATCCATTCATAATATTCATGCCTCATCTGCCCTTATAGGATTCCTAGTTTTCTTCAATTTTCTCTGACTTTATATTTCTCATAATTTCCAAAGTATCTCAGAAATAGTTGGGAGTAACTCCTTCCACATAGCATCATCCATGCTCCTTTGCCCCAGCCTGTGCATAGCACATGCTGTCTCTGTTTGTTTGCTGAATTACAGTCTCTAATCTGAAGGGCCGTTCTCTGATAGTGAATGCCACAACTTTCCTAAGCCCAGCAGTACAGCTGCTACTTTTTGTTGCTACATCTGAACTTTTGTCTCTTCCTTAGTCTAATTGAGCATAGCAGCAATTTGCTGATGCCTATTTTGAGTCATGAGGGTGCAGCTAAATGTGCAGATCCAATGATATGCCAGATCTAGCTATGCTAGCTCACTGTACTGATTATTAATTTTTTTGAACTTTGTTAGCCATTTGCTAAACAGACATTATTAAAAATTAAATTATATAAACGTACAATTAAAGAAGCTGCCAACCTGTTGTCACTGAGGAGAGCTGGGCAAGATACATAGTTGCATATCATTCTAGTATATCTAATTACAGATGTAATAGATGTAAATAGATTCAAAAGCGCAGATGATAGTAAAATGCAAAAGAATTAGAAATTGATGAGTTTTGAGAACTTATAACTTTTGTGTTTATGATCCCAATAAAGTGCCAAGAATCTGGTGGTTGTGTATGTATGTCTGTGGCCTAACTAGCAATCTTGACTTCCTCTTCAAAATCTAACATTTCTTCCAGGACACCAAATAAATGGTCTTTTCCCACCATCTTATCAAAATAACTACCTACTTGTCTGTCTCTTAGCTCCTTATTTTTCAAGTAGAGTGGGGAAAATAATTTTGAAATAGCTTTTTTCTAAATAAGAGTTCACAAGTCTGACTCTCTCTAAAGGACTTTGTAATATAACAGTTTTATGCACACATGCGTTTGGGAGATTTTATTCTTCGATTACTTTTCTTTTAGCTACACTAACTGTACCTAGGTGAGGCTATTTGCTATTTGCTCATATCTTCACAGAAGTGCATGGGAATTCTGATTTCAAGGCCACTATTAACTCCTAACTGTACTTTCTCACCCTTGTATGACCCTATAAAATTAATCCCAGGACATGTACTTGTGATCTTCCCTCTCTCTAGAGCCCTCTCGTAAGTGGCTGATGGCCAATTCTGTCTCATTCCTGGGCACTAAAGTCTCTGAGCAATGCACATGGCAGTGAGTGAGCATATTAGTATCAGATTTACTTAATCTGATGGGGCAAGACAATGCATGAGCAATGACAGTGTCCCCATATTCTCAAGCCTTTGCAGGGCAGCCTACTTAATATTCAAATAAAGTAATTAGAAGCTCCGTTCTTCGTGGACTAAAAAAGTCCAGGGCTGTTCCTAATATTTTTGAAGTTTCTCATAGGAGTGCCTACATTTTCTCAGAGGAAGCATTTTATATTTTGTTATGAATTACTGCTTCTGGCTTCAACTCATTAAGCATCACTCGCTTGTCCCCTGTAGGCAGAAATTGTCTTCCTAACCCCTTCTACTCCAGGGTGGAAAAGGACTCCTTCTCTGTCCTTCTCTAAGGCACCAACAAGGTAGTTGTTTGTAACAGACTTGTTATAGTTTGGGGATAACTATGGAGAGTCAACAGAGTTCAGGAAAAGACAATTTAACCCTAGGTTTCAGACATCCATAAAGCCATTTGATGGTGTTCTAAAGCACCCTCTCTCCCTTGGCTTCTGTCTGCTCCTCCATTTCATCTCTTTATCTGGAGACCCAGAGCCCCAATCTCTTCTCTCTCCTGCATGCCTTTCCATGATAAGGGAAACAACAACTTGGAAACTCAAATGAATCATCAAACCAGTCACTAATGACACACTTTCATATTATTTTTTTGAGTAATATGGCACTATTTGTTTTAGTTGCTCTTTTGAAACTAAGCATATGTATGTGTGTGTTGGTGTGTGGACTGGCGTGCTTATTTATTTCTTATTTTTCTATTACCAGAGATTCTGTACTATTTTTTCCTAATCAAAATAGCAGTCGTCTTCCTGCTACACCAAGCCCCAAAGTGTCAATGGCTCCAGTTTTTTAAAAACACTTTTTTTTGGTGACCAGGTGTATACAAGCTGGTTCTGATTTGTTTTTTAACCCTGAAGAAAATTCTGCTAGGAAATAAGAGATATTTAAGCACTTAGACATAACCTTGCTTCTTTTGTGGTTCATTCCACATTTGTAAAAATCCAAATGTATCTTTGTTAATAGAGGCTTTTGATATCTTAGTGAATAATGCCACACAGAAGTCACCACTGGGACGATTTAAAATATCTCTGGCCTGTTAACTACCAAACTATTTAAAAACATTCGGCTGTTTGACATAAAGTTTTTACAATCACTACTTAATTTCCTCTGTGTTTCAGCGAGGGTCACAAGATACTGTGGATGTCAAATGTTTTTGTCTCTTCCTGAGATTTCTTGGAGGGGCAGATGCATCTCAAGCATGGCTGGAAGGACTGAATATAAGGAAATATAATTCTGAAAAGTCAGGTGGGGCTAAGGGTCACCTTTAGAGAAAGACTATTTAATTCTATTATAATAGGCCTCCAGGAAATACAATCTATTCTTAATTTCCTTTCATACTCCCACAGATTTCTTTCAGAGTGAATACTGTCTCAAGAATCTCCTTTCTGCAGGAGGAAAATAAAAAGAGAGAAAGCACAATTTCACTATATTATTCATGTCCTTTACCACACTTATGTGTAGTTATTTGTATGAAATCATGATCTTTAAAACATTCTAACCAGTATCCAGAAATATTAATAAATAAGCCTAATTTGGGGTTAATGAATTTGTTTTATGAGATGTAATTTTCTTTATTTAACAAACATTTATTCATCGATTTCTTAACTATCACGTTATAAAGATTAACTTATTATAAGAATTTAAAAATTGGAGTACATTTACCTCATGAAAATAATATGGAAATATGTCCAAGAAAAGATGACAACATTTCTTGTATATATTGTATATTTACAATGATAAATAGAGTAACGCTGATCTGGTACTTGCAATTAAATAATTATAAATATAATAAGACTGAATCAAATAATGACATATTGGTCTTAAATAATGATATATGAAGTTTGCTTAAAGGAAAAAAAATATGGTTTCACTCCAAAGAGATTTGAGTACTTTAAAGCACACAGGTGGCTTATAAAGTAAATAACTAATTTTGACCCAATGTGCCTTCATCTTGGTATTGGTGTGTATACAAAGCACTGCTCAGTCCTCTTGGCTGTTATTTCTTTTTCTTTATGGGGTGGGTAGTGTTCCCCATGGCAAAACTAGATGAATGTTCCTGAGATAAGAAAGAACTGGGTAAACAGAGAAGCAAGGATAATGCATTAAATATATAATGTATATGTAAATGAGCAAGTTAATATATATGGCTGAGTTCATTGAATTTTGTCAAATAGGAGACAAAAACATCTTGTGCACTGGTTTCTTTGACAGCCCAGAGAGGAGGAGATTGTGTCTGATAGGTTCAGATTTCGGTCACTAGAGGATTCCACCAATCCAGTGCCATTTGGTAGCTGCCTGGTAGGTAAAGGAATGAGTTTTTGGTCAGACAGATGCCTGAGCTAAAAACTGGCTAGGTAACTTTAACTCCTCTATCTTCTTAATCCTCCAATATACTTATAAAACACTATCAGTTTTGCCTCCAGAGCAATTTTAAAATCTGTCTCTTTCTTTCACCACTCTCCCTGACATCACTGCTTTAGATATTTATCAAGGTCTACTATTTTAACAGTTTTTTGATTAGCGTTTAGGACTCCACTTTCTGCCTACTCTAATATATTCTTTATATTACCAGATTGACAGCATTCTTTTTCTAAAATATATGCCATTTTTCTGATAAACACGGTAGTTTACTTCACACTTTAGATTTAGTCAGTTCCATGTCTGATCTCCAGGCCAATCAGGCCTAAACTGTGGGCTGTGACCTATTGAAAACGTTTAGTAAATAGTAATTTATTTTTTCAGCATACATGAATTGACAGGATAATAGATTATTTAAACCGTTTGCCATTACCTACATAAAATTGATTTCAGATAGTTATTATGGTGGACTGGAATTTATTAGTAACTGTGATTGAAGATAAATATAATTAATATATATTGAGCTCTAAGAATCATTGAAAATTATATCTTGAGAATTGGATATTATTATTAACTAAAGAAAGAGCAGTTGAGAATATCATATTTTTATATATTTGGAGTCTCTAATTTAGTATTCCTTACCAAAAATGGATTGCCTTGACACACTATTAATAAAAATGGAAGCCACACTCAGAGATTTCTGTCATATGAATCAGTCCTAGAAAATAACAACATAGCTGGATGTTTCTTCCTTAAATTATTTTGTATTGTCCAAAGGAAAGCAGTGACATCCTAGCATGGTATTTGAAGTCCTTTCTCTTCTGATCAATACCGACATTTCCATTCTGACTTTCTGCCACTTCCTCCATATACTCTCTGCCAGAATATATGTATACATTTACTCCATATGTGGCCAAGCTATTGCCACCAGAACCTGATTATTTAGCAGGCTAAATCAAATCTCCTTCAAAGGCCACCTTGGCTTCCTCCACAGTCTCTCTGGTAACCATCCACCACTTTCTGTGGTGGCCCTTGAGAGTGAGTGATACTTCTTTCATAGCCCTCATCATATTTAGTTGAGAGAATGCCTCCACAGCTAGACTCTGTGCTTCCTGAGAGTAAGGACAATACTGTGTTCTGTTCATCCCAAAGCTCCCAAGTAGAGAACTTGGCCTATAGGAGGCACTGAACACATGTTTAGTTGATTGATAGGGAGGCACGTATATGTCATACGTTTTGCTCCTGTCCATGAATCAAAACCATCATCAGAGCTTTGTGAACATGCAGATACCGACTTCCATACAAGACCTGCTAGATTAGTATCTCACAGGAGTGGGTCTAGATTTGTGTATTTGGGGCAGGACTTCCACAGATGATTCTAATGTGGGAACCATTGAATTTGTAAAAGGATAGGTCAATATAGACTAGAACTAGAAAGTTTATAGAGAAGGGGCTGCACACCAAACTTTGTGAAGTGTTGGGAAGGAAAATTTTTTCTCTCCCTTTCTAAGTTCTTTTGGCTGGTCTAAATTTTTTCTCTCCCTTTTTAAGTTCTTTTGGCTGGTCTCAAATTTTTTCTCTCCCTTTCTAAGTTCTTTTGGCTGGTCTAAATTTTTTCTAATAATTAAATTTTTTCTCTCCCTTTCTAAGTTCTTTTGGCTGGTCTAATAATTAAATTTCCATAGGAACCCCATAGGCATGAGAGAGTCAGAGACCTCACATATATCAGCAGTTCAGAGATAGGGAAATGGGGTCTATATAACATCCTGAGCTAAGGAATGAGTTAAGGGACTTGAGGCTTCAGAGAGGAGGAGGGTAATTCACAGAGTAATAATAAGGCAGACATTCAATAATTAGATGTTTGCCCTACCATATAGATAGGTCGTAAAAAGTAATTTCTGATAATAATTCTTATTATCAGTAAGACCCCAATTTAGATTTTTCTATGTAGTTAAGGGAAGGGCAGAAATTTCTCCTGAACCAAAAGGGTCTTGATTGCCTTTAGTTCAAAATAATCTATATGCCAAAGTGGAACATCTCCTGGAGGTCTGTTTTGAAACCCTTTAGAAGTTTTGGGGCAAGATATATCAAGTTTTTTTTTTTTTTTTAAATTATGGATGTAAATATCAAGGGGACAGGAAGGAGACATAAGGTTTATGTGAAAGTAATACTTGCTAACTGTTGATAAGCATGGTAGACCCAGATTATGGGGGACTTTGAAAATTTATGCCCAGTTGAGCAGACAATGACATTCTTAGAGATGGGCTCATCACTGAAACTTGTTATCATGGCAGCGTATGCTCAGGAAGAGAGAAGCTTGGTTATGAAAAAGAATGAGTAAGGTCTCATTCAAAATTATATGTTTCTTTGAAGGCTTTCTTCAGAAATTTACCAGTTAAAGAATCATAGACTTTTGGAGCTAAAAATACATATTTATCCTTTGCCTGTAAGTAGAATTCTACAGAAAACTAGCTCTTTATTGAAAAAAGAAATGGTTTCATGATTAAATAAGTTTGGAATACTAGATCAGATACTCCATTTCCTTTCTAAAATTTGTTGAGTGAATAGGTTTTTTAATTATAAGACTTCCCAGAGTCTGCAATTTGGTGACTTATACTGTAAATCTCCAAGAGGGAAATACACTAAGCATGAATTCTCAAACCCTTTGTTATGAACAACTTGTCGATATGTCACTTAATGCTTTTCAGGGAGTTCAGGAAACACATTATGGCATACAAACTTAAAGAAATGACCTTCGGAATTAAGCTACTTGAGTTCATAACCTGTCTTTATGCTGCGAACTGACTTAAGTCAACTTTATGATTCCCAATTATTAGGTTTTTTCGGTGAGGTTCAGACTAGATCCTTCCAAAGATACAAACATTTCTTAGGACACAATCAAACATGAGATATCAAATCTTTGTTATGTATGAGTTTGATGTAGACCCCTCTCTGTCCTGTTAGACTCCTTGACTAAACTTTGCATCAAAAGGTTGATTCAAAACAGATGTGACAGTTCTGGACAGGAACGATTCAGCTCAAATCTTAGTCAGAGTCATGTAGCAGAATCCTGTCTTAATGAACACAAGATTCAATTTTGTCCTAAGCCCAGAATGCCCAGGTACGAAGCTAGCCTTGGGATAGGGATAGGAGTGCAAATGGTTTTTTAGGGGAGTCATACACGTGGAAGGAAGAGGGTAGTATGGGGCAGACTTGACATAGCTCAGTGCTATCAGCCTCTTTGAGGCTGTTTAGGGAGTACTCAATTGTGAGTCAGCTGCAGCACTGTTCCACAGTATATAGTCTGCTGATATCATGGCTTCATAAATCCTCCTTTATCACTTATGCTAAATATAGCAAAGCATCTAGTGCTGGTCAGAGATGAAAATAGTCCAAGCTATAGAAGCAGGCTCTGAGTGTGGAATTCTGATAAGGGTCCTTCAAACACCAAATAACCACCTGTGAGTATGCATTCTTTATGACGGCACTTCATATATTAACAAATTACTTCAAAGGTGTAGATTAGAAGCTAACACATACAATGTTGTCTATTCCAAAATATTAGTAAAGTAAATCAGAGATAATGTAACATTTCCCCACTTACTATCTTTGGGTACTTGAACAATATACTTAACCTCTTTAAGCATCAGCTTCCTCTTTTGAAAAATAAGAATGATAATTTTTACTCCATCAGATTATGGGGTGAGTGCTTAACAATGGGCATGATGGATAATGGCACTTGATAAATGTCATCTGTTATATTATTTTTGCAGATGAGGAACATGTAGCTGGGTGTAAAATAAATTATCAAAGTTATCTGGCTTGTCGGGGAAAGAGCAAGAGAGAATTCAAGATATGAACGTTGATGGTCTGAACAGTGTTTATTTGCAATGCATGTATTACTAGGAGCATGAGGGTTCTTAATCATGCTTACTGTAATGTCAGTTAATCCATTGATTTCCATCTGGATAAGATCCATATCATTGTGAGACTGGAAATTTTGATTTGAGAATAGAAAAGATAAAGATATTTTTGAACTATTACATTCTAATTCAAAGATTTTGAATGTCCAGGTGGCAACAAATGCATGGAAGATGACAGATATGTGGAAGTAGAAAAGGAATTAGAAAAGGACATAGAAAGATATTAATGAAAATGCGGTTTACAAGTTTAGCTCAGAACTTGCTGTTGCACTGTGTGCTGATAATCATCCTTCAGCTAACTTTTGCAATATTACACTTTTTATAATTTCTGTGAAATACTTATCATTACAAGAAAGTCCATTTAGCCTGGCCCTTTTGAGAATGAATTACTCTTTTGAATCTAGATTGAAACAGTTTTCAAATTTCTAAATTCATTGATTCATTTATTAATAAAGTAATACATTGAAATAATGTACTATTTTAAGATGGCAGTGGGTTATTGATTTTTGCAAATACCGTATATATTATTTAGGATCAATTACAATACTAGTATATCTTTTGTCTGGAATTATACTTTGAGAATGATCTTATTTTAGAACTGATAAAATCTATGAATGGCTGTCTAATTATAGGAAACTTTATCTGAATTTATACAGTATTTTCATACTTAAACAGAGCCATGTTGATAGTGTGACTTATTTGACTTTATGGACTTAAATTTGTTTTCTACTCTCACAATCCACTTTCTGCATATAGTATTATTTGGGGATAATATCTCCTGTAGTGACCTCAATATTTCCTAATATTGTACTATCATCATCATTATTTGATTACTTGTTCCATATTTTCTTTAAATAGTTTGATTGTATCATCATATCTCTTTGATATTAGGTTTTCATTATTATAATTACATTTGACAACCTGTGCTGTATATCCAGTCTAAAATATTTCATTTGTCTGATTGTATAAGTTTTATTTTGATTATACTTGATTGATTTCTAATCATAAGAATAATAGTTAATGACAGTAATACATTTTTATCAAATAGAAAATTGATTATTATTTTGACATTTGATAGTTTGAAGGAAATTTTTCTGTTGGAAAACATTGCTTCCTTGCTTAGATGTGAGAAAAATAAGATTATAAAGGGTGAATGATACTGCTAAGTATTTGCATATTATATCTAGAATGTATATCTACAAATATATGCATGCAGTACATATGTATAGTATATATATTTATACTTATTCATGTAGCTCTCACTTAAAAAAATCTTTTATTTCTGAATTATCCTAACACTAAAGTAAAAAGCCATTAAGTGAAAAAAAAAATTTCCATTAATTTTAATAATTTTCTATCTCAACCCAAAATATCAGTAAAATTTTCACAAATAGAAAAATATATCAACTGAAAAGTAAAAACGAGTTATATATTAAAAATAAGAATCTATTTAAGAGTAAATAGTTTACTCAGAAAATTTATATAATGAGAGTTTATTCATTTTTTCTTTATTTTTGCAATCATTTCTCTAGCAAATTTTCAACCATTTTGTGGTCATGGTCATCTTGCACTTAAACACTTACTTATAAAGATAGAACATAGGAAAACACTTTTCAGAGCAAAATAGATACAAAACAGGAGACTATGTTGAAATACCTGGAAATAATGCATGAGACATGCACAATATAGATGGGAAAGTCATAGAAGATGACTTGGAAAACATTTACAAAACATTTGTCTTCATCCACACATGAGGCGCAATGTAAAACTGTTCCATTTGATATTCTCCATCCAAGCACTGATAGTTAAATTGTTATTTGTCTTTGCCTGCAACTGTAATTTGAAATATTATTCCTTGTATTTTAGTGTGTTTTTTAGTAAAAATATCATATCCAAAAAAGCCAGAGAACTTGTTGTAGAAAAAGTCTTTAAACATGAGATAAAATTCTGTTATTTACTTTTAAACTCCAACACAAATCATTATTATCTATTTAAAATGCCTTTTATTTATTTGAAACAAAAGCTATTTGTGGGCTTTGAAGAATTTGGATATGTACAGAGAATAATTTGTCTATGAGTTAATAAAAATGGGTCATGAGAATTTAACAATAATTCAGTGCCAAACCCATGTGACAGAGTACCCAACAGAGTGAAACCACTTCATTCTTCAATTTTGGGAAGATTGTGGACTTGGTGAGATCTTCCCTAGTTTATGACAATTGCTGTCATCAATAGGGATAGGAGTAAATTTCAATCTATTTAGTGCCCATCAAATAACTATTCAAGGGAATAAACCAGAAAAGAGGAATTTATGAGTTACTAACACTACAATTTCAGCCCCAAATTATCAAAAGAATTTAAATCTTTATTATATGGAATTCATATCCAGTGTTACAATTGAAAACTTCTGATCTACTCAGATCTTTCCTTCATTGTTGTTGAAAGTATCTGACATTTTTCTTTTTTCTTTTTTTTTTCCATTAAGACACACTCAAGGATTTTCCTAGGGAAGATGGTAGGGTTGAAAGGCTTTCTAAAATTAATTTTTATTGTTATGTGCAGTAGAGATGTTAGTTTTTGTTGGTAAACAGTGTCCTAGCTATTGCAATCATGGTCTGAGTACCAGCAGCATCAATATCGCCTGGGAGCTTGTTAGAAATTCAGAATCTTAGGCTTCGCTGCAGACTTACTAAGACAGAATTGGCATTTTAGCAAGATCCCCAGGTTGAAAAACACTGTCTAGACTACACACCAAGGTTGTTGGAACAGGAAATACATGTTTGGAATGAGTCAGTTAAAAAGGATAGCTGGGATACAAAATAAAAAGCATGAGGGATTTAAGGGAATATTAGTGTGATCAAGCTGGGCTAAACTGATACCAAATTATAGTTCAGTGTGATGAAAAACAAAACAAGCCAATATAAAACAAACAAAAACTCATAAAAACAGATATAGCACATTCTTTTGTGCCATGTCATAGACTAATCACAAGTATGAACTAGGAAAAAATAGAGTCAAGAAATATAATGAAAAAATAACAAATATAGATTTTTCTTTCTTTTTAAAAATGTATATTAGCCAAAATGAGATGCTGGTCCTATAGATATCCTTCTTACTCCTGTGGTGTTTGTTTTAGGGATCTCCAGAAAGAGCATAACACATGAATCAAATCCAATGAATTTATAACATTACTGAATAAGCAAAATAGAATGTCCCTTCTCAAATTCTTTTATTGCCAATATGCTTTTAATTCTTTCGATTACATCAAGAACAAGGTCTTAAGAGCCAGTGAGTAAATAACTGATTTTATAGATTATTGCTTCTGATAGTTTCCAAATAAGGAAGGCTTATTGTACTTCTCTAACCAGGAAGGCATGCCCTAGCTCACAGAGAGCCTGGAAGAGGAAGGATGAGTTAGGAGGGCAAACAGCCAATATTCAAAACAAAAAATCCAAATTAAACATTGAAAGGCTTTCTATACATTGATATCTGTCAATATATATACTTTGTAGTTTGATTTCCCACTTATTGCATAATGATGATATATTTAAATCTTTATTGTAATAGTTATTTTATATTCAATTAAAATTATAAAATATTTGATATATCTTGTTGATATTCAATTTCACAATTAAATGAATTACAGTTGATTTTGTTTACATCTAGGATCAATTCTATTACCTGGAATTTCTAGTTTGGGTATTATTTTTAAAAAGTCATATTTGAACTTTTTGTATATATGCTTTGGAAGATTTGTGATTTTTTTCTTTTTAAGCGATAACTCTTGAAGTTTATTATTATTTGACTCACTTTAAATCTGTGTGTCTATGTTAAAGTCTGTTAAGTCTGTATTATTAAGGAGAAAAAAACTATATTGATTATTGATTTACTGCTATATCTTTCAACTATTTAAATCAATACAGTGAATACTGGAGCAAAGATATACAAATGCAATTTGGTATTTATTTGCAAAGCTAGAGACAAGGTATAACATATGTAATTTATGACCCTTGACCTTGTATTTTATGATGGTTTTTTGATCTGAATTTCGATTAGCTATCCACATACCTAGTGTACAATGACACCACTATTTAATATTAAATACAGGTTTTATAATAAATAAACCATAGGGTGGAGGGAATAAGAGGAAATGTGAGAATAAGTAAAGTTAGCCCCTTGTGGTAAGATGTACTAGTTAAACTTTAAGTCCTTTATTACTTTTTCTGGTGTGGTCCTATGACAATTCTCACCTACGGCATGTGAGTGGAATGATGTGTCTGACTTCTGGTTCAACAAATTAAGATGCCTATCCTGGACTTGCTCTTTCTCATTTTGATGATTGAAAATGGTAACAACTGAAAAAATCTTGGAAGTGACATGTTAAAAATGGAAGAATTAAACTGCTAGCCCAGGTCCTGGGATGACTTTGCCAATGTGGGCTCATCTATATGTACTGTGAACTATTATATGAGGGAAAAAAGTACATTTCTACATTCTTTGACCAATGTATTTTTTAGTTTTTTGGCTACAGTAGCTTAGTCTTCAGTCTAACTAACATAACTATGCAGTTTTTCTGGTGGTGATGTTAGGATGACCATATAATTATCCAAACTGGGAACTTCTGAGGATAAAAGGAGGCTGCATTAATAATGCATGTAGGAAAACAGGTATAAATTGGGAGCATTAGGATGAAGGGGGACTATACATTGATCTAGAGCAGCTCTGGTTTAATTTTCCTTTTTCTGCAGTCTTATTGTGTCACTATCGAAGCATATTATAAGGCTTCCTCATAGATTAAGACCTTTATCTATCTAATTTATAATAGGTGCTATTATTTTATGAGCTAATATTTCTAATAATGGACTCATTTTATCTTTAAAGAGTAAAATAAATGGCTGAGAGAAATTGTTATCCCAGAGTCCTTCCTTCAGAGAAGACCCACATTATATTGACCCTGGTCCCAGTGGCCATGGGGTTTCCATATGGTCTTAGCACAGAGTTAATCTAGGTCTTTGTTCCCAGGAGTCTTGCCTTCTCTAATTAGCCTCTCTGTGTTCGCAATCCTCATTTATATAATAAGACTAAGACTATTTAATTCACATTGTGATCGTGAAGATTAAAAGAAAGAAAGCATATAAGAATTTTATCATAGCACTTGGCCGATGAAAACTAGTCAATGTTCAGTGGAAATAAATAGATAATAGTTAGTCCTAAAGTCCCTAAAAGTAGACACATCCAAAGCAGAATTCATCATCACTTTAAAACCTGCAAATCTTTCTGTAGTATTTTTTTGGAGGGGTGGTTAATAATATTGCAAAGCATTCTGATGCCTGAAGTTGAGTATCTCCAGCTTCTCTTTCATCCCTCAAATGGATTTGGTCACTAGAGCCTGTTATTTCTATCTCTTGGACCCGGTCCTCCTCTCCCTTCCCATTGCTGTTAGAGCCTACTTCCAGCTCCTCTTGGGACTGAGTAATTGCGACAGTCTTTTAACCATTCCTTTATCTCTTATATCATTTTTTTTCCCCTGCAGTCAATCTTCCACATAGCTAGCTATACAAATATTTTCAAAGAAGTGGCCATTAATTGCTTTTTTTGATAAAAAAATCCATGCTTAAGGTAGATAATTTGTGGAGAAAAAGTAGAGTATAAAGAATAAGTTAAAATGTTCTGTTACCTCATTTTCTGGAGATGCTGTTTTCTTATATGTGTGCATGTAGTAATATGGGAACACCTGTTTTTATAAATGGTATCATATTATATATACAGTCAGAGACTTAGATTTAAGCTCTGTATAAAAAAGAATTACAGATTTCATCAATGACTGAAATATCTAATTTCATTTCTAACATACTTGATAAAATTAAGAACTCCTGACCTTATGCCTCTTGAAACAGAGACCCATTTGGGTATTAATTGAGGAAGGAACATTTATTTTGATAATTTTATCACATGATGAAGTAGGTTGCCTGCTCACCCCCCCCCAAAAAAAGATACGTGCATGTCCTAATTCCTAGAACCTATAAATGTTACCTTATTTGGGAAAAGGGTCTTTGAGGATGTAATTAAATAAGGATTTTGAGATGATGAGATAATCCTGGATTATCCAGGGAAAGGGAAGGCTAAAACCAATGACAAGCGTCCTTATGAGAAAAGAAGAGACACACAGAGGAAAAGGCGATGTAAAAATGGAGGCAGAGATTAGAGTTCTGTGACCACAAGCCAGGGAAGCCAAAGAATGCCGACACCTGCCAGATATTGGAAGAGGCAAAGAAGAATTCTCCCCTAGAACTGGACTACAACCCTGCTGACACCTTGATTTTAGAAGTCTACCATCCAGAATTGCAAGAGAATAAGTTTCTGTTGTTTTAAGTTACATAGTTTGTGACAATTTACACAGCAGTCACAAAGAAATACACATAACGTATTAATAGCTGTTTTCCCCAACTAATATTATATAAGGAGACTTTTCTTATGCCAAAAATATTCTTATAGACACAAAAAATATGCACAATATTTTTTAATGAGTGAAATTTACTTTCAACGAAGAGAATAACAGGGGTGGGACTTTATTGTTTTAGTTTTCTATAGCTGCATAAAAATTGCCATAAACTTAGTTGCTTAGAACAGCACAAATTTATTATCTTACTTACAGTTATGTAAATCAGAAGTACAGGCACAGTATGGCTTGATTCTTAGTGTTTCACTGCGCTGAAATGAAAATGTTGTCTGCAGCTGTGGTTCTTATGGGAGCGGGTGGTTAGGGCCCTTTTATAAGCTCACCTATTGTAGGCAGAGTTAATTTTCTTGCCACTGCATCACTGATGGACCTGTTTTCTTGCTACCTGTGAATTGGGAACAGCTGTCATCTTCTAAAGGCCACCCACATTTTCTGTGATATGGCTCCCTCCATCTGTAAAGTCAGCAGTGGTATGAATCCTTCTCATGCTTTGAATGTCTCTGAATTCCTCTTCTGCAACTAGCTGGAGACAAAGCTTTCATTTAAAAAGATTTATGTGATTATTACCCAGACTATCTCTCTGTCTTAACATCAACTGATTTGGGATTTGAATTACATGTGCAAAATCCCTTCACAACAGTATTTGGATTAGTGTTTGACTGCATAATTGGGAAAAGGCATGTGTACCCCAGGGTCTGGGAATCTTGTGAGGGCTATCTTAGAATTCTGCTTACCATGATGCTCTTGCTTGAGACAAATAAAAAGCTAGATGAAATATATGAAATAGTTTTCATGTCATTGGACATCAGGCAATGATGGGCATGGGTTGTTAAGAGATGGGGGAAAATGAGGTGAATCCTACAATAATTTACTACATGGAGAAGGTTTCCAGGCTATAGCACAAAGAGAAAAAGCCCAGTAAAAGCCTAGTAGTTTCTCTGAGCTGAAGAGATGGAACTGAGAGTCTGTAAGGCAAGGGCAGAGTTCTGGAGAAGAAAGAGGGATTCAGAAAGAGAACTCTTGAAATTTCAATGGATTCCCTTTATGTCTTCAACTGAGCACTGATCAGCATACATGTACATGTGGAACTTAACCAGAGTTATAGAGAAAACCACTAAAATGAATTGAATAGGTTGAAGAAATAATTCCAAGGATTTACACAAGGCTGGAAATAGTTCCTACCAGATACAGTGGGAAATGTCATCATTCGTGGACTATTGGGTAGAATACTCTGGAGTGTGTTGGCTTAATAGTTATTATAACTATATTAATATGTTCAAGAAGGAACATAGGTTATGGAGAGACATGGAAGATACAAAATAAATCCCAAATTAAATTTTTGGAGGTGAAAAGGACAATGTCTAAGATGAAAAATACACTGAATAGGATTAATAACAGATTATATTGCAGAAGAAAAGATAATAACAGAGAGATAGAGAGGCAGACAACAGACAGACCTGTATTCAAACACCCAATATTAATTCTCCCTCATATTTTCTTTGTAAATTGGTGTATATATTCAGTGTAATCCCAATTAAAATACTATCAAAGCTCTTCTATAGAAGTTGACTTGCTGCTTCTAAAAGTCATATGGAAATTCGAAGTCTAGAGTAGCCCAACTTTGGCAAAGAAATAGAAATTTTAAGAGTTTATACTACCTGATGTCCATTCTTATTTAAAGCTACAATAATCAAGACAATTTGGTGTTTGCCTAAGGATAGACAAATAGATCAGTCGACCTGAATAGAGAGTACAGAATTAGAACCATACATTGAATTTTGACAGAGACAATTTAGTGGATCAAGAATAGTCCTTTCGATAACTTGTGTCAAAACAATTAGATATTTATGTGCAGAAACATGAATTTCAATCTATATCTCTCACCATATACAAAATTAACTTAAATGATTTATATAACTAAATGTAAATCATAAAACCACAGACTTTTTAGAACAAAAGTTAAGAGAAAATCTTTATAATCTTGAGTTAGGCAAATTTTTCTTTGATATAACTTAAAAATTATTATCCAATAAAAGGCAAATGGATAAATTAAGCTTCATCAAAACTCAAAACTTCTGCTCCTTAAAAGACATTTATAAAAAAATGACAAGACAAGCTGCAGAATGCTCATCACATATTTGGTAGAGAACTTATATTGTAATTATTCAAAAACTCTTAATAATCAATAATAATAAAATAATAAAATAATCTAATAAAAATAGGCAAACTATTTGAACTGACACTTTATCAAAGATGATATATGGAACATGTGGTGGGTAGAATAATGGCCTCCCAAAGATGTATGTGTTCTAATCTCCAGAACCTATAAATATGTTACACGGCAAAGGAGATTTAAGGTAGCACATGTAATTAAAGTGCTGATCACTGAAGTTTAAATAGAGAGATTAGCCTGTATTATCCAGGTTGGTTCAATATAATTACAAGGTCCTCAAAGGTATAACAGAAGCAGAAAATTCAGAGAGATGCAATGTGAGAAAGATTCATATGTCTATTACTAGCTTTAAAGATGGAGGAAGGAGCCATAAGCCAGGGAATGTGGGCAGTCTCTAAAGGTTGGAAAAGACAAACAGATTCATTCCTTAGAGCCACCAGAAAGGAATGCAGCTCTGCCAATGCCTTGATTTTAGCTTAGTCAGACTCATTTTAGGTTTTGGACCTCCAGAACGATAATAAATTTGTTTTGTTTGAAGGTACTAATTGGGGATAATTTGTTGTAGAAGCAATAGGAAATTAATACAGACAGTAAATAAGTACATGGATAGTTGTTCAACATCATTAGTCATTAGGCAAATGCAAACCAAAACCACAGACAAGATACCATTATACTGAATTCTAGAATGGCTAAAATTAAAAACACTGATCATACTACGTTTTGGGGAGGATGCGGAAGAACTGAAACTCTCAATACTGCTGTTGGAAGTGCACAATTGTACAACCACTTGGAAAACACTTTGGCAGTCTCTTAACAATCTAACAACATATCTACCGTATGATCTATCCATCCAACTCCTAGGTGTTTACTTAAGTTAAAATGACAGCATGCCGATATAAAGACTTGTACATAAATGTTCACACTAGCTTTTTAATATTAGTTTTAAACTGAAAGCATTCTAATTGTTCATCTACTGAGCATCAAACAAAATGTTCGAGCAAAAGTACAATGAATTTATTATTCAGCAATAAAAATGAATGAAATATTAATACATGGTACACATAGATAAACCACAAAAACATTATAGTAAGTGAAATAAGCCGGAGTAAAATTAATAGACTCTGTATGATTTCATTTCTATTAAATTCTAGGTAAATGACTCTAGAGTGACAAAACAGATCAGTAGTTGCCTGGGGTTGGCAACACAGGGAAAGAGGATTACAAAGGGGCTTACAGAATTTTTGGGTGTTATGCATATGATTGTGAGCTTGATTGTGGTGATGGTTCAATGGTGTATACATATGTCAACACCTAGATATGTGCAGTTGGTTATATCTCAAAAAAAAAGCTGTTAATATTAAAAAGGGGAGTTGTCCCATTATTTTGCATTAGTTGAGGCTCTAAGGATTAAAACTAAAAAAGTTAACTTACCCCGCATTTCAAAGAGTGGTATTAGACCATTTATACTGAATTACTTTAGCCATCCCAACCTGACTGACCACTTCCCATTAGCCACCTTGAGAGTACATGAGCAATAACTTGAAGATTGATCAGGAGAGGTTATGATTGAGGGATTTAGAGAAGGAGAAAGGGCTGGTAGAGATCTCTATTTTTATCCCCCTACCCCATCCCATGTCGTAGGGAAATACTTCAAGGTTACCTTAAACTAGCGAGCAAGTAAGAGACCCTTAGAAGAAAGCTCCTTGAAGATCTTGTCTATGAACTCTAGAAGCTGGGGCAGGCAGAGACTAGTAACTTATTTATGTATTTAAAAAGGCTAAAGCTGAGAGGCTGGCAGGTTGCCTGACAACAGAGCAGAGGAAGAAGGCCATAGTGCATGTAACTGCATACCAGAAATGCCAGGAAATGTGCCTGTTTTTCTTGCCCACGCGTGGACCACACAGAAAGGAGCTAGCCAGCTGTGAGTTGTGCTGAAGAAAAGTCACTGATTACCTGTAGGATGATATGATCCCATTGGATAGAGTATGCTGAAGGGTGGATTGCCACAAATTCAGAAATGGAGTAAGAATCTCACAGCCAGCTGGAGAAGGTTACTCTGGCTCTAGCAAACTAAAATCAGAGAATATTATTGTGGGGATCATTATGGAACCCACAAAAACAACCTGAAGAGGAAAGGTCAATTGTAGGCATTTGCTTCATCAGGGCTCCAACATCATCAGATTACAACTGTATCAGTTGACTATGCATTTTATGCCTCTTGCTTCTGTTTCTTTACCTACCATAACCTAGAAGAAACAATGAAAGTGTGATGGACAGAGTAAGAGAAGTAGAAGAGTATGGTAGAAACTGATGAAGGAGCCAATTTTGTTCCCTGCGTATAACAATGCTAGCTGTTCCCCCCAAATCTATTCTCTTCAGTGATAAATTACTTAATTTTTAACTAGGTAGATGGCTATCCCTTCCTTTACTATTTTTTGGTCTCCCTGCAATTAAGAGAGGCCATGTAATCAAGTTTTGACCAATAGGATGCAGGCAGTAAAGTAATCTGTGACTGCTGAGAAGTGTGTATAAGTAGGAATAGACCTTTATCCATCTCTCTTTCCCCCTGCTAAGGAGAATATGTATTTGATGATTTGAGTTGTTTCAGGCATCCTCAAGTTGAGGTAGAAGTCACATGCTAAGAATGATGAACAAACTTGGAGAAAGGCCTGAGTTTCTATTGATTACATGGTAGCACCCTACTATACCTGGATTTTCCATCTCTAGACTTCTTTACATGAAAAAGAACTTTCTCTTTTAAGGCTCTGGGGATTTGCTCAAGCACATTGAAAACTAATTAGATGCGATACACTTGTCTTCGTCAGAGCAGGTTTCTCAACCTGAAGCAGGACTGAGCTGGGGAAGGGGAGAAGCTCTGAATTGGATAATATAAAGCTTTATATTAGCTCGAATGGATTTTTGGTATCTAAAATGTGATTGTTTGCTAATACCTGACAGTGATGAAATTGCCTCAGAATCTGTCAATGGGACGTTCATTGGAGCACAAGGAAAAACAGAAAAGTGAAAGAATAAAGTTACATTTACTTACTCTCAACAAATAAATTGGTTATACATTTGTTCTACATGACTAAGCAATACTTTATTATGTGGATGAACTTAATTTCTACATTAATGAGAAATACTACCTTGAATTGCTCAGAGGAATCTTTAACAATTGTTAAATGTTGTTTTATATAATGACATTAATGTTGAAGCTTTAATAATTCAATATAATTCTGATGACTAACACAAAGCTATAATCATTTTTAATTTTGTGACAAGAGTTTTTATACTATATTTGTTCTTCCACTATTTAGGTTATTATATAGGAATTGACTTTAATATAGTCTTACATCATATTGGATATACTTCCAATTCACTTTTCCATTCAACCAACATTTAATTTTTTAGCATAACCTTTCTCGAACACGTATTGGAAGTCACTGTCCTCTCCCCTCTCCTTCTGTGTTTGGCATCTTGCACAATTATAAGGCAGAGATCCCTTGAGAAACACTAGGGTTTTCAGTTGCCCTTGAAAGAACACATTCTCCACATAAGCAGTTGCAGGGATCTCTCTAATTACACCTCAGTTTCAGCCATTCTGGAAGATACATGCTTCTCTCTTCTAAATGTTAACCTTGGTTGTCCTTGAGAGAACATCCTCTTTTCTGTCAGTAGTTATACCATCCAGTCTCTTCTTGCAAAGAGAATTTTATGTACCCGAGATAGGCTGCGTATTGGCAGACTATTCTAAATATACTTTCCAAATCTGACAATCATTTTTGTCTGGATAACAAATGTACCTAAACATAAATTTAAAAAATTAATTTCTCAATTGTTTTCCTCCCATCTTAAAATCAAAAGTGGTGCTTCCACAAGCTTTCTTCACACACAAGAGATATACACATAATTCTCTTTTCATAACATTTATTTGGAGTGAAAATTGAGAGAGAACAGCTTACAACAGCTAACATTTATTGATTGTTACTATTACAAAGCTGTATGTTAAGAGCTTGAAACACATTATCAGTTTTAATCTTAATAATTGAGATAAGTGCCATTAAGGTTTCTACTAAATATAAGGGTACTGAGACACAGAGATATTAAATAAATTACCCATCATAGTGCAGAGAATGGCAAGCCATAATTTACACCTAGATTGTCTTATTTCAGTGCCCTCGAGACAATCCACTTTGAGCAGTTATTTTAAAATGCAAATCTAACCATGTTATACATCACTGATGTTTTATAGGTCAGTGATGCCAGTCTAAATCTGACTTAAAAAGCTGTCCACAACTTGGCCCCAGTCTATCTATATTTCCGATTATAATTCAACCTGTTTCTGATACAGACACACCTTCATTTTATACCAGAGAGTTTGGAAACACTTTCTTAAGCTATGTTCTCTTTTGCCTGTATACTTTGGCATGTGGGATTCCATCCATTAATCCCCTTCCCCACGTTGGCCACCTGTAACCTTTTTATTTATTCTTCAAGACCTCATGCGTGAAGACTTTTTCAACCTCTACCCCTAGACAGAATTAATTATATCCTCTGGAGAAGAGTAAGAACTGCTACTATAGAAAAAATTGCCATGAAGGAAAAAAAAGCATTAGGGTTGTATCTGTAGTAAAAGTGGGAATAAGGAAAATGCTTTTAGGAGAGGAGATATTTTAACATATTTGAATGTTTATGGGAAGGTCTAATAAAGAAAGAGGCTAAAATATCAACGACCCTTAGTAAGTGGCACCTAAGAAGATGCGGGATCCAGAGTAGTGAGAAGGATTTACCATAGAGAGGGAGTCCTGGGAAGAAAGATTATTTTAATATCAGGAAAGAGAAAGGTCTAAGTGAATATGCAGGTTGATGTGTGTTTGGGGCCTGAGAGGTGAAAGAGTTCCTAATTTTCTGTGAATGAGGTGTCTAGGCCTCTGCAAGTCAGGGATGTGTTGTGGAGCCTGAGAGAAAGGGAGGGAGACAATAAGGAAGTTCAAATCTCAATTCAGGTTTTTTTTTTTTTTTTTTTTTTTTTTTAGGTGAGGCAACCCTTGGTTGACCTCACAGATTGCAAGGAATTTGTCAGCTTACAATCCCTTACTTTTTAAAATTTTTTTTATGCCTACAGCACCTGGTCTTCCTAGTACTAACCAGGAAGCACTAACCAGGCCTGACCCTGCTTAGCTTCTGAGATCAGACAGGATAAGCTTGTTCAGGGTAGCATGGCTGTAGGCCAGGTTTTACACTTTAAAAACAATCTTTTTGTTTGTGGAGGGGTATATCATGTGTAAAATATAGAAAAGTAGAAACAAAGCTAATATTTTTAAGGTGCTCCATAGAGGATATTTCTTAGTCACCTAGTAACACCTCCAAAACACAGTTTAATGAATGCGATGAGTGGAACAAAGAGGGATATAAGGATTCGGGCCAGTTGTCTTCTGTGGAGTTATGTCTAGATGTTATTTGCTTCAGAGAATCTACTTTTT
This sequence comes from Pteropus medius, assembly GCF_902729225.1. Taxonomy (NCBI): domain Eukaryota; kingdom Metazoa; phylum Chordata; class Mammalia; order Chiroptera; family Pteropodidae; genus Pteropus; species Pteropus medius. The sequence goes on from NW_024354875.1 coordinate 41,128,628, forward strand.
GTTCTCGTAAATGTGCAGATCTTAATCAGATTGGCCACATTTTTTTTTTCCACATCACTTCTGTGCAATAAGTCCAAGATATTTATAATTTTTGTTATCAGTATGTGATCAGGTTTCCTCTGAAAATAAATTCCAACAAGAGATCATAAAAGGATGGGGACTGTTTCTTCTTTTTCTCTATTTCTTTTAATTCCCAATTTAGTTATCTGCATAGGATCAATCAATTCTGGTTGAAATGCTTTTCACGGAAACAGCTGTTCTTACTATTTTCTAACTGCATTACTCTTCTCTTCTCTATAGTAGATTGATTAACATTGAAATTTCAGTGACTCTTATGAGCAGTTCTTTGATTTTCATTATGTTGTGTCAATGCCACTTCAGAGCATTGTTTTCCCCATGCTACAGGTCTTGTCTCTTACTGTGGCAATTTAGAGAATTGCTTAGTTGTTCAGATTCATTCAAACAATGGCCAATTCTGATATCAAAGCATTTCTTTTTGTTCCTTTTTGCTTGAAATAAGAAATTCAAAGCTCTAAAATGTTACACACACAGAGCAACACTTTCCCAGAGAGAGATTAATATAGCAATAGGTTGCTTAGAATTGCAATCTACCACCTTCCAAATGAATGTCAAGTTATGCTGGCCAATGCATTCAAATGCCCTAATCACTTCATCTATTTTGTTTCCTGCTTTCAGAAACTAAAATACAATTCTTAATGTTTGTTTCATTGTCACACTGTCGCCAAGGATACCTGATGCAGACTCTCAGCACTGTGGGATAACAACGAAAGGTTATAGATCTTCATTACTGACTGCTGTATAGACAATCGTTACGGAATTCCAGAGCACTGGATGTTTTGGTGCATAACATTTTTTAAGGTGATAATCTTACATGAAGTTTACCTTATATATATAGTACATATAAAAAACTGTGAAGACTTCCACAAATCACTATCAATAATTCTTAAATCGTCAAGGTCTATACTGTATATAGCAAGTGGATTTTTTTGTTTCATAATATTTGGAACTTACAGATATATATATTTTTAAATACAGCGTTTCTATTTATATTTAACCTTAATTTTTTCTACTTTGATTTTCTAGCTATAGTTGGATTTAATAAATTCAAATTTCCACCACTTATTCATATACATTAATTTGATTAATTTGATTGATACAAAGCCAAATTATGATCCTGATTTAAGAAAGGAATGGATTATTCACTAACTTGACCAAGAGATTGGCACTGTTTACTCTTTGGCACATAGCAGATAACGACATGGAGAGATGACCAGGGTAGTCAAACTCAGTTACAAAGCTCATTAAAACCAAGTGGCAGAAGTTCAGAAAGGCCATGTATTGAAAATATAGACTTAAATTAAAGTCAGAGAGTTTAATATTGCTTACTACTCTTTTTTATATCTTACTGGTTTCTCCATTGTATATTTTAATTGTTATAATCTGTTATTTTTAATTGCTCTTTCTGATGTTTCTGTTATTCATGCCTAATAATTAGAGGTATAATATTTAGTAGTTACCATTTATAGAGTTATTTCCAGGGCATATTAAACATCTTGAAGAGAAAAAGCTTTACTAATATGCTCTGAGACTAAAAATTATATGAAATCCAACTGTATAATTAATAGGTTTAAGGATTTTTTTTCAGATTAATTCTCTGTGGCATATATATATGTATGTATGTCTATATATATGTATATATATATATACACATATATATACACACACACACACACACACACATATACATATATATATTATGTAGCCTGCTGATTTTTATATGCTGTTTAATACTTCACATTCATATATTTTGTACATACTTACAAAGGAAAACTTATTTATTCATTCAACTAATATAAATTGAATACATATTATATAACAATACTGTGTGAGAATCTAGGAAAACACAAAGAAGGCAAAGTACTTTCAAGAAGTTTACAGTCCAGCAGAGGAGAGAGACATGAAATTAGATAAATTAAAATGCATAAAGTTGAGTAATAGTTTAAAATATGATGAAAATACCGCAGAAACACAGAATAGAGCGATGAATTCTACCTTGGAAGACTGGGAAGATGGTAATAGATGATTGTTGAAATAAAAAGCTTCCAGGTGAAAAAAATAGGGCGAGATGAAAATTAAGACAAATCTAGAATGACAATACCATGTGCAAAAATAAAGATAGATGCAAATCGCTGACTTGTCAGGAGAGAGTATATTACCCTGACACCCACAGATGGTATCAGCTCGCCGTCAATGGCTGAGACAGAATTGATTCCATTTCCAGATGCTACAAAGACACCTACAAAAACTACTACCACTAGTCTTACTACCAGTAAGACTAGTGGTAGTAGTCTTTTTCCAGTCTTACTACCAGTAAGACTAGTGGTAGTAGTCTTTTTCCTGGAAACAAAATTTTCCTTCTTTGTCTGCACAGGACGATATTTGAGGCTTGACAAAGGTAAGCATTATAATACATAAACCTTAGAGAAATTAATTTTACTTTAATAAGCTAAAGGATACTTTTATCAAAAATGCTCTCAGGACACATCTGGTGGGGTATGGTAAGTGGGAGTAGGTTCTCAAGTCTGTTTTTTTCATAGGAGATATGCTCAAGGTTATTGCAATGGTGTTCCGCCTGGGCAGGCTGAAGTCTTGCCAGGCTGTGAGAAAGCCAAGCTGTATCTTAGCAAACCTTTTATCCTTCTCAAACAACAACCTAAAATTCCAGAGTAGATATGCTACATACTGGCAAAACTGACTTTCATAAGACATACCAACTATATCTAAGAAATGTGGTCTTAGTATAATTCCTTGCTCTGTCACCAAGAAATCAAACATATTCTTTTTACTTGGTGATAAAATGACCATCAACAGTCCATATGCACATCCTACTACCTAGAAATTCTCATAAAACGAATATACTTTTCTGTATTGTTATGGCAGAAAAGTCCTGGGAGGTCTCTGATTGGACTGACTAAAGTAATTGTGATGAATAGGGCTTGTTTCTTCTCACTCCTGTAGTCTGGGTGAGATGAGCAAGCTCAGCCCATGTATATTTCATCACATGGTATGATTTCCCTGGAGAAGAGAAACTTGAATAATAAGTGTGTGTGTGTGTTTGAGATGGTGGTAAACCGGAGGGGTACAGGTTGTGACCATAAAAAGACAGATTCCCATAATATTTGTCAATGCAGTTTGCTTTTGTTAATGCTATTTTATTGCTTCATTGTTGATATATGTTCTTTTAAGCTATTCTAAATGAATTCAGATTTGTTCTAAGAGCAAAATCTATGTAATGTAATACATAAAGGTATTTCTGTCTCTTCATTATGTATTTTTCTCATTAGAAAAATGAAATAATATCTGCTAGTTCTACAAAGAAATTTTTTGTCTTTTTTTTTTTTTTTTTTTAATACAGCACTAATTGTGTGAACCAAATAAATTTGGTCTCTTAATCTGGCAGGCAATAAGCTACTCTTCAAAATTCTATCAGTATGTTTGTTAATTACCTAAAGCTTTTAAAATTGTGTCTGAATTGTAGAGAACTTTGCTTCAGATTTTATTTTACCTATCCACTGCTGTCTGCTAATTTTAATTAGATTGCAATCACTAAATTAATATACAGTAAATAAAAATAAATCAAATGAATAAGAGAGGTAGAAATGACATTGCCTTCCTAATTTTATTTTTTTAATTTCAGGCAATGACCTAAAATATTATTCTCAGGAAAATAACTACACAGTGGGGGAAGCTTCTATTAAAAAATTTGTAATGATTTTAGTAAATCATCATTAATCTTGCTTATCAAATTTCTGCACTTTCAATGGTAATTGACAACTTTTTAGTTCTATAATATTTTCATAATATACTTGTTTTTAACCTTCCCTTCATCATTTATGCTACAAACTAGAATGCACTATTTGTAGAAATTACTTCTTCAGTTTAACTAGAATATTAAGGTTACCTGTACTTTCTGAGTGGAATACACAGACTATACAGAGCTTATTTGTGTTTTAGTATTTTACATTTTAATAATGCTAGTTTTTCCAGGTTTTCCATAACTCATTAATCCTAATCAGGAAACATTTATCAGGGAGGAATTAAAATCTGATTTCTACATGTGAATTTATAGCCAATGAATGATTAATTACATTGTTATTTTTGTTTACATACTTGGATTTTTCTCTTTTAGTCTATAGTGTTTCTTGTTAGAGTTTTCCAATCAAACGTATTTCTTCAAATATATGTAGGAGATCCTTCAAGAAATCGTTATTTACTTTCTTTCTTATCTTTTAGCTAATGTAGTTAGTACATACTATGTTAGTCCTTCTGTGAAATCATAATCAAATTTTCTTTTTTTCCTTTTGCTGTTGGTAAACATTCTGGATGTTGTCTATAAATAATGTATTAGGTAGCTAGAGAGATTTATTTTTTTCACCAACTCAGCCCATAAAAAGTGATCAAATATTTTAATAAAAGTCTTTCTAAAATGGAATTCAATGGCAATTAATTACTCATTTAAAAAATAATTGGATACCAAAGGTTGAACAGTGTAAATTTTCATAACTTCACTTAGACCTACTTGTTATAAAGTTTTCTCTGCTTCATTAGAACATAATTATTCTGCAAGTTTAGCAAAGTCTGGCTGACTTTCATCTTAAACGGGAAGGTGGAAAAGATAAAAGAAAAATGAAAGGCATCTTGTCTCAGAAACCACTTCCTCATAAGAAAAATAGTTACTTTTCAGGCCTCAGTTACTACATGATGCAAAGGAATCTCAAGTCCTTTTTACTTGAACCTTAAGTGTAAACTGTTACTGGTATTTAGAATAGAACAAAACAGTTAGGATTTTCCCTGGTGAGTAACAAAAAGAGCACTATGGCAGTCGACTTTGGATCACATTGCTGTGACCTAGAAAGCCTTGATATCCCCTCTGAGATAGCCTGGAGATATCTTGTCAGTCAAGATGTATACTATATGATTGTTTTGTAGGAGAGAATCATTATCTACTCATACCTTCATTAAAACAGATAGAGGGCTAAATGATTCTTGGTGTTGCTGCATAGGCAGAAGGGTTTGGAAAAGAATTTATTGGATTTCTTTGTGTGTCCAGGGGCAGGATGAATTGTTTCTCTGAATTCTGATGTTTTAGCTAATTAGAGTTGCTAAATTAACCTTAGTGCATCACTTTTGAATATTTCAAAGGTGCTGTCTTTGATACTCAGCCAGTTGTCCAGTCAATTTGTCACTTCAAGTTTACAGATCTCCTAGCTAGGTGGTCTAATGGACGAAACTTGCTTTATAGGTCATTAGTTTTAAAAGAGGCCATTAACTTGAATGCATAGGTACACATTAGCGCTTGAAAAGTGCTGGCATGGCATGTTCAAATATTTATTTCATACATAGTAGTTAAAGCCATTATTAGATCTGTGTTTTCTATTCTATCGCTATTGTCTCTCACTTGGCCTCACATCTTCCACATTTATTCCTGTCCAATCTACTCACAAAAGGAATAACAGTGCTCTTTCAAAAAACATAAACCATATTACGGTATGTCATGTTACAACTTCAAAGTCCTTCAAGCGCTTCCTATTATATTTAAAATAAAATCTACCCCCCTTATCTTGGTTCTGCTCGACAATAGACTAAGTGGTATTTAGAATAGAACAAAACAGTTAGTATTTTCCCTGGTGAGTAACAAAAAGAACTCACTCCAGTGTTATCTTATGTTGTTCAGTCACTCATTCATGATGTTCCAGCCACAGGAGTTTTCTTTCAGTTCCTCTAACCTGCTAGCTTTCTTCTATCCAGGGATCTGTACACAGAGTATTATCTGTCAATGTGATTTTCTTTAGCATATACATGACTGGGTCCTTCTTAGCCTTAATTCTCAGTTTTTCACCTTCTCAGAGGTGCCTTGGGTTTGATTGGGTGTCTGATTGCCCATTCAATAACAGGTTGCTTTCTCCCTCCACTTAGCTTTCATCATGATACTCTGTAATGTTTCTTCATATCATCAGCCACAAGTTATAATTAGGGTTAGTGTATATGTTTCATCACTGTCTCTCTTACTTTCAGTGTCTTAAGGGTGGGGACATGTACATCTGTTTTGTTCACCGCTGTGTAACTGGAACATGGATCACAAATATGTTTTGGATATATATTGTTACCTAATAATACATTTTGTAAATAGGTTTCTTTATACAGTCCCTCTTAAGAGCCTTCAAGATTTTACATGTAGGCTTCCTATACTTATCTGACCTTGGAGCCTCCTTTTGATGGAACATCTCAAGGGATTAGTGTTTCTTAGTTTATACATACTTTTTTTTATGACTGGAGATGATTCCCAAGTAATTGATCATTTAGGTATATCACTAATACATTGTGATTTTAAGAACACACTTTTTTTTTCCGTATCATTGGTGCTCTGAGAATAATATAGTTGCTATAAAAGAAGAGACTAGTTTGATACTTGTCCTTTAGGATTTGTTATCAGTTAGCAATCAGAAATACTCCTATAAACTAACTAAGAAGCAGATGCTGTTGCCTAGAAATATATTAATTTACTAGGGTGAATTAATAAGTAGACTAAATTCTCTTGTATCGGGTGTTGAGTCATGAAACAGAGAAACAAATTAAGAATATGTCATGATCAACAAAAATACTCATTTATTTAGTGTCAGTATTGTTTATAGGCTTTTTATTTTTAGTATTGAGTTACATTATGTATATGTGTTTATCTGTGCTCATTCTTCTCTGTGTGTATGTGTGTGTGTGTGTGTGTATGTGTGTGTGTGTATGTGTGTGTGTTTTCTCAGCCCAGCCATAATACCATAGTACTTTCAAAGTTGTAGTCCTGAAAAATAGTAGATGGGTTATAAAAACTTTAAAAATCTTATTTTGATTTCCTATACATATCGAATAATTTCCATTATTCGATATGTATAGGAAAGTGTAGATACAAATATTTTTTAAATAAAAATAAATAAAATGAAAAGTATTATTCCAACATTTTAGTATCAGAATTCCTTACACTCTTAAGAATTACTGAAGAGCACAAAAAGTTTGTTTAGGTGGTTTATATCTATTTATGTTTACCATGTGAGAGATTAAAATGAGAAATTAAATAAATATATATTAATTTCAACATAATAAAGCCCATGCATGTTAGTATAAAATAACACATTTTATGAAAATATCTTTTCCAAAAACAACAAAAATAGCGAGAAGAGTGACATTGTTTTATATTTTTGCATACGCTTTTGATGTCTGATTTAAAAGAAATAGGCAGATTTTTATATTTGCCTTTATTCAGTCTGTTGCAATATGTTGTTTTGGTTGAACTAGATAAAGAATGAGAGTGAAAAAAATGCAGGTAACATTTTATTATGAATATAGTTTGACTTCACATTGGATGTGTCTCTTTGGGGATTCCCCAGACTACACTTTGAGAACTAATGTTTTTGGTGCCTCTTCTATGCCTTATCTCAATCATTTTTTGCTTCCTTTTACCCAGAGGTAATAAATATTGTGAGTTTTATATTAATAAGTTCCTTAATTTTCTTTATGATGTTGGTACCCATGTATTATCTCTTAAAAACTCCATATTGGTAAGTTTTCTTGTTTCTGAGTATGCACACACACGGAATTCTTCTGTTAATTGCTACTTTCATATACTATTAGGTCGAGATACAACCATGATGGAGCATATAGCTATGGTTTATTTATTTTATTAATGAATGTTTTTTTTTGTATAAATAGACAACAATTTGTATAACTAGTCTTCTAATAAGCATCATATGGGATAGTTGCAGCTTGTGTAATTATAAACAGTTTCTACTTCTACAAATGTGTATGTTTATGATTGCTGGTATGAATTAGCAGTAGTTTCTTTGGAGTCTATACCTAGGTGTGAAATTACTGGGTTGTAGAATATATACAGTTTTCCAATAAAATATCAAACTGTTTTTTAAGTCGATTGTATTAATTTATACTTATACTAACAGGCTATGAATATTCCCATTCTATATAATAATAGCTTGTGATGATTCTAATAAATAAATAATCAATCAATTATATTTTCACTCTTGTGGTGCAAATTACAATATTATCTCATTGTAATATTTATTTGTAAACCTCTGATTATTATTAGAAGACCTTTTATGCATTTAAAAGAATTTGTCTATCTGGGCTGTTTGTGCTTCCTCTTCTTTGAGATGCTTGTTAAATCCAGTAAAGACAGGGTAAAGGGGGTCAAATATGTGGTGACAGAAAGAATCTAACTATGGGAGGTGAACACACAGTGTAAGTATATATATGCCTTATTGTTAAGGTGTATAGCTGAAACTTATTGGATTTAGTTAACCAATGTCACCATAAAAAGAAAAAAATCCAGTAAAGAGTTCTTTATATATTTTGATTTTACTATAGTCTTATAGGTGCAAGTGTTATAAATATGTTCCCTAAGTTTGTGATTTGTCTTTAGGTATCTGTGGATGAACAGATATCTTTAATTTTATTGTAGTAAGTTATTAATAATTTTTATATGATTTGTACTCTTTCTTGTTTAAAAATGCCTTTTCACCACAGTCTAGGAAAATTTTTTTCCTAAAAATTTTCTTTTTAGTTTTTTATAGTTAAGATTTTGGTAGACATACCTGAAATTGATTTTGACATATGATAGGAGGAAAGGAAATATATCATATATCAAGTTTTCATATGTCTGAATTTGTTCCTGAGCTAACCATTCTCTTCTAGCACTCACTTCTGTAGTAGTGCCCATATTATACTATTTTAAGTTACTTTAAATTTATAACAAATCTTTATATCTGGTTCTAACTAAATAGAATTTTTATCGGAGAAGATGATCTTTCTTACATCAGTTTTTCAAATTGTTAGGGCTTCTTTTATGGTCTAGCCAACATGGTGAATTTTTTAAAGTGTTTGGTGATTTAAAATAATGTACTTTCAAATTTTAAGTATAATATTTTTATATGCATATTAAACTTTGTGTTTTATACTATTCAAGTTTCCTTTATTTTTCAGATTTGTGTTGACTTGGTCTATTAATTACTGAGAGAGATTTGCTAGACTTTCCCACTATGATGGTAGATTTGTCAGTTTTTTTTTTTGTTACTTTCTGCTTTATACAGTTTATGTGCTTATATTGTTAAAAGCATACAAATTTTGAATTATAACAACTTACTGGTGTCTGTTGGTTTTAAAACTATTTTTTTAAATATTGACATGGCTACTCTAGGTCACTTGGAATTGAATTATATATATATAATTTTTACATATATAAATTATATATATAAATTTATGTATATGTAAAATTTATATATATGTAAATTTTATATATATATAATTTTTTTCCAGTGACTTCAATCCTCTTGATATCCATCTGTTTTAGGTGTTTCCCTTAGCATATGCCTGGATTTCTCTCTCTTAAAAAAGGAAAGAAATAGTCTAACAATTTTTTTTATGAGAGTCTTTTAGTCATTTTCATTTATTTGGATTCTAGATATATATGAATTTATATCCACTACTCGATTATGGGCTATTTGTCCTTTTTTCCCCTCAAATTGTAGCAGCATGACTGTCACTAATAGATTTACAAAAAATCTATGTGCAATGATGAGGGCAGAAGTCAAACTGAAAGGAGTCAGGTAGTAAGTGATAGTGTGATAGATGAGAAAATGGACAATGAGTATAAAAAAATGTTTCATGAGTTAACTGTTATGTGGATAAGATGAAAATAACTGGAAGAAGATGTGACAGTCAAGGAAATGCTTTTAAATTTTAAGATTTGAGAAAGTTAAGAATGTATAAATATTATTAGGAGTAATACAAATAAATGAGAGAGATAGGGATTGAAGAAATACGCAGGGAAGAAAGGTTATTTAACAATATAAAGCTCCTGAATTGGCAGGATGGTTTAGGATTCTGAATAGGAGTGGAGTAATTGCCCTTTACTAGTGCCCTTTATGGGATTCTCCACAAGAATGGAGAGAAGCTGTGGAGGATGCATATAGATGTAATAATGACTATAGATTTGTAGCAGGCTGTTAAAGGAGATCTCACCTTAGAACTTCTACTTCATTCTGTAAGAGATCAGTTTATCTTCTGAGAATGACACTGTTGTTGGTATGGTTGGCTAAAGGTTTGAGGGTGTTCCACAGTTAATATCACAATGTCATTGGCAAAGTCCATGTTGACAAACCCAGATTTCCAATTTAACTTTCTAATTTTGTACATATTTATTAGAATACACTATATAAGTCTATCTGAACTGATTTATTTGGAAGACATATTTCAAATATTTTAATATTTTGATCTTTTTCTATGTATTCGTTAAATAACTTTGATCTTATTCTCAAAAGAGACTAAGTGGTTTAAGGTTACAAAACAGTCACTGAGAAAGGATTGCATCTTCTTTTTCTCTAACATCTCCTCTTGGAGCTTATTTTCATGGTCAACATGACATAGAAATTATAAATATTGAGTGAGTAATTTGGTCACGATAGTGTAGTGTATGCTCATTTTCTTTACACTCTTTCTTCTATTTCCAATTTTAACTTTTGTAACCAAAATTTATGCACTCAAAATTTTTTATTTAGTTCCAAGGATTGTAAACATTAAAATGATACATGATTGATTGCCGTGACATGAGAGGTAGTTACTAGAAGAGGGAGAGAGGGGTGGGGCTTATGGGTAGTCAATAATGTTCCTTTTCTTGATCTGATGGCTAGTTACATAGTGTGTTCACTTTGTGAAAATTTATTGAGTCAAAAGCACATGTTTTATGCACTTTTTGTATTATGATATACATACAGAAATACAAATATATATGTGTATACTCTATATGTGGGCATATAGGGAGTGTATTAATATTTATGTAAATATTTAATCACCGTTGCATGTAATCTGTTAGGACGCCATCAGATTGCAGCTTAAATGTCATATAGTTTATTTTAAGTAAATATTGTTTATAATACAGTTCAAATACTGTTTCTTTGCATCCCGAACTGCACTCTTCTGGGTCTCTATATATCCCAGTGTATCTTCTCTTCACAGTTGCTAACTAACTCATGAAGAACCCATCCTTTCCTGAATTTTTAGCTGTCATTGCTGCCTGGAAGACTCCTAGTATCCGTCTTTCTTGTCTTGTTCTCTTTACTATGCCTCAGATCAAAATTCAAACCTTCCAGCTAACCATATCAATCTGTAATGAAAATATATCTCATTCTCTTATTCTTTCTTTTTGTACCTTTGTGTAAAAATGCTATCAATCTATCAGTTGTTGGTATCATGTGAAGCTTGTGCCTTTCTTTTGCAAATGGTAGTATTTTTTGGTGAGCACTCAGAAAATGTTAGTTTTTCATGAAAATCTCGCTATTAGCAGACTTGTTGCATTTTTTAATAACCAGTTCCAGAGGACCAAATGTTAGTGATGGAAAGTGATAAGTATATATCATCATCAAACTGTTATACTTGAAGACAGTAAAAAGGTTGGAATCTTTGGATTTTTTTTTTTTTGATGACAGCACATCATATTTGTTTCACATTTTGAAGTCTACAGGTATTTGAGTATAGTTTTCCTTTTACTCTTTATAACTTTTAATAGACAGCATACGTTCACAGATTTTCTATTTTTCATTCTCTGAGAACTGTCTTGACTTTTCAAAAAATGATAAGCTGATATATGGCTATTACAATTGTCTCTCATATTCACCTTAGCTTTCAAGGTGAGAAGTCAGCATTTGTTGAAAATTTGAGAGGATGTGTGATGATTTTATAAAAAATATGAGTCTACAGCATTACCAATACTTGCTTATTACAGTTCCATATGAATTTGAAACAAAGTGAGATGTTTCATACAGGGAACAATATTCTTGATGTTTTCAGGGTTTCTATCATTGCTTTTTGAAATAATATAAGTTTCAAGTACAGAAAATAATCTTGTTAAGATGATAAGGAAAAATAATATTTAAGTTTATTTTGCATTTGGTCATTATAATATGGTTGTAATCATTATTCAGGCTTTGGCACGAAACACTACATGATTATGACAAAAGCTTAAGTATTTTGAGGCCGGAAATATAAATTTTTTCCTTCTGGAAAAATATTTATACAAAATAACAGTAAAATCAAGATCAAGGTTATGAAATATTATTGATACTCACATGATATTTGAATAAGCGATTTCACATTTTACTTAAATTGCCATATTCTTAAATGCCATAAATAGATCAAATATATCACTGATCTTTGGATAAGAAATAAAGCTTTAGAAAAAAGGGAAAAACAGTAACAGTAATAATAGCTGGTAGGAAAGATGTATATACACAATTTTACAGATAATAGTTCAGGTTAAATATGAAAGTAGAGTCTGATTCGAGGAAACATAGTGGAGTGAAAGACATCCTCAGATCTCTCCCCTTGAAACAACAACAAGCTGAACATCTGAAACTCAACAAAAAACACCCAAACTGAACACCAGCATGTATGAGCGTGGGATCTGTGCATAAGAGCTACCACAGGTTAGAACCCCAGTGTCAGGCGGTGGACTGGGAGAAATAAAGAAGCTGTCTCTTGCAGCCTCCGTAGCTCCCTGCAGTGGGGAGGGCGGGAGAATTGCGATGACTTCCCTGATCAGCCTGCCTGGAAGTGCTGGAACTTCTAGCAGCCGGCAGCAGGGCCCAGTCATCAGGGCAGAAAGCAGAGAAGCAGGATGGGATAGCAGAGAAACAACAGTTGATTTTTACTGGCCCTGGTTGAAAAATAGGCTGAGCTGCAGCCCCTAACTCCCAACCCAAAGGGACCCTCCCCCCATACACTCCGAGACCGATCTCTGTGGAGCCCCAGGAGAATCTGAGCCAACACTGGTGAGACTATTGCTGACACTGACAGGGACTGAGTGTAGTGGGCGTGATTAAATATCTACAAGAAAATAAAAAAGACATTATTAACGCTTTATATAAAGCAGGGATCCAAGAGGCTTAGACGCCACCTAATGGAAATCAAAAGAAAAGCACCTCCTTTACAGTAGGCTAAAGAGAGACCTTTATATAATAAATCTTCTTTCTGGAAAAACAGCAGAATACACTTCCATTAATGTCCAGGTGGAGAAATAGTCCATTAAACACCATGAACAACGAAGATGACAAGACATCTCAGAAAGAAAGAGAAAAATCTCCAGAAAATAAGTTTATAGACATAGAAATATGCGACTTAAATGACAGAGAATTCTGGATAGTACTTCTGGAAAAACTCAGTGAGTTCTAAAACAAGTCATATCAACAATTTCAGAAATCGCAAAAGCAACTAGATGAGCAGAGCAAGGAGATTGAAACCCTCAAAAAGAACAGAATAGATTTTCTAGAGATAAAAAACACACTGCAAGAGTTGGAAAATGAAATAGCAAGCTTGGGAAATAGAGTTGACCAAATGGAGGAAAAGATCAGTGATATCGGAGACAGAAATCTAGAAATAAATCAAAAGGAAGAAGAGAGAAACCGAAGAATGAAAAATAATGAGAGAAATATAAGAACTAGCAGATACTATCAGGAGAGGAAACATAAGAATAATGGGCATTATTGAAGGTGAAGAAAAGGAGCAGGGGTTAGATAGCATTTTCAGACAAATAGTGAATGAGAATTTTTCAAATCGAAGGAATGAGCTGGAGCTTGGAATTCAAGATGTCAACAGAATACCCAATTATCTCAACCCAAAAAGGCTTTCACCCAGACACATTGTATTACAGTTATCAAAAATCAACAACAAAGATAGAATTCAGGGCAGCCAGGGAGAAGAAAACGGTAACTTATAAAGGAAAACCCATTAGATTACCCTTGAACTTCTCAGTGCAGACCTTACAAGTCAGAAAGGAATGGAATCAAATATTTAAACTATTAAATGAAAGGAACTGCCAGCCAAGAATAATGTATCCAGCTAAGCTCTCCTTTACATATGAAGGAGAAATTAAGAGCTTTCCAGACATACAAAAATTGAGGGAATTCTCCACTTCGAGGCCTGCACTATAGGAAATTCTGAAAGGGGTCAGTGCACCTAAAACAAAATAACAGCAACAAAAGTAGATAATTAGGAGTAAAGTGACTATGAGGCAAATAGAAACAGAGGAGTGCAACCCTTACTAAGAATAGGGCATTATAAGCTTAAATAATAATAAGACAATGCAATAGCAAGATAGTAATGAATGTTCAGCATACCTAGGGACAAACAGATATCAGTGACTGAAAAAAGGAGGATTCAAAGATCCACATTTGCAAAGGGGAATGGAGATAAGGCACACACAGAAGAAAATAAATGACTGTATATATATATATATATATATATATATATATATATATATATATATATATGTATGTATGTGTATATATATATATATATATATATATATATATATATATATATATACAACTATCCTTTTCATATTCAAAATGGTAACCATACACCAAAGATTCAGAACTGAAGTATATAACATAAAACAAGAGGAACCAGAGGCAAAACCCACAAAAGCCAACCGAAATAAAGAAAAGAAAAACACAAGGACAAGGAAGCAATGGAAACACCGAGCTACCAGAAAGCAAAAGATAAAATGTCTATAAGAAGATCTCATATTTCAAGAATCACCCTAAATGTAAATGGACTGAACTCACAATAAAAAGGCACAGAGTTGCAGAATGGATCACAAAACAAAGCACAACCATATGCTGCCTTCGGGAGACACATCTTAGCTCCAAAGACAAACATAGACTCAGTGTAAGGATGGAAAATGATATTTCAGGCAAATGGCATTCAGAGAAAAGTGGGAGTAGTGGTACTACTATCAGATGAAATAAACTTCAAAATAAAAAATGTAAAGAAAGATACTGAGGGAAACTTCATAATGATAAAGACATCAAGAAGACATAACACTTATTAAATCAGGGAGCCCTGAAATATGTAAAGCAATTACTAACAGAACTAAAGAGAGAAACAGACCAAACACTATAGTACAGGACCTAAATATCCCACTGTCGGATGTGGACAGATCATCCAAACAGAAAATCAATAAGGAAATAACATCCTTAAATGACACATTAGACCAATTGGACATAATTGACATTTACAGAGCCTTCCATACCAAAACAGCTGCTTATACATTCTCTCTAGTGCACATGAAAATTCTCTAGAATCAACCACACACTGGGACACAGAGATAGCCTCAACAAATATAAGAGGGTTGAAATCATACCAACCATATTCTCTGATCATAATGCTTTGAAACTAGAGATCAACTGCAGAAAGAAATCAGGAAGATCCACAAATACATGGAGATTAAACAACATGCTACTGAAGAATAACTGGGTCAGAGAAGAAATAAAAAGAGAGATCAAGAAATACATAGAAACGAATGATAATGATAGTACAACACATCAAAACTTTTGAGATGGCAAAAACGGTCATAAGAGGAAAGTTCATATCATTACAGACCTATCTTCAAAAACAAGAATGAACCCAAATAAACAACCTAATACTTCATCTAAAAAACTAGAAAAGAAAAAATGAAGCCTAAAGTTAGCAGAAGGAAAGAATCATCAAATTAGAGCAGAAATAAATGAAATTGAAAATTAAAAACCCATAGAAAAAATAAATGCCAACACAGAGCTGGTTCTTTGAGAAGGTTAATAAAATTAACAAACTCCTGGCTAGACTCACTAGAGAAACAAGAGAAAGGACACAAATAAACAAAATCAGGGCTGAAAGAGGGGAAATTATGACTGACATCATAGAAATACAAAAGATAATATAAGAATACTATGAAGAAAGTATAGAATACCAAATTTAATAACCTAGAAGAAATGGACCAGTACTTAGAAAAATACAATCTTCCTAGACTGAATCAAGAAGACCTGGAACATCTAAATAGTCCAATCAGCAGTATGGAAATTGAAACAATCATCAAAAACCTACTGAAAAGTAAAATTCCAGGAACAGATGGCTTTACCAGTGAATTCTACCAAACATTCAAAGAAGATTTAATACCTATTCTCTTCAAACTCTTCCAAAAAATTGAAGAGGAGGCAATACTTCCCAACTCATTTTATGTGGCCAATATTACACTGATACCAAAACTTGGTAAAGATAACACAAAAAAGAAATCTACAGACCAATATCTCTCATGAACACAGATGCCAAAATTCTAAATAAGATACTGGCGAATCTTATACAGCAACATATTAAAAAGATTATGCACCATGATCAAGTGGGCTTATCTTGGGAGTACAGGGATGTTTCAATATGTGCAAATCAATTAATGTGATACACCACATAAACAAATTAAAAAATAAGAATCATATCATATCAATAGATGCAGAAAAAGCCTTCGACAAGATACAGCATCCATTTATGATCAAAACACTTCACAAAATTGGTGTAGAAGGAAAGTACCTTAACATAATAAAGGCTATGTATGACAAACCTTCAGCCAACATTGTACATAATGGTGAAAAACTAAAAACCTTCCCTCTGAGATCAGGAACAAGGCAAGGCTATCCACTGTTGCCACTGTTATTCAGCATAACATTGGAGGTCCTAGTGAGTGCAATCAGACAAGAGAAAAATATAAAAGGCATCCAAGTAGGAAACGAAGAAGTCAAACTGTCACTATTTGCAGATGACATGATTCTCTATATAGAAAATCCTAAAGACTCCACAAGAACACTACTAGAAATAATAAGCAAATATAGTAAAGTCTCTGGATACAAAATCAATGTTCAAAAATTCATAGTATTCCTATACTCTACTAATGAAGTGTCAGAAAAAGAAGTGGAAAAAATAATTCCTTTTGCAATTGCAAAAAAGAAAGAATAAAATACCTAGGAATAAATCTAATGAAACACATGAAGGACCTATGTAATGAAAACTACAAGATCCTATTAAAAGAAATCAAAAACAATACAAAGAATTGAAAAGTTATTCCGTGTTCTTAAATTGGAAGACTCAACATAGTTAAAATGACCTTATTACCTAAAGCATTATACAGATTTAATACAATCCCCATCAAAATACCATCGGCAGTTTTTAAAGAAATAGAAAAAAAATCATCAGATTTGTATGGAAGCACCAAAGACCCCAAATTGCCAAAGCAGTTTCCTGAGAAAAAAGAACGAGGCTGGAGGCATCGTTCTGCCTGACTTCAAATTATACTACAAAGCAACAGTAATCAAAATGGCATGGTATTGACAGCAAAACAGACACATGGACCAGTGGAACAGAATTGAGGGTCCAGAAGTAAACCCATATTTATATGGGCAAATAATTTTTGACAAAAATGCCAAAAACATACAGCGGAGAAAGGAAATTCTCTTTAATAAATGGTTCTGGGAAAACTGGAAAGCCACCTGCAAAAGAATGAAACTAGACTATTTATCACCTCCACCAAAATTAACTCAAAATGGATTAAGGACCTGAATATAAGACCTGAAACAATAAAATGCATAGAAGAAAACGTATAAATGAAACTCAAGGACATTGGACTTAAAGAGGATTTTATGAATTTGACCTCAAATCAAGGGAAGTAAAAGCAAAAATAAATGAATGGAACTACGTCAAACTGAAAAGCTTCTGCTCAGCAAAAAATCCTGTCGACAAAGTAAAGAGAGAACCTTACGAATGAGAAAATATATTTGCAAGCAACGCCTCTGATAAGGGCCTAATATCTAAAATATACAAAGAACTCATACGACTCAACAACAACAAAAAAACAAATGATCCAATCAAAAAATGGGCAGAGGACCTGAACAGACACTTCTCCCTCGAGGACATACAAATGGCCAACAAATATATGAAAAGATGCTCAATACCTCTAGCTATTAGGGAAATGCAAATCAAAACCACAATGAGATACCATCTTACACCTATTAGAATAGGTACAATCAACAGAACAAGTAATAACAAATGTTGGAGAGGATGCGGAGAAAAAAGGAACCCTCATACACTGCTGGTGGGACTGCAAATTGGTACAGCCACTATGGAAAACAGTATGGAGGTTCCTCAAAAATCTAAGAATTGATCTATCATATGATCCAGCAATCCCTCTATTGGGTATTTACCCCAAAGACTTGAAAACTCATATCTGTAAAGATATTTGCATACTGATGTTCATAGCAGCATTATTCACAGTGGCCAGGACATGGAAGCAACCCAAGTGTCCTACAATAGATGATTGGCTAAAGAAGCAGTGGAATATTACTCAGCCATAAGAAGAGATGAAATACTGCCATTAGTGACAACATGGATGGGCCTCAAGATAATTATGCTAAGTGAAATAAGCCAGACAGAAAAAGTTGGAAATCACATGATATCACTTATATGTGTGATATAAACCTAAAAGCAACAAACAAACAGGACAAACAAACATGGACTCATGGACATAGATATAAACTAGTGGTTACCAGAGGGTAGGAGTTGAGGGAGGAGGGGTCAAATATAAGGGGGTAAGGGGAGGGTGAATTGGGTAAAGGGGATCAAATAGATGGTAGCTGAAAGAAACTGGACTTTGGGTGTTAAACACAATAGAATATACAGATGTCTAATTATAATGTACATCTGAAAATTATATAATTGTGTTAACTAATGTTACCCCAATAAACTTAATTAAAAAAAAAGAAATATGAAAGTAAAGAGACATACCCTCATTAATTGGGGCTGGTAATTGTGAGTAGGAAGAAGTAGGTAATGTCAGATGTAGGTATAGGGAAGAAGTCTAATTTTCTGGATGAAGAATCGTTCTTGAAATATATGGTCCCAGTTCGGGTATTAGTTTAGTATCTGGGATAATACAGAAGTGCTAAGAGATGGGTGGGCAAGTGGGCAGGTGAGGAAAGCACATTCCAAGAGTGTTCAGTATTAAGTGACCTAAACACATGGCTTGTTGCCTATCTACAGACTGTTCTTTCTGCTGCAAAGCTTGAATTCAGGAGTTGTACTTAATTTGAAAAGTTTTTGCAATGGCAAGGTAGGGTCCTGGTATGGGAAGAAGGAAAATACTGGGCAGGTGTGTTTAAGATAGGGTCTCCTGGGCAATAAGATGGGAACAGAATTATTGAAGCTCAGTATTTCTATAATGTAAGGTCAAAATAGAACTGGAAACATCAGTTTATCTAATGATGAATCATCTACTAAACTAAATTTTCTCTTTTTACAGACATCCTAAATCTAAAGCATAGAGCTGTGCATAGAGAAAGATCTAGGGTCAGGATAGCTAAAAGTATTCTCCTACATATTTTATATATACCTTACATAAAAACTGGAAGAGAAAACCAAACCAAATCAACATAACAGAATGAACCTGTCCTTGCTTTCTGCATACTTGGAAAGAGATCTGTGAGCATTATAAATTTCCATTTACCCCGAAAAAGTTAAACAATTTGTTTAATAGATACAACTCATTTTCTTTAAAAATAATTAGCTCTCTGCTACGTAATTTTTGGTTTACTAGACAGAATTTCTATTTGCATTTTAACTGTGGAGACTTAAAATGCTGTAAAGATGCAAAGAACAATAATAGAATAAAATAACATGATATAGTAATTTTTGTCATTTATGGGGGCACATATGGGACATTAGTTTGTGAATTGGTTCTGGTATTTAAATAATTGTATTTATAAGGTAGCAGGTACACACAGTCATGTACATCCACATACATGTAGTGGCAATAGCTGCTTGTGAAATTAAACAATAGTTTTTTTTTTCTTAAGAGTTGCAGCTCAATTTATTCCCTTTGAGGGGGCAAAATTAAGTGTTCTGAAAAATGAGGTCATTCATTTGATGCTATCTAATTTTTTTAAAAATGAGAAGTACTGTAAAATTAGTCAAGGAAATAAGCATAAAAATGTAAATATCAAATGTGAAAAAAGTAACAAAAGAATTTCAAGGGTCAAAAAACTTCAAGAGTATAATTTTCAAGAGAAAATGATAAAGATGAGTGGATAACAAATATCATACCCTACCTGTTTCCATATTCAGCATCCTAAAATTAAGAAGTCTTATTCTAAGGAGACAAAAGGCATACAGTTTGGCAAGGAGAGAAAATGTGTTGTATTGAGAGCCTTTCATTCCTTATACTGTGATAAACTCCTTTTCCGTTACACCATCTCCTGAGTCAGCCTCTAGAGCACAAATGAAGAGAAGCAGCTGTATTAATGCTGTCACCCTGAAAGGTGGATGGGCTGCCATTTCCAA
Source organism: Pteropus medius (assembly GCF_902729225.1). NCBI lineage: Eukaryota > Metazoa > Chordata > Mammalia > Chiroptera > Pteropodidae > Pteropus > Pteropus medius. The sequence continues at coordinate 41,148,896 of NW_024354875.1, forward strand.
TATTGTTGCCACTAACTTATGTAGCTAGTGCCAAGATCCATGGGCATTGTCATTCAATGATAGGATTATATACTGCCATAGAGAGACTCCTAATGATGGTGCAGGGTAATCTTTTCAAGATTAGGTTTCCGTCAAGACCATAATTCTTATAAAATTGGCCTGAAGAGTTATCGTCCACCAAGTTCTAGATAAAGTAATAATTAGTTACAGTTAGAGTATATAAAAAAGTGACAGCGTTGTTGCTGAATACACACAAAAAAGAACTTGTTTAATTATGTGACAGTAGAAGAAACCATGTTTGGAATTTTAATGAGAACCACAATTGAAAACTTTTGGCCTTTGTCCAAACCAGGTAAAGGCAAAACTTCAAGAGTATTTTTTAGAGATGAATGCAGAAGTAATGAGATAGAAGAAATCGAAAGTGGGGAAAAATGACTCTTGTATTTCTAAATGGGGTAGGCTTTGTCTTCCTTTTCTCTTCTTCCTTTATATGGGGAGAGTAACATCAAAGGCTGTTTAATGATTGCATTGACTCTGTAAGTGCAAAACAAGTTAAAAATTTTGACTGGAGCTAGATTCTTTGTTTGTTTCACTAGTCTATATAGAGGCATAAATGCCTAGATTATGCTAAAGTAATAAGCAGTTATCCCCTCCCCCCTTATCGGTAGCTTAAAATAACATTTTTCTCATTATTAGTGCAAGTCTAATATGAGTTTGGGTGACCCTCCAAGCAAACTTTACTCTATACTCAGTGATCAAGCTATTTCAGTTTTTTGTCTTACTGAATGAACTCAGAAAGAGTCTGGAGGCTTTTGGATAGAAATAAATGATAAAGATTTATTCAAAGTTCTTAGGGTTTGTCAACTAGAAACACAACTAGGCAATACCCAGAGTGTTCCAAAGAAGAAAAAAAAATGCTAATGGTTCTTATAGTAAAAAGTACATTCTTGAGAAGAGTCAGTCCTGCCTTTCTTGGCTTCTGGATTATTCTGAGATATTTATCAATCAGATGTCAGGTGGTCGATGATGGATGCCAGGGTGTCTGGAGGATTGTTGCCAGGAGGTCCAATCACATCCGGTGGTCTGGGTAATAGATGCCAGGTTGTCTGGATACATGAGTGCTTTAGGAGGTTATCAGAGGGTTATCGGGAGGTCTGATATATATCCAGGCTTTGATGCAGGGCTGGAAAGTTGAAAAGTTTAAATTCTCAGACTGGTTTAAACAAGAATAGAATTGTTTCCTCATGCCTCAACCTACTTGATTTTGGTAATTTAGCAGCTCGACTATAATAGCAACTTCATTCTATTTCTTCACTCTATTCCTTGGACTCTACCATCTCATAGATGCCAAGTGAGTACTTCTACTTAGAAATGATCTGTGTCACATATGCTTATATTTCCTGATGAATCCCATGTTCATATCTAATATCTTGGGGGAGGGGAAGGACAATCTTTCTGTTGCTTAGGGGTAGAGATGAGAACTAGGTAGGAGGGAGTAGTTTTTGTGCTCACAAGAGGCATTTATTTGATAATGTTCTGACCACCTTATAAAAGAGATGGCTGTTTCCCATGCTGGGCATTTAAATCATCTTATTGGAAAAAGAACACAAGCCCAAGATTTTCCACTCATTCTATTAAAAATAATAAAAGTGGAGCTACTTCAAAATGAAGTCAGAGCTGCCATCCCAGAGGAACTGCTTTGTATGTGGTACTCTTCAAACCTTTGAAATGTTAAAATTGGGCAAAATAAGCATCAGACTGGGCCTAAAGCAACAGTGTATTGCAAACAGCTGTTTGCAAAGCTAACATGAAAGCAGACATTATGATTACAGCACTGAAAATCACAGACATTCTTTAGAATTAGCATTACCATGTTAGCTTATCTGTACCTCTAGAATTTATTTTCCTTAGCTTCTCTGTACCCACCGATATTCCTCCCTTCTATTTATGTAATTATTCTCCTTCTCTTTCTCATAAATACCCTTTGCTTTCACTTTCCAGTTGTAGCACAATTTGGGTTTCTGCCTGAATGAGAATTTCCCAAATAATTATTCTTTAGGATTGCAAAGAAATGCTTGTTGCCTCTTACTTTTCTCTTTTATTTTTTGGTTAACAATTCTCTCAGATATCTGTGTAGGATAGTTAGGAAGTCTGACTTCTATGACTTCCCATACAATATCATATAATCTAATTATAAGAAGTCTGGAATCAGAAAATTTCAAAGTAAAATTGTAGAAAGTCATCAGAAAGTTTTACTATCTTAAATATAGAAAAGTAAATAGAGGAGTATTATAATTTGAAAAACTACTTAAAATTAATAAATCTATTATTATTCTTTTAGATACTATATTAAATATTATGGGTAAGGTTGTACTAAAGTAACAATCCCCAAATTCTCAGTGACTTAAGATGACTTTGAAGATATGTAGCTGGAAAAAAACTAAAGATAGGTAGTTCAAGAGAGAAAAAAAAAACTAGTAAAAGAAATTTGTAAAACATAACGTTACATAGCATTGTGACTTTATTAAATTAACATTTGTTAAATAGAACTCCAGGTGCAACAAAAGACCACAGGAGAATTGAAACAATTTATTACTCCTAGATCCTGCAGGGAGTATACTGTGTGCCTCAAGGGGCCCCATGAAGAGTTCCGGGCAGAACCTGGGGCACATGCCTTTTTCAGGATTTGTGGATGAACAGTTTTGGGGTTCCCGGGCTAAGTCTGGATTGGTCAATTCATACCTAAAAGAGCAGAGATTTGGTAAGCTATGTGGGGATCTTATTTAAGGGAAGAGCAAGGGAAAGGCCCTTAGAGGCAGGGAGACTATTTATCATGTACAAGGACTATTGGGAAAGTTACATCAGGAATATAATTTTTTTTTTTCTTGTAAACTTGTATTTTAGATTCTTCTTTGGAATAAAATATGCTCTTCAGTTATTTACAAGGTAATTTCTGAGATGTACAAACTCCATGTTCCTCCACTGTATTCCCTCATTTAATCTTGGCTGCCACAGTCAGACTGAAAGAAAGCGTGAGGACCCTTTGTTTTTGCATCTGCACTGAAGGAATATACATTTACTTGTGATTCTGCAGGCTGCTATCTAGGGCATGCTCTTATGTCAGAAGCTAATGTTAGTTTAAGGCCTCTGCAGGCCTCTTGGACAAACAAAATGGATACCAAGGCAATATCATAGAATAGTTTAGCTAAATTCTCAACACATGCTTGATTCTCCCCTTTCCCATTCTATTTACTAATTATAACAATTCATGTTTTTCTGGCAAAAATAATTTGGAAATCCAAATTCTTGATATCAAAGCTTAGGCATCTTGGATTCATTTTAGGTTTACTTATTTGTTTAGTCAATAGATTCTTAGCCTTTATTTGCCAATTAACATTTTTTATTTTTATGTCCTTTGAATAATATTAGTTTTTAAACACTGATCATTGCAGCATGAATAGAAGTAGTTATTTTCTGAGAAAATGGATATGATGCAGATATTGACTTTTGTTATAGTGAACATAGAGATTTATTGACCTGGAAGATAAGGTCAATATTTGTCTCGAAGAGCAATAAGTCTAGATGTTCAACAGAATATAAAGTCAATGTTAGTGTTAATACTTATGTTTTGGATACCTGTCCAAAATCTCTGAAAATTTCTTTATAGTTGAATTTCTCAATCCTTGAAACATGTGTAATTCTAGATAGACCTTGGAAAGCTCTCAAAAGTGTGAAACTAAGACCAAAATAAAACAGTAGAAAACTTCAAAAGCAGAATGTATTATTTAATAGCAGTTTATTTTGTGAAAGAGTGGCATTTTCTTTGACATGTGTAAACTTTAAAAAGTATGTGATTTATAAAAGTGTGTGATTTGTTTATTAACACTATTGCACTAAAGTATATTTTAATAGCTAAAAGGCATACATAACAGACCTAGGACTCTAAAGCAAATAAATAAAATGTTGCTTCTCTGAGATTCAGATTGCCACCTTCTTTTGTCTATTTAGACTTCTAGGACTTTTTTTTTTTCTTTTGCAAATATGTCGCTGGCTTTTTGACTACAGTGATCATAATGTTATTACACTGTGTGTTCTCTTAGGCACCACCATTGTATTATTACAGCTGCTGATTGGTTAGAGTGTTTCCTTCATTAAGAGATACCCAGTTATAGATAGACTGCATGGTATCCACAGGCAAACTTTTCAGAAAGGATTTGGAATCATCAAAACGAAACTAAGTATCTTCTATCAAATATCCTGCCTCATCAGCATTCTGGCAGTGGTGTGTTTACCTTCCAAATCACTTGGGCCAATCAATGCAGAATTCATTGACTTTTTCTGTCTTTAATTTTATATTTTTAATTCACAGTGAATGTCTGAGCTCATGCACTTAACCTCATCCTCTCCCTCTGTCATTAAAAGAGTCAACACTTATTTTAATAGGAAAAAAGAAACCAAAACAAAAAAGTTTCAGAACTGGAAAGTACCATTAGTAACTCGGCAGAGAAGCTCAAAATAATAGGAACTGAAGACAAAGATAAACTATGGATAATTAATATGAGCAAGTGTTGAGCTTGCAAATACTTATGAAAAGTACGCTGCTGTTATAGTCCATAAGTAGTGAGATTTCTGTGAGGGCAGCAGTCCTAGTTTAAATTTGTCATAGAGGCCGTGCTGAGTAAAGACACTGCTCTACAAGGCTTCTGTGGTAGGTGGACATGCTGATTCAAAAAAACCTATTTCAACTAGCTTTCAGAAATATTTAGCATAGAAGCTAGGCTCTCATTTTTACCACTTGCCATGGAAACTAAACCTGTTATCTTGCAGATTAAGGTTCTAACAAAACAAAACAAAACAAAACAAAAAAACCTTTTCTTCTTAAAACTAAAGCTGATTGACTATGAACATTATTGGAAAGAACAATCTTGAAGTCCCAAACTGAACATACATTGATTACCCTCTATTTATAGCAAACAAAAAAACTGAATAAAAGAGATTCAAAAGATGAAACTCAGAGTTAGGGTTGTAAATTATCACAATACAACAGTTATGTAAGTAAAAGAGAAAACTTAAATCATCTCTAATTTATATCATAAATGTGATTTGAGAGAATATTTATTCGATCTATAGAGAGATAACTGTCTGATATTAGAAAATACTGCTTTTAGGTAGAGAAATAGATTTTTAGATTTAAAACCACACCACTGTCACCACTGCTCTGAATTCTATAATTTGTATGTGAGAGATTCAATAAAAACAAGTGACTCAGAACTCTTAAAGGTAAAAGGATGAGCAAAAATGCCAGATTAATAGAATGAACAGGAAATAACCAGTGGCAATATGACCTTCAGATAAAGTGACATTCAAGGGCACATGCATTAAAATGAGGCACAGATTACAATGATGATCAGTTTAGATGCCACTATCCCATTATTATAACCACTCAATTTCTCAAATGCTCATTTTTTGGGTCCCTTTTTCCTTTTATGTTACTTGATTTAACTTCAACCTTGGTAAAATCCAATTATCTGTCTATTCCAGGCCTGAAAACTTGTTGTTGAATATGGCTAGAGAAAACCCACATAATAATACTGTCTAATCTCATGTTAAATTAATGACCACAGACTTCAAGGAAGCTTTTAATGTGTCAGGGAATGACCTAATATGCTGTAGTCTGCTCTTTTTCCTGTTCTCCTAAAGGACTATTTCATACCTTTTTCTTGCTTCCTTATAACTCCATCACTTCTTCTTTTCTCCTCACTATCTGCTGATGACTTTGCTCCTTATTTTGCTGTGAACACAGAAGCAATTAAGAGAATTTCTACTTGAACAAGTGTAATGACTCTTCTGTCTGATTCTATGTTCATATACTCTGCCTGCCCTCCTGCTTTTGTGGATGTACCATTTATGATCCTAGCTAAAATAATCTCTCTAATTTAGCTTCTCTATAAGTTTGGAGCTTAAAGAAGAGGACCAGTGGAAAAAAAAATATATGTGGGAGTTGTCAGCATATAGATGGTATTTAAAATTAAAAATAATAATGGTATAGTGGTAGTTAACACTTACATAGAGATTTTAATAGGCCAGAGACTTTTCTCTCAATACAGTACTCTCATTACGTACTTTATATATATTAACTCATTTAACACTCACAACAGCCTTATAAGTATTATTCTCATTTTGCAATGATGAGCCTAGATAGGAACATCAAGGGTGGTAGTGTAAAGAAAAGATGTCCAGGAATGAGATCTCGTGTATTCCACCATAGATATTAGGGAAAGCAAAAGGAACAACTGAAAGAGACTGAGGAGGGTAAGCCAGTGAAGTAGGAAAAAACCACAGAGTGTGTGCAGTCTGGAAGCCACCTGAAAACATGTTTCAATGACAAATATTCTGTCAGATACTGAGGACTGAATATAGACCTTTGTAAATTGATGATAATTCAGTGATGATATTGAATAAAGCCATTTTGGTGGAGTGGTAAAAGTTGAAAGGCAAATGGACATAGGTTCAAAAGTGAATGGAAAGTAAGGAATTGGAGACAATAAGTGTTTAAGTCTGCTCAGGCTGCTACCACAAAATACCATAGATTGGGTGGCTCCATCAACAGAAATTTTTTTTTTTCTCACAGTTTTGGAGGGTAGAAGTCCAAGATCAAAGTCCCAAACAATTTGGTTCAGGTGAGGACCCTTCTTGGCTTGTACACAGTCACTTTCTTGATGTGTCCTCACGTGGCCTTACTTTGGTGCGTGTGCATGGGAAGCGGGTAGGAGAGAGGGAAGGAGTGAGCTCTCTGTTGTCTCTTCTTGTAAGAACACCACTGTTAAGCTCACTTTACTTTAATTGCCTCCTAAAGGCCCTATTTCCAAATATAGTCACATTAGGGTTTAGGGCTTCAACACTTGAACTTTGAGGGGGAACACAAGAGAGTCAATGGCGATGAGTATAGCCAACTTTGTATGATGTTGACAGCTCTATTATGTAGAGAATAAATTATAGAGGACAAAAGTTAATGCAAGGATGATGTTATTACATTGAGTCTAATATGATATAGTGGCATGAGATTGGGTTTTAGTACTGGAAATGGATACTAAATTGATTAAAGATGTGTCTTCAAGAATAAAAAAAATACTTTCCTTGAGGACGGAGTATGGCATAGGAAGTGGCATGTTATACTTTCCAAAGATGGTCATAGCATCTCTTATTGTACATGCTCTTTTGTGATGTGATCTTGCCACTCCTCCATCAAGAACTGGAGTCTGTTCTCTGCTGCTTTCCTTTTGGGTTTTCCCTGTGACTGCTTCTATTTAGAGAACACGGCAGACCTGATGCTGTGCGACTTCTAGGAATAGTCTTTAGCTGGCCTGGCAACTTTGGCTTCCTGCTTCTTGGATACCATGTAAGACCAGAATTCTGTGAGAAGACCAGGGGTTCCATGAAGTAGCCCCAGAGGATGAAAAATCACAGGATGAGGAGTGTGGCGGTTGATGGGGAGAGAGGGAGAGACCAAACAGCACCAAGATATCAGACATGTATGTAAAGAAAGCATTTTGGATATTCAGTGCTGTCAAGTCTTCAGCTGGCTCTAGTCCAAGCTGCTGTCTGGCTGTGATCACATGAAAGACCCCAAGTATACTTTGCACAGCTCAGCCTAGTCAACCTACAGAGCACTGAGAAATCATAAATCATTTTGGAATGGTTTATCACATGTTAGAATGAGGGTGGATAGCAGTAAAGTAAAATCTGAGAAAGTATCTATGTTTGGGCTTAACTGGGTGAATAGCGCTGCTGTCAACTGAGAGGGAAAATGTGAGAATGAGTTTGAGGGTGAGAACCAAGTGTTATATTCTGACCGCTGTAAAGCTGAATCACTGTTATGTATCTCTGTGGAGATGTCAAATATGTGAATGAATATGCGGGGAGTAGTTAGATCTGAAGGTATAACTTTGGGAGTTATTGACATTAGATGATATTTAAAGCCATCTGGGTATATGACATCCTCAAGGGACAGTGTGCAGAGAGAATGTGAAGTGGCTCAGGAAAGAGAACTGCACCAACATTTAGAGGCAGAGGGGTAGAAACATTAAGAAAATTAAGAAGGTTCATCTAATGAGATAAGAAGGCAACCAGGAAAATGCACCATTCAAAAAATTAATAGGAGAAAGTGTTTTAAGAACGAAGGAGTGGTAAACTATGACTAAAGTTTCTGAAAAGTTAAATCAGAAAATAACAGTGCTCATTGGATTGATCAATATGAACATTAATGCTAAGTCTGTACACGTTTTTGTCTCCCCATCCCTGCAATCTCTTTATCAGTCAGGAGAATCTCAATATCTCATATCAAGAGCAGCTTTAACCATCTTTCATTCTCCATTCACTCTCACTACTTCTAGGCTATATATATATTTTTTTCCAAAAAAATCACTTTCATCATTTTACAGTGGTGTTATAAATCTCTCATTTTCATGCTAGATGAAGTTTTTAAAATCTTAATTTATAAATAGCACCTATATGTGCTTATTTTATCTACCTACTTTATCTGCTATACCAAGAAGGCACAGCTCTAGTCATAGACATAATGCATATCTCATTTTATTTCACTTCACAGATACTGTGTTTTTTACAATTAAAGGCAAGACCTTCCACCAGCAAAAAGGTTACAACTCATCACACTACGGCGATACTTGCTTTATTGCAGTGGTTTGGAATCAAACCCACAATATTTCTGAGGTATACCTGTATTCTCCTTTTTCTCTAACCAAATCCTGCCTGTTTCTTCTGTCTCAAGTGCCCATCTCTTCAATTCTCCTATTGAAAACTTTCAATATCTAGGCAAAATCATTCTTCCATGATGTTTTTTACATTTTCTAGAGCAATGGTTTTTCAATTATAGTTTGAGATCTCTAAGTGAACTGTAAAATCAACTTAGTGTGTTCTACCTTAATTAAAAAAAAAAAAACAGAAATAAATAGAACAATAGAAAATGATAGGAAAGAAAATATGACATAGTGAAGGTTAGTATTGCTTCATGAAACTTTTGTTTCAGGTTGTATGTATTTGTGTGCCTCTGTGTATGTGGGTGGATATGTGCCTTTGGCATGAATATAGATGTGTTATGCCTATATGTTTTTATTGTGGTCACATTAAAAATTTTTAAAGCCACTTCTCTTGTATATGTAACTCTTCATCTCTTATTGGCCTCTTTTTTATCTAGCTCATTTTAATAGTTTACATTATTCTGAGTATTGAATAATTTAATTATTTTATGTGTATATATTCATGGAAAACATTCATCTGTTCATTTATTTCTCACTGAAAAATATGTGCTTACTACCTGTTGAGTCATTTTTGTGCTTTTCTCTGGGTTAATAGTGATAGACTTTTTGATAGACTTTTCCTCATGAAACTCATATAGGGAAAAACATTAATAAAGCCATCAGACAAAAATATTGACAAAATATAATTAAATTAAATGAGGATCACACATAGGAGACTTTAGAGTATATAATAGAAGGACTAACTTGGGCTTACTTGAAAAACTGATATTGGAACTGATATCTGAAAAATAATTACAACTTTAGGCAAAAGAAGTGAGCTGAGAAAGAGTGGTCCAAAAAGAAGAAATCTATTTAAGACTTTGAGATATTGAGGAGCAAAGCTAATTAGAGAGAGTGAAAGAAGGGTCCTTTAGCTCAAGCAAAGTGAGCAGGGAAAGAGATTGAAGATGAGGCTAAAGAAGCCAATCGAGAGAAAAATCATTCATCCATAATATCCTTATAGGTTATATAGCTTTTTCTTTTATCCTAGAAGCAAAATGAAACCTCTAAAGCAAAAATCTGGAAAGTAAAAATATCAATTTTGCACTCCGGAGTAAACTTACTCTGTGGAGAACGGATTAGAAGGGGGAGCAAGAGAGGTCATGAAGACCCACAGTAGGAGGCGAATGCTGTAGTCCACGCTAGAGATGATGAATTGGACTAGGTCGATGATGGTGGAGATGGAGAATAGTTGATGGGTTGGAGAGATGTTTAGGAAATAGTATTATTTAGCGGTTTATTGGATTAGAAGGTAACTGAGAAGGTTGTATCAAAGGATGGCTTCAAAGTTTTTGGCCTGAAGAAATGGTGGACTAGTTTAGAAGAAATGATCATGAGTACAATTTTGGATATGTGAAATATGAGATTGATTAAGAAACATTCACGTTTTGGTGAAAGTTTGATAGATGAGTTGGTACTCATGGAACAGTTCCAGATTGGGGATGAAAATGTGTGGATTAGAACAACCAAAATAAGTAAATAAGTAAGAAAGTAAGTAAATAAATAAATAAATAAGTAGAGTGGGAAGAGGCGACTAAGACTAAGATCATGCTTCAAAAAATTTAAACTCTTAAAGGATGAGTTTAAGATGAGTTACTATAATAATAAAAATTTAAAAAGAAAAGAAAAGAAGATGAGTTTGTCAAAATAATTGAAAAAGTGGATCTAAAAAAAGAAAAAAATTCAGTTGGATTTAGCAACCTGGAGGTCATTGGTTGACTTAGAATAATTTGTTTTGATAACATAGTGGCAGGGAAGGCATTGAATGAGTTGAAAGAGTACATGGACTATAAGTAGGAAGATACGGTAAATATAAATAACTATTTGATAAAGTCAAGAATGTTCCTGTTGGGGAGTAGGAAGCATGCATATATCGTACATACTCAATAAAATATTTGTCAAATGAGCAAATGAACAACTATGTTTTTTACACAATTTTATTCAAATGATTAATATTGGAAGAAGGAGTTGACATTGAATTTTTGCAATTTATTAGGAATGTCACTTAATTCTTTCTAATCCATCCTGTAAGGTAGGCGATATTGTTCTAATTTTTCATTTGAGAAATCTGAGAGTTAGATAAATTATGCCATTGCCCAAGTTCATGCAACTAAGTGGCAGAGCAGGAATATGAATCGTCTCTGTCTCAGAGTCTCTTTTCAAATTCTAGAAAATAGCAACTTATTTGACCACAAAAGTCTATTTTTTTTTTTTTCATAGCTAGAGGTAGTCCTAGGAATATGCTTATTGGACCTAGCTTTCTCTGGCCCAATAAACTATGTTTGGAGGTCCTCTTTAGGTCAGAGATTCTCAACCCTGGCTGAATATTTATTTACCTAGAATGCTTTTCAAAAAGATGGATGACTAAGCTTCACCTTGCCAATGTCTGAGAGTACCAGGGAATCAATATTTTTAAAAAGTGGTCAAGGTTATTCTAATGTGCCATCAGAATTAAGAAAAATTGCTTTAGATTGCCACCAAATTACTAATTAATAAAAGGCTGCAGGCCTAAATTAGAAACAAGTGTATTCCAATGATATCTTCCCAGTTTTTACTCTAAGTAAGTGAGTTTCTTTGAGGGGTAGTAGAGTATACATCAGCTGGACACAAGTGGCTGGTAGTAACTGCTAAGAATTAGGATGACACTAAACCTCAGAAATCTTTGTGCCTCCTCTATGGATCATCTTCATGCAGTAGGAGAATGTTTTGGCCGTATAAGTATGGTGTATACTTGAGACCTGCTGATAGAGATGCTTCTCACCTGAGGTAAAGAAGGAAGACCCAGTCCTACAGAATTGTACTTTGCTGAGTGGAGCACCTAATGTCTTTTTTTTTTTTTTTAGTTAGCACGTATGAACTCTTGGGCAAAACTATGAGCATCCCTTGTGAGTAGAGATGTTCATTTCTTCTCCTTGATAGCCTAAAGGATGAAGATGTTGGCAGTAAAATACTCTCATGGTATTTAACCTGCAAAATTATGTATTTCTATTTTCCTAATTGTTAGACAAAAGTAAAAGTAACCTCAAGTAAACCTCAATACCAAGACAGAAAATATTTTCAATATTAGTTCAGAATTCATTGGCCACGAAGGGAAAATTCTCATAGGGATATAGAGGCGAGATTAAAGATTTTCCATTTTCAGTTGCCATTCTCTCTTACACTGCTGTGCACGGCAGTGCTGCTTTGGGACTAGAAGCTACAAAGTTTCTCACTTTTCAAAAGATAAAATATATCTGACATCATAACACAGCACCATTGTAAAAACTGTAACTTAAATAATCGTCATTCTTCCTTACAATTTCAGTAGAATTGGGTTGTAACCCATGGTGAGCTTGGTAAGAAGATAGCACATACATAATTCACTTTTCATAGCAAAACTATCTGTGATTTCCTTCTTCCTTATCATTAGGCTTTGAATACACTGTGCATGTACCTTTTGAAGTAGCTGCTACTCTATTGTCAAGAGAATTTTTTCTGTTCTCAGGGACCAACCAAAAATAGGCTCATTTTTTTCCCATTATATATTGGCTTCCATTTATTGTAAATAACAGGCTAATGGATCCTGTACTTGGTGAGAAAGTTTAGAAAAGTTTCATTTTATATGTTTCTGTTTAATTCTCCCCAATGCAAACTTCAAATTTTTAGCATTCTCACTAAACTTTACAAGGGTTTAATGAATATGAGCAAAATTGGTAGCCTTGTGCCTTAAAATTATTTACTGTAGGTTGATTAAACCACATAAATAAAGAACAGTTGTATTCATTTGTAATTATAGCTTAAAAAAGTGAAATCAAGTTTCAGGGTGAGAATTATCAATAGTAAAAATAAGCAAAGAATAAGACTAAAATTTTTTTGATCTTTATGAGTAGAAATATTTGGAACTAAAATGGAATATTTAAAAATCATACCATTTTTTCTCACCCTTCACTTTTCTCAGAAATTAATAAAGAATGCTTAATTGAGAATTTTCTCTTATTTATGGCACTAAGATTATTGTGTGCCATGCTTTCTATATCCTTTTTAAATGATTAGATAATATATATTTTATCAAAATAAATTTTTTCTCAAAACTTTTTATCTAGTATATAAATCCACATAGTAGCATTATAGAAATAATATGCCAAATATTTCTACTTAGAGCCGCATTGTTTAAAGCCTCAGAAATTTGTCCAAGCAGGAAATTCCGGTCTCACTTTTAGTAGTTGTTGTTCTTGGAATCGCTGCTATTGCAAAATACTTGATAAGAAATGAAGGAATTTCACTAGCTCTTCTGCCTAGGGCATCGCTTCTCTCATGCTTCACCATGACCACTACATTACTTCCAGATTTTCAAGGTCTCCTTCTCTGGTGGCCTTGACTTCCTTGGTAGACAGCAAGTCCTCTGCTGTTATTGCTGTTCTCCTGACCATGGCTGCTCCACAGACTATCTTTTCTCTTGTGTTTTAAATGGGTGGATTTTCATCCCTGCTCAGCCAACTTCAGAATCCTGACATCTAAGTAGTTACAGGTCTTGATTCTCAATTAGTAGGTACATTATTTAATTTGAATCATTCACCAAGAATTTTTCATATGATTTCTTTTAAAATTTTATAGTTTTATACTTTATAATTATATTTTTGTTAAACTTTAGATAATTTTTTTATAAAGTAAGAGTTTTAGATTGAGATTCACTTTATTTCCATATAGATATTTAATATTTCTAACATTATTAGTTGAAAGTCTATATAATTTAATGCTTTTGCTGCTTTGTAAAAAAGTAATTTGCTATATTAATATGAATTTATCTCTGAACTTTTCCATTGGTCTATGTGTTTATCCCTTTTTCAACACCACACTGTCTTAATTATGCCACTTGATCCTTCCAACTTAATTTTTTTTTCAAAATTCTTTTAGCTAGTCTAAATAAATATGAATTTTCATATTTATTTTAGAATCGGCTTATTTGTATTTATAAAATAAAAAAAAACCTTCACTGGTATTTTGATTGGATTTGAATTCAATCTATTGCTCCATTTGGGGAGAATAGACATATTTGCTATGTTGACTTTACCAATCCATAATTCATTTAGATCTTCTTTGATTTCTTTCATTAGCATTTTTAGATCCTACATATCCATATTTTGCTAGATTTGGAAAGATTCTAGATTTGCTAGATTCATTCTTTGTAACTTTTGTAGATATATATATACATATATGTTATACACACACACACATATGCATATACACTTGATTTTTTTGTTGATTTTATGTTCTGTAATCCTGTCACTTTGCTAACACTCATTTATTAGTTCCATGAGTGTTTTTGTAGATTACTTGGAATTTCCCATGTGGGCAATCATTTTTTTCTACGAAAAGGGAGAGTTTTTCTTTATTTCCAATCTGTGTGCCTTTAATTCTTTTTCTTCTCTTATTGTACTAAGATTCCTGTATAATGTTAAATTTGCTAATATTTTGTTGAAGATTTATGCAGGAAATTGGTCTATAGTTTGCCATTCTTGTACTATCTTTGTCTTGGTTTGGTATGAGAATAATTCTGACCTCATAAAATAGGAAATGTTCTATTCTATTTTCTGGAAGAGCTTATTTAGAATTGGTGTTCATTCTTCTTCAAATATCTGGTAGAATTTACCAGTAAAGCAATATGGGCTTGGAGATTTTATTTATGGAAGGTAACCTTTTATACTATGAATTTAATTACCTTAATAATTGTTATGTGACTGTTTAGAACATCTACTTTATTGGTGTATTTTGGTTTTTAAGGAATTGGTCCATTATATCTAAGATGTTAAGTTCATAGTTATTTCTATGATCATTATCCTTTTCTTATATGAGTTTGCAGTGATATCTGCTCTTTCATTTTGGATATTAGTACTTTGTATTATCTTTATTATTTTTTGTCAGTCTTCTCAGAGGTAAGTTTAACCATCTTAATTTTTTGTTTGGACTGTTTAGGTCATTTATATTAATGTAATAAAAATATGGGTGCGTCTAAATGTACCTTTTTTTCTATATGTGTTCTATTGCCTCATAAGTTCACTGATCGTATGCACACAAAACATTCATTAAGATTGGTCATAAGCTGATGAATAAGACAACTCAATAAATTTCAAAGTGATTAGAATTATACAGAGTATATTCTTCAATTACAATGCATTTAAATTAGAAATAAATACTGGAAAGATTTCTAAAAACTCACTACTATTTGGAAATTAAATAAAACACCAACAAATAACTTATGGTAAAAAAAGATACATAAGCACAAATAGAAAATATTTTGAACTGAGCGATTACATAACATGACACATACAAATTTGTGGGATTTAGCTATAAAAAATCTTTTTTAAAGAATTTATTTTATTAGTTTCAAGTATATAGTACATCAGCTATAAAATATAAGGAAATTTATAACTAAATATTTATAGTAGTAAAGAAGAAACATCTAAAATCAATAAATAAACATATACTTTATGAAGCTAGAATAAGAAGAGCATATTAAATCCAAAATAAACAGAAGAGAGGAATTAATAAATATGAGGAAAAAATTAATACTATAAGAAACAATAATAAGTAGAGAGTCATTAAAATTAAATGCTGATTCTTTGATAGTAATCAATAAAATTGATAACTCTCTAGCTATAATATTCACGATAAAAAGAAAAAGACACACGATTAGCACTAATAGAACATTACATTAAAGGGATAATAAAAGTTACCAACATTATACCAATTCATTTAGAAACTTTATAAAATAAAAAAATACAACAAAAGACTCACACTATTCAAAAAGAAATGGAAAATCTGAGTAACCATACATATATATATGTTAAATAAATTGAATTTATAATAAATAAATTGAATGTATGTATATGTTAAATAAATAAATTGAATTAATAATTACATACATTCCTACAAAGAAAACTCCACAACCAAATGGCTTCACTGGAGAATTCTATGCAAACAACTAAGAAAAAATTAATATCCATCTTATAGAAATATTTCCAAATATAGATCAGGAGGGAACACATCTTAGCTCTTCAGGCTAACACATTTTATAATCTGTTAACAAAATCAGATGGAAATATTAAAAAATAAAAAGAAAAAATAGGAACAGATACAATAATGCTTATAAAATATCAGCAAAACAAATTCAGCAATATGTAATAAGTATAAATATCATCTGGGCTTTGCATGAGGAAAGCAAAGTTGTTTTAATATTAAGAATTAATAAATTTTATGTATTCTAATAGAATAAAAGATTGTATATAATCACCTTAAATGCTGAAAATGTATTTCACAATTAAATACACATTTATATTAAAATCCCTCAGCAAACCAGCAATAGAAATTTCCTTAACATGATAAAAAAAAAACTTTCATGCAAAACGTACAGCTAACATCATATTTAGCAGTAAAAGTCTCAATGTTCTCTAAGATTGGAAACAATCTGATATTTTCTGCTATCACTACTTTTTTTCTGCATTGAATTGAAGGTCTCGGTCAGTGCGATAATATCAATAAATGAAATAACTAAATAAATATAAGACAAAACTGTGTAGAGTATCTAAGAAATCTATAAAAAGCTATTAGAGTAAATAAATGAGAAAGGAAGGTTGCAGGATACAAGGTCAATATACAAAATCAGTTGTAATTCTATATAGTAGCAATGAAAACTGGAAATTGAAATAAAACTTTTAAAATAGCATTCATATTTATGACACAATTAAGAATAAAGTTAATAAATATGTCAGATCTGTATAACTAAAAACTGCCAAGCAATATGGAAAGAAATTAAAGTGAACCTAAGTAAACGGAACTTTAAATCATGTTCATTGATTAGAAGGCTCAATATTGCTAAATGACAACTCTCCACAGTTTAGTCAACATATTAACTGTAATCCCAATCAAAATATAATCAATGCTTGCTGCATAAATTGACAAGTTTATTCTAAAATTTCTGTGGAAATGCAAAGGACATAGATTACTCAAAACAGTTTGGAAAGGAAGAACAAACTTGGAGGATGCATCACCAAAAAAACTATGAAAGATGATAGAAAGAAGAGAAACTGGTTTGGGACCCTTAAGACTAGAGGGAATCCAACATTCCAACCCCACCAAACAGAAGTATGCTACTCAGAGATGGCATTTTTTGAGCCCCAAACTTGTAACAGAAGGTAGCCAATGAAAGTAAAAAAAAAAAAAGTGAAAATATCCTCAATAAAAGAGAAAATTACATGTAAACTGAAAGTTGTATTTGCAGCTCATTTATTTTAGCAAATATTCTAAGATATGCAAGTTGTATATTTTATAGCACAGAATATATATACTTTGTTCAACAACTCTATATTCTTATTGCATATTAAGGGGTAAACTGCTGATATGGAATTTACTAGTCATTCTGGTTTATGTGAGAAACTATGGAACAAAAAGAAAGTCTATTTGGAGTATCATCTTTAATTTGAGTATAGGCTTTAGAAAAGCTACAATTTCTGTCATATATAGATTTTCAGACAAATCAGTTTTGATGGAATAAGCTTCTGTTAGATTTATTTTCAATAATACTCTATTTTTTTTTACTGGAAAAAACTTCTAACTTTAAATTTTATTGCCCTTTTAGTTAAGGTCTTAAAAACAATTTATTACTTTTATACTGTGCTCATCACACATGTATTAAATTTATAATTTGTTACATGAATCTAATCTTGCATAAATTCTGACTTTTGAGTTTATTATTTCAAATTCGTCTAATGTTTAATTTTTATAAGAGATACAGGGATTCTTTAAAGATTTTGAAAGTATTTTTTTTTTGCATTATTCCCTAATGTTTTTCAACATTTATCTTTCCTAATGTTTTACTATATATTTTCCACAAATAAATTTTGTATTCAAATTTATTAAACCCGTTATTGGATTAAAAAACTAGAAACATAAATTCAAAATTTAGTTAAAATTCTTAAAGATAACAGAGAGGTGATTTTCAGAAAAAGACTTAATAAACATTTCTTCCCCACAATTTTTGGTAATTCCTCTCGGTGTTTGCCTTAATTAGAAATTCATTTTTTAAAGGAATCAAATTACTACAGAAAAAGATGAAATGTCAAGAAGATTTTATTGTGCATCCTTATTGTTTAATTACAAGTAGAATATGGGCACATTCATATTGAGTTTAAGGTATTTTCTTATTTAGTTTGATTGTTTGCTCTCTACTGGTCAATATGCTGTTGCTGAACATGAGGTTTGGCAGCAGGCAGAGAGCATGTATCTTCACATCCTTTCTCTTGGCACTCTGTTCCCTGCATTTCCTCCTTTAACTGGATTAATGGTAGGTTAAAAGGAAAATTGTTCTCTGAGAAAATATAAGCTGTAAAAGTGATTCAGGGAGTTTTGTGTAGTTCTTAAAAGATGAGAAAGCTATTAGTTGTGTCTTGTCTTGGAAAATGTTAACCTGAATATATAGAAGAATCTCATGCTAACCTGAGATTTGTCCCTGAATCTAATTCTACCCTAAAAGAACTGGAAAGAATTGCTGAGAGAAATTAAACAAGCAAGTGACTTTCTGCTTTACTAGTTCCATGGCTAGATCCTCACTGCTTTAAGCAGGATTTTTCTATCTTCTTTTAAGGAGAACATTTCTCATTACACAGAGCATGCTGAGTATAATTTACCCTTTTCTTGATGACTCAGGCTCATAATAATGAACATTGGTTAGTATACTCAACTGTTTTGAAAGATGCCCCTAAGAGCCATTAAGATATGCAGTACTGTAGTTTGCCCTGACTAACTAACTACTCCCAGATGACCTAAATGTTCCAGACTATAGTTGCTCCTCAGTACAGTGTACACTAAATTGAAAATAAGCTTTTGTGGACTACAGTTATACCTGCATTGTGGGGCCAGATCTGAATATGATGCTGGTATGCCTGCCTTTGTTCTTTGAAGTAAAAACCCCTCCCCAAATTTTACCTGCTGCATGAAGCTCTGCCATTACCATTCCAAATTTATTGGGGGAGGCATAAATGACCATTGCAATGAGTAATAACGTAATTGGGTTTGAATGCCAAATTAAACCATATGTTCAAGGGAAAGGATCACTAAGGACTTAGTGCTCACAGCTTAAGAAGCACTTCAAAGTGTGAATCTCTCCTCCCCGCCCCCTAGTCGCCCCAGATCATAATCTCAGTTGGAAATTTAGTTCTTCAATCTGACATATTCTATGAACAAAATTCATCAGAATGTTTTAGGTTACCCTTTAAATATGCTAATATTATAGGAATGGTTAAAAGTTTGTCATTTATTATTATGAAGAAAATTAATTAAATTATTTTCATCCTGATGCCTTCTTAAGTCCAACATAAAGATACTAGAATTTTTAATGGATGGCAATGATAGGAGAAGAAAGGTTATTTTAAAGTTTCAAATATTTTGAGAAAGGGGGGTAGTTTAAGTACAGGTGTGTCAGGGAGAGATGCTGGGCTTTCATAAGAAGGTACAATGAAGACACTGGACACTTAAGGAGTAGAAAGACAGGAAAGGGAAAGCAAGAAAAAAAAAGACAAGCAGTATCTCGGTGCAGTTTTTTCCTGATTTTGAAATTAAAGACATACTTGAGTGTATACAATTTTTTATATAAAATATATGCATATTGCAATTAAAAAATCACATTAAATTCATTAAAAGAGTTTGTTCTTTAAAGGAACTCCACATTTAATTTTTTATAAATCAATAATTTAATTTTCTAGTTAAGTTTTCTTTGGAATATCAATATAAGATTTTTTAATGTGTGGTACTTTATATAGTTTCTATTTCACAAACATTACATTTACTTTATTAGAGTGATCGAGGTAGTCTGTCTTTCAAATTAATTATTGTCATAAGCTTTTCTGATTATTCTTTAATTTTTCTAATACATCTCTGCCATTAGTTAAAAATGGATATCTTGGTAGCTATTCCGTTGAACTTCAAAGATATTAAGAAAAAGATAAAGCAATGGCTAATATACTAAAGCATAATAATAAAAACAGCATATTATTGAAAACATTTCAACAAAATCTTACATTTGTATAACAGTTTATAGTTTTGAAAGTAATTTACAAAGTATGTCTTTTGATTTTCATAAAAATCCTGTGATGTGGGAAAGGAAACCCCTTTTCTCCGTTTTATAGGAAAAGATAACTGAGGCCCAGCAAATCAAGTTTTTGTTAAAGGTGACATAGCTAGTACATTGTAAATTTATAACTATAATTTAATTCTTAGTTTTAGAAAACTGATCTTTTTACTGAAGATGAATCAAATGACTTGGCCTCCAGATACTTAAATCTGTGCCCTAGAACTTGCTGCTACCTATAAAGCCAGTAACACTGGAACATTATTTGCAAAGCTTTAAATGTGAAGAAATCATTTTAAAGACAGAATACAAAATGTAAAAAAGTTGAGAGGGATGGTTTCCATCTATTGTTAAAAACACAAACTGTTACTATTATAAGTTTGCTAATTATTCTAAATATTTTAGGCAGCTTTACATTCGACACATCTATTAACAGAAATAAAATCATCGTTTCATGGAAAAAGTAATTAGTTTGTGTTTACATGCTATTTATTTTGGTTCTTTTAAATCTATTTGTAGCTCAATTCTTAGAAACAGTGGTGATTACTATTGTTATAATGATAGTAAATAGACTGGTTTATTGCTATTCATTTCAGATGTCTACACATTACTCATTCATATTCTACATTTATAGACTATATTCTTCAAAGAATTATACAATTAAACTTGCAGTGCTTTTGACATTACAACCCCCTCCCCCAACTTGAAAATCGATTCAAAAACAAATCCAAATATATGCTGTCTATAAGAGACGACAGTAGCAACAACAACAAAAACGAAGTAACTTTAGGCTAAAACTAATATGATGAGTAATGACCTGATAAACAGACAATGGAAACCAATGAATGTAGACAGAAAGTTCAAACGTAAAAAGGTAAAAGGGCAAAGTTTGTCCTTTTTGTACCAAGTGTTAATAAGTTAGTCCTTTTATATTTTTGAGGAACGGATATTTTCATGCAGTATCTAATGATTCTAGAAAAAGATGTAGCAAACTGTGGTCTGTGGGCTGGCTACTTGCTTCTGTAAATAAAATTTTATTGGAATACAGTCATACCTATTCATTTGTATACTGTCTATGGCAGGTTTAGCTCTCCAATGACACAGATAAGGAGCAGTGTGACAGAAAATATGAAACCTGTAGTCCTGAAATGTTTACTTTGGCCCTCTAAGGAAAAGAGTATAGAGGACTAAGAAAATTTTTCTATTAAGAAGTTTGTATCTCTGATAAGAAAATCTAGTTAAATGAACACTAAAAATGTTTGACCACAGTGGATACTTATTATTCATGGCTGGCTAACACCTTTGCATTTCCTTTTATTTTTCTGGTTGTTTCTCACAATGGAGAATCTAAATTTTTACTTTAAACTATTGAGCCAGTTCTACCAATCCAGTTAGATCAGTATGAGATCTGACTGTGAAAGAATTTTATTGTTTATAACTAAGGGCACTAATAGATAAAGTGATTCTGCTTATGAATATAAAGGAAAAATTCTAAAGCAAATATGATTCAGCATACTATTAATGAATAATTACAACTTGTTCAGGTGTTGCAGGAATCAAGTGTGGTGAGATCAAATATTTCCCAAAATCCAAAGATATTTTAATATCAATACAAACTAGGAAGAGAAAGATCTGACTTGAATATGATAAAGAATGTATCTCAATGGTGGGGGGAACCTACTTT
The DNA here is from genome assembly GCF_902729225.1 of Pteropus medius. NCBI lineage: Eukaryota > Metazoa > Chordata > Mammalia > Chiroptera > Pteropodidae > Pteropus > Pteropus medius. Next base: position 41,170,497 of record NW_024354875.1, read on the forward strand.
GTAGTGAAACACTAGAGGCATCTCTACCATAATTACTAAATAACATTCTTATACTTTTATCAAACTAATATGAAACTAAAAAAGCAGGTACGTATAATGGAAAGGAGAGACTGAATATCAAAGCTGATGATGATGTTTCTAGAGGATATCAATGGAAATCAATAAAACAGCAAGAAAGTTTAAGGAAGTGGGAGATCAAAAACCAAATTAAAAAAAAACAACTATGTATTGGTACATCAGTGAGAATTCTGGCAGGGAAATAAAAATACTACAATTATGGAAAAATGATCGTTAATTTAGGAATTAGAGTTTACATAATCTGGGAGAAGCTGAAGAAAAGGTATAGAAGAGGATGCTGATCAGAAAAACAGCAAGTAATCACAGTCCCTTCAGCACTAGCCTATCAAGGGTGAATGAGAGCTTAGGGGAAATCTGACTGATCACCAAAGTGGGTTGGCCAAGGGGGAGCTTTTGGAGAGGTCTGGAAACTGCTCCCTCTGAAGGAGTTGTTGCCTCTTTGAAAACAGAGAACTGCTGCTTCTCTGTGGACTCTACCCTCTTTGTGGGCTTAGATCTGGTGGTAAACATAAGTCGGTGGGTGGTTGGCCAGGTACAAAGTTGGAAAGATGAGTAGGGACGAGAACAATGACAAGCTATTGTAGATATAGAAAATAGCCATTACCCTTAAGTCTGAGATAAAACACCCACCAAAGAACCCCTGATCCCTCCCACTTCCCACGCTGAGATCCCAGTTTCACTGAAGAGCAGAGTTGTGGACACAAGATAGTAGAGGAGTTTACTGAGATACTGTGCCAGTGGAACTCATGAGAAATATGCCCTTTGGAGTGCCAGGGGAAGCCTTCCTCAGAGAGGTTCTGAGTTTTGTAAGTTTACTGGAAAGGCTCCCTAGTGAGTGCTGGAAGGCACACTGTAAGGTGCTGTGTACCATTGTCATTGAGTGCTGCAAAAGTCGTATGCTCTGCAGGAGTGTGAGGACAGGTGCTCACTGGAACCAGAAAGAGAAACCTTTCCTTCTTCAGTATCCTCTAATGACAAACATAACTTGATGCCAACTGGCAAAGGACTAATATTTACAGGGTTCTACTATATTATTGCAGACTTGGACAAGGAGGACAGATTTGGAGCGGTGTCAGTAAATTGGTAACTGGCCCACCAGCCACTTCACTCCTAGGTATTTATCTAAGAGAAATAAAAAGATATCTTTACAAAGAGGACTTACAGAAGAATGTCTATATCAGCTTTATTTTGAATGTTTCCAAATTGGAAATGCCACATAGTAGTAACAACTCAGAAATAAAAAAAAAATCAAATTTTGATATTCGACAGTATGGATAAATCTTAAAAAATATTATGTTGAATCAAAGTGACCAGAAACAAAGTATATAGGCTTTATGACAAAGTAGAGTCAAAATTTATCTATGGTGAGCAATTGGTAAAGTAGATATGGCATTTGTTGAGATGGGAAAGACTAAAGAATAGGACTTAGGGATAAAATTAAGAAATATAGATAAGGTCACATCTGGGTAAGAGTATTTTCTAAGCATGAAGATTATAGGGGAAATTATGGAGGAAAACATTGATAGATTTTACTACTTTTTGAAATATTTTGGGAAAGCACATTTATTTGAATTTTGTCGGCTCCAAAATAATAGGCATACGTTTTGAGAAGTCTTACTATCTCTTGCTATTGTCTTTCTTTAGAAGTTGTGTGTGTCTGGGTGTGAGCACTCATGTGCATATTTTTCTTTCAAATCATAAACAAAATTGAGATATTGTCATCAAGAACATGTCCCACTTATAACATGGTGAATTTAATAAATATTTTATTATTTAAATTAAAACCTTTAAGTATCTGTTCAAGAGCATAATTCTGTTGTGTAATAACTTGATATCTGTTGAACAGTACAGATCATTATTACTGTAATGAGAACTTTCTTGTAAAAGTGGCAAGGTATTCCTGTGAATTTACCCATGTGAAATATACCTGCCCAGCCCAATAGAGATCTTTTCTGTGAGCTGGTTTCTTGTTTAATGATCTGTAAGTACAACTGTTATTGCTTCTTTGCCTCTCATTTATGAGCACCATTATTTCTCACAGTGGGTTGTCTTTGACAGACAATAAAGGTAGAAAAAGTTTTTAAGCTTGTCAAGGGATTTATTGATATAAATGAGAGAGAAGTTGGGTCAAAATTAATGACAGCGTTTTTCCAGGTAGAATAAGGATAAGGAGAACAAGTTTTTAAAATGCCAACTCATTTTAAGATATATGATTCTGACTTGGAACAATATCTTCCTTCTATTACTGTACTCTGGATTTCAAGTTTTCACACTCATTTACTGCAGTTTTATGCTAAGTCTAAGAGTGACAAAGTTAAGCTACATAAACAAGCAAAGGACATCAATCATGAAATTTATCATTTAAAAAGTTTTGTAGGTACTGTTCTATGATCATCAAAACACAATATTTGGAGTAAAAAATCCTTTTGTTCATTATCAAAATGAACCATGGTGGAAGGCATGGACATGATAAAATGAGTAATTATCAGAAACCAATCAGGTTTGCATTATTCATAGTAGTTTAGCAAATATACAATTTGAAGGCTCACTACTCCCTTATCTCTCATCAGCAGAGAAGGAGGAGATGGATCTGTAGAAAACATATGTTTATTTTATACCTTAAATTTTAAAAAGCCCCTATGGAGTAATTTTGGTACTAATAACCAAGTTTCTCTAATTGGAGAAAAATCATCACTCATATAGCTAGCTAATCAGTCTGAGAAATGCTGTTGATGTTTGAGTTGAAACAGCAAATATTGACTGGAAGAACCATATCTGCTAACACAGAAATATTATAATCCCTAGAATTTTAAATGAGTTTGCAGCCTACATTCATATTTCTTTTCAGTGTTAACCGTATGTTCAAATTCTGTTATTTATTTTATGTATGTTTCTCATTTCCCTTGTTTATAGATAAAATTTTTGATCCAGACTTTAGAACTGATAGAATTATAGCTTTTAATACTTTAATAACTTTCAAAGAGAGGAATAAAAGTAGAGTCAAATGCATTGTTGGCTGAAATGCCACTTTAGAAAATAGAGTTTGATTTATTTCAAGGATAGATTTAGTGAGAATAATGGAAAGTAGGTTTAAGAGCTAAAACGATGACTCTTAAGCAACTCCTGTTTCTTTTGAGGCCTCAGGAATTGACTGCATGATGAGAATTTTGATGGCTGATCCTGCCATGGAAAACTTTGCAGATTTGGGGGCCTAGAATTCAACTTTTTTCCTAGGTGCTAAGGTCACTGTCTTTCACTTTGCATCCACTATGACGTTTCTTATCAGTATTGACAAATGTGCTTATGAGACAAACTGTTAAGACTAAAGCTTAGATGACTCACTTAAAAAACTTGGAAGCTATAAAATACCTTTACTTCTGTGCTGTGTAATTACTGACTTAAATTTCTAGGATAATTAACTCCAGGTAAATACCAATGCACATTATGTATTGAATTTCCGTTCAACTAATATAATTAACCAGTGAAGTGTTGTAAGTGTTGGACGATAGATTTTTAAAACAGAAATTAAACTATTTTAGGAGCCAATTGACACTTTGTAAAAATATTAATACCTAAGTTTAAAGTAGAAGAGATTCTTTATTATAGGAAGTATGGAAACCAAGAATCCAATTTCCTGTTTTATCCAGTGAACTGTGTACATGCAGTAACCCTAAGCTATGGATCCTATATGGTTTGTCTCACCCATAATGTTGGCAAATTAATTTTTATTAGCTGACTTCTAGACCTCTAACATAAATTTGATAAATTCATTTTACTCTTGAGTAAAGAATGGTGCGATTACTTATAACTGATAGAATTATCACATATTTGTTTTTGCTAGCGTAGAACAGTAAAGATGTCAGTAGCAGTTTCTGGATCTGTGCTTTGTTAGAAACATGGGTTCTGAGTTCTGACCTTAAGTAGTTTTCACGAGGTGAACTTACATCATAGATACTTTGGTTTTCTGACTGGAAAGCTGTAGTAATTGATAAGATGCTCCATATATCGAGGGTTGAATGTCCTGAGAGTTTTAATCTAAATTTATTAGTTCAGAGTCTCTATCTTTGGCTCTGTATTCCTTCCAAGATTCCCCCAAAGCCTACTTCTTTATAGAAATAGGTCTCTGCTTTAATTCCCTTGTGGCAGTAGAAGACCATGTAGATGAGAATAAATGAAGGAATCCTATTATAATAATTTGGGATTTCAGCTGTTGAATTTCCCATGAAGTTCTGTTCTAGGTATTTTCAATGCCTTTCTTTGAGTTTTGATAATTGAATATAGTTTTATCAACCCACTACAATAAAATATCATTTCAAAAGGTATGTTAATAGGTATAAATTTGCTTTCATATCAAATAGCTGTGTGTTTCTATTTATCTCTTTTCTCTTCCTGGTTTTGCATTTCTTATGTGACAGGAATGGCTTAACTATAACATTCTATTTAATCAGATAGCATTATCATTAATTTTGAAAAGGTTATGTTATAAGAATTTCAACATTTAAAATTTTAGTGGCAGCTATGAAAATGTGGAAGTAACTTACATTTTGAAACTATGGATTCTTTAAAAGATCCACATGGAAATAACATATGCTTGATTTTCTGTTTTTTTTGCTATATATCATTCTAACCAGAGAAAAATCACTCCTCTTACTTAAAAAAAAATTTTTTTTATTACTTTAAAAAATTTCTGCATGTTATAGAAAAATCAAGAAGTTATAAGAAGCAAATAGTACAATATCATTCATAATTGTAAGGAGTTTACAGTTGACATATCTTTGTTAGTCCTTGTATGTGTGTGTGCACACAGATGAGCATACATCTTTATGTGGTTGAGATTGTATGGTATGAATCATGGTTTTTCATATGTTATAAATATTTACTAATTCAAAGCCTTAAATCCATGAGTACTTTGATAAATAAGAAGATACTTCATCAACTCAAACGAGAAAAAAAAATGTTATCCTGCCTTTTGTGGGGGCAAAAATTTCTTAAAAGACAAAAATGGTAACAGGACTCTGGATAAAGATATTGATAGAATTACATTAAAGTAACAACATTCTCTTATTACTCAATTTAAAATGAGACATAAAGCAATAGTGTACAATAAGTATAATCCAGAAAGAATTTATGATCAGATCTAGGTTATTAAAATATTAGCAAGAAAATGTTTCCATCAAATTATTTTAAAGTATATTCATATCTTATTAACAAAAGAGATATGCTCTTACATCAGTGGATATATGCAAACGCTAAATATGAGCACAACTGCATAATCCCTTTCCTTTCACTTCCTTCTAGCACTCTGCTACCAACCCAGTGAACAAGCCTTGAAATATGTTCAGAGCTGATTTAACAGTTTCTTATTCAAGAGGCTTCTTTTCTATTAATTATAACAAAAAGATAACTACAAATCGGTTAATTCGCTAACCCTGCTTTTTCTCATACATTGTTACTTTAAGACCTCTAAGATCTTAGATGTTGTGAAATAAGGAATGGATATTGTCTACGATAAACATAGGTACTCTATCCATATAGAACTGTGGTCTGTGCTGACTTGTATATGTGGATAGGCTAACAGATAGCTATCTTCTTCATCTTTTTCTTCTTCCTCCTCTTCTGAGAGACTAAATGTAGAAAGTATATTTATAAAGGGATTATTTTGCTACCTCTACTTTTAGGCATATAGTACTTGTTTGTCTTATAAATATATAGCAATATTAACTAAAGTGCATATAAAGAATAATGGTTAGACAATCTGATCTTCAGTCCTAGGCATAGAACCCTTCCCTCTCTACTTGCATCCCTTCCCTCTCTTCTTTCACCCAGTGAGCTGTCAGTATTCTGCTCCAAAAGATAAAATTTAACAGTCCCAATTCCCAAAAGACAGTCATCCCTATAAATTCCTAAAAAACAAAACAGTCATTGTATATTCTCTGCTTCTAACATATGTGTGCACTTTAAAATATCTAGGAAGACTTGATGTTTAAGTAGGGCTTAGGTTTGCCCACTGTATGTACCCATAGCATTAAATAAAGTACACACATGAAACAAAGTCTATAATATAAAAACTTCTTGTAAATGGAAACATTCTGGCCTAGATTCCTTCCTTTTCTTACCTCTGTCAACCCACTGCTCAAGTGTAAGCATCTGTAATGCTTAGAGGTGATCTTAATAATTTCACTTTAACAAGTTATTTTCAAAAGATAAATTTTAACTAACTTTTGTCATAGTTTACTAACTTTTGTCATACAATGACAAACTAACATCTAGAAAGATGAGATATAAAATTACACCTCATTTTCCCATGTTATTTGCCATTTATACAGCAAGTACACAGGCTTCTACGATGATGGTTAATCTTGCCTCACTATAAACATACTGGTGTGGGGCCTTTTGCACTTCTCTCCTCCAAAAGATAGTATTTCATATCAATTTTAACAGCGCATTTACAAAATGTGTTATATTACCATCTCTATTTGTAATATAATCTGTGTACTTTCAGACTTCCAGAAAAGACTATGTTTTAAATAATTACTTACATTTGTCTATTATATGCTCAGTTGTGCTGCCTAAACTATACACATGATAATAATTACATCTGAAGTGTCTCCTAAATAGGAACATTCTAGTCTAGAACACTTTACTTCTCCAATTCCTTGATTCTACTGCTAACCCAGTGGTTGAGTATAGGCATATGTGTCACTTATATGTAGTTTTACAATTTTATTTATAAAAGTCATTTGTAAATGATAACCTGTTTGCGAATTTTAACACAAACTATACAAAATGTGTTAGTTTATTAACTCTGTTTTGGTCATACATTGACCACCTTTTTTAGTGCCTATAGACTATATCCTATAAATTTAAGACTCATTTGTCCGGTGCATACACAGCATATACTGTATAGCAAACTTAAAAAAAAAATTCACATAATGTATAGGGCATTGGATAATCAGAAATTTTCTAGTCTACACTGGAAAAAGAACGTTTTAAATTTCTCCCCTCCCACCTTCTTCAACCCACTGAACAATATATTGCCCCAAAGCGTTATCAATTCCATCCCAGACATTATTCATCAGTTTTAAAAAGATATTGACAAAGTATTGTTATTTTACTACCTTTACTTTAAAATACATCTTATACTTCTAGACATCTGGAAAGATTGATATTTCAAATAGAAACTCTTCCACTGTACAAACAGTATTGTTAAATAAAACTGTATAACAGTGGTTCTAATTGGCAGTATTGTCTGAAAATTCCCTCACTTCCTTCTCTCCACCACCAACACAGTGGACAAGTACAGATGTCTGTAATGCTTAGAGGTAATTGAACAAATTCATTTTCTAAAGTCATTTTTGGAGACAAGCTTTCTTACAAATTTTAAAACAAAGTATACAAAATGTGTTCATTTCATTTTTTACTAAATCTACTTTGTCATATGTTGACAACTTTTAAAACATCTAGTGATTAGATGTTGCAAAATTAGGACTAATTTGTCCATTATATACAGTACATAATTTTCAAAGCAAAATTCACATTACATACAGAAAAATGGTTTACCAAAGCTATCCATCTATGAACACACTAGCAAATTATCTTTTGTAATTGTTTACTTCCTACTTCCTCTAGACCATTGTACAATATCAATAGTAGTACATTGCTCATATAAGTCGTTTGGTAACTCCATTTCCGAAAGATAGTATTTCCTACAATTTTTGGCTATGTATTTACAGTGATGTTTTACTACATCTGCTTTTAACGTAGACTAGGTGGTTCAAATAAGAAGTTAGTTTGTTCACTATATATATAATAGCCTTGATTTAACTGCATATATGTAACAATGGTTATAATATGAAATTGTTTTTTAAATGTGAAAATTCTGACTTAAAACACTTCCCATCTCTTGCTCCTCTACCAACCCAATAGACTGTGAGGCTCTAATTTTCAGAAGACAATCTTCCTTATAGATTTTAACATAAAATATCTTGGTTTTTAATTTTTCCTTTTGTCATATGCTGGTAAACTCTTTATCATCTAGAAAGGCCAGATGTTGTAAAATTAGGACTCATCTGTCCATTACATGCACTATGAATACAGCAAAGCAGAACAAAATTATAGACATATGGAACAATAATCTTACTTCACTCTAAACACACTGGTATAGAGCCCTTTGTATTTCATTTTCTTCCCTTTTCCCCTGAAATCTGTGGACACATGATGTGTACTGCTCAAAGAAGTGGCTTGGCTATTCAACTTAACAATAGTATTTCAAAGCCATGTAATAAAAGTATTTACAAACTGTAATTTTACTACCTACTTTTCATATGAAGCACTTTGGAACGTCTAGAAAAATTAGCTATTTCAAAAAAGTACTTAGCACTGTCAGCTACATATACAGTAGTAAGGAATAAAGAGCACCACAAAAGGGTGGTTTTAATATAAATATGAGTCTACATATGTGTAGTTCGACATAGTAGCATTTTTCCTCTCCATGGCAGAATCATCTCTCAGGATTCTCTTTTGTCCTTATGCTCCTGTGTGATGCTGGGATATATATTTTTCTTCTCTGGCATTTATAATTATATATATTTTTATGAATCCAGGTAGTACATTAGCTTTTAGCTCCCTTAAATATGAATTGAGTATATTAAGGATTCTTTCTCCTCAGCTAACTTAATACATCAATTCCTTCAGTTTTTAAATCAGACTTTCCACGGCCTTCTGTTCCATCTTTTCTCTCTCAACCCTGTGATCAAATGTGAAAGTCACTTCTCGAGATAGTCTAACATTTCTAGAAGTCATTCTCAGAAGGAACTTATTTTCTGTGATTAATTTTTTCTTTTATTTTAACAGAGTGCTTACAAACCAGATGATTTTTAACTCTGCTTTATTATACATAGGTGACTTCTTTACATCTATAAGGGCTAGATATAGAAAAATAAATTGAATTTTAAAAGGTTGGAGGATCAAGTTGAGAGCAGTTCTTTTCATATTATATACATGAGTTTTCGTCAAAGATTAGCAACTCCTCCCAAGTGGTGGTGTGCACTTCCTGTTGGCCAAACCTTTCTTTCAATACCAAAGTCTAGCTGGCTGCTTTCCCACTTCCCCATTGTTTTACCAGCTCTGAACACCTACTGGGCCATAGGCCTTTGCCCATCATTTTCAAGATGGGGTGGCATGTCATCCAAGTGGGACATAATCATCATCCAGATCCCCAGACCTGTGCAGCTCCTGGCCTGAGGCAGCTGAGAGTTTCTCCACACCAGTTCACCTTCTCAGCCTGAGACCCTCCTGGATTTCACAGGTGCTAGTCTTCTTGCCTTGCCGTATTGCCACCATCAGGTCCCAGAAAAGGTCATGGTGATCTCCTGTGCAGGGCTGGTGGTGACCGTGGAGGACTCAGTGGTCGCCATGGAGGGCTTGGTACTACCTCAGTTCACTGTCTGGCTGAAGGTGGGATGCTTCTTACCTCACTCTCTCACTGAACTCATCTTCCTTTTTTTTGTTGTTGAAGTATAATTAACATAATTGTATATATAATATGCACAGTATGATATTTTGATATATATATACATGGTGAAGTGGTTACCACAATCAAGTGAACTCACATATCCATCACCTTACATAGTTACCTTTTTTGGAGATGTGTGCTGAGACACTTAGGATCTATTCTCTTAGCAAATTTCAAATATACAATATAGTAATATTTTTATGATTTCAGCTTTATTGAGGTATAATTAACAAAACTGTAAAATTAAGTGTACATGGTGGTGATTTGATATAGGTGTACATTTTGAAAAGATTCCCCTCATTTTGTTATTCTATCACCTCACATACCTTTTTCTCTTTTCGGCTTTGTTTTGGTGAGAACAGATAAGTTGTACTGTCTTAGCAAGTTCCTATCTATACAATATTATCAACTATAGTCACCATATTATGCATTAGATTTTCAGACCTTATTCATGTTATCACTGAAAATTTATACCTTTTTACCAACCTATTCCTGTTTCCCTCCAGGCCCTGGCAACCACATCTCTACTCTTCGTTTCCATGAGTTTGACCTTTAAAAAAAAAATTTGTTTAAAACATTATAAGTAATACTATAATGCAATATTTGTCTTTCTCTATTTGGGTTATTTTCACTTAATATAATGTCTTCCAGTTTCATCTATGTCATCACAAATGGCAGAGTTTTTTTCTTTTTATGACTGACTAATTTGCTTATTGTTTCATTGTGTACATATACCGCATTTTGTTTATTAATCTATTGGCTGATACTTAGGTACGCTCCATATCTTGGCTATTATGAATAATGCTGCAACAAACATGGGAATGCAGATTTCTCTTCAAGATACTGATTTAATTTCCTTTGGATATATCTTCAGAAGTCAGATTACTGGATATGTTCAATTAATGGTAGTTCTGTTTTTAATTTTATGAGGAAATTAAAGTGACTACCAATTACATTGCCATCAACAGTGTATAAGGGTTCCCTTTTCTCCACATCCTTGCCAACATTTGTTATTTCTTGTCTTTTTGATACTTGCCATCCCAGCAGATGTAAGGTGATATCTTATAATGATTTTGATTTGTATTTCCCTGATAATTAGTGATGTTGAACAACTTTTTGTGTTGGCCATTGATATATCTTGTTTGGACAAATGTATTTTCAGATCCTTTTTCCATTTTTAAAAATTAGGTTATTTACATGTTTGCTATTGAGTTGGATGAGTTCCTTATATTTTTGCATATTAACCCATTATGAGATATATGGTTTACAAATGTTTTTTAATTTCATTTGGTTGATTATTTTTCATTTGGTTGATTATTTCTTTTTGTGCTATCTTTCTTTTTTAATAATCATGTTAGGCATGCAGCCATTCATTTAATAGAGTTCTTCAAATAATAAATACATTAAAATAAAGATTGATTTAAATTTTTTTTTATTATGGTAACATTGGTTAATGAAATCCAGTAGGTTTCAGGTGTATAATTCAACAATAAAGCATATATACATTGCATTGTGTGTTCACCACCCACTGTTATATTTCTTTCTGTCACCACATATTTGACCACTTTTACCACGTCTACCTCTCCCCTCCCCCTGCCCTCCACCTTCTTGTAACCACTAGTCTATTGTCCATGTCCATGAGTCTCTGTATGTTTGCCCTGTTTGTTTGTTGTTTTTAGGTTTATATCCCCATATAAGTGATATCATGTGGTTTCCAACTTTTTCTGTCTGGCTTATTTCTCTTAGCATGATTATCTCAAGTTCTATCCATGTTGTCGTAAATGGCAATATTTCATCTCTTCTTATGGCTGAGTAATATTCCATTGTATATATGTACCACAGCTTATTAATCCAGTCATCTATCGTAGGACACTTTGGTTGCTTCCATGTCCTGGCCACTGTGAATAATGCTGTTATGAACATCAGTGTGCAAATATCTGTGTTTTCAAGTCTTTGGGGTAAATACCCAGTAGAGGGATTGCTGGATCATATGGTAGATCAATTCTTAGTTTTTTAAGGAAACTCCATACTGTTTTCCATAGTGGCTGTACCAATTTGCAGTCCCACCAGCAGTGTATGAGGGTTCCTTTTTTCTCCGCATCCTCTCCAACACTTGTTATTATTTGTCCTGTTGATTATAGATATTCTAACAGGTGTGAGATGATATCTCATTGTGGTTTTGATTTACATTTCCCTAATCACTAGCGATGTTGAGCATTTTTTCATATACTTGTTGGCCATTTGTATGTCCTCTAGGGAGAAGTGTCTTTTCAGGTCTTCTCTCATTTTTAAATCGGATTTTTTTTTGTTGTTGTTGTTATTATTGAGTTGTATGAGTTCTTTGTATATTTTGGATTTTGGGCCCTTATTGGAGGCTTTGCTTGCAAATATATTTTCCCATTCAGATAGTTGTGTCTTTATCTTGCCGATGGTTTCTTTCGCTGTGCAGAAGCTTTTCAGTTTGATGTAGTCCCAGTCATTTATTTTTGCTTTTACTTCCCTTGACTTTGAGGTCAAATTCATAAAATTCTCTTTAAATCCAGGGTCCATGAGTTTAGTTCCTATGTTTCCTTCTCTGCAATTTATTGTTTCAGGTCTTATATTCAGGTCCTTAATCCATTTTGAGTTAATTTTGATGTGAGGTGATAGACAACAGTCTAGTTTCATTCTTTTGCAGGTGGCTTTTCAGTTTTAGAACCATTTATTTAAGAGGCTTTCCTTGCTTCACTGTATGTTTTTGGTTCTTTTGTTGAAAATTATTTGCCCCTATAGATATGGGTTTACTTCTGGACTCTTGATTCTGTTCCACTGGTCTGTGTGTGTGTTTTGCTGCTAATACCGTGCCGTTTTGATTATTGTTGCTTTGTAGTAACTTCAGGCAGCATGATGCCTCTAGCCTCATTCTTTTTTCTCATGATAGCTTTGGCAGTTTGGGATCTTTTGTGCTTCCATTCAAATCTGATGATTTTTTGTTCTATTTCTTTAAAAAATGCCAATGGGATTTTGATGGGGATTGCGTTAAATCTTTATAATGCTTTAGGTAATAAAGTCATTTTAAATTTGTTGGTTCTTCCAATCCAGGAACACAGAATATCTTTGCATATATTTGTATCTTCTTTGATTTCTTTTAATAGGGTCTTATAGTTTTCATCATATAAGTCCCTTCACATGTTTTGTTAAATTTATTCCTAGATATTTTATTCTTTTTGTTGCAATTGCAAAAGGAATTATTTTTTCCACTTCCTTTTCTGATGCTTCATTATTACAGTATAGGAATGCTATGGATTTTTGAACATTGATTTTTGTATCCAGAATTTTTACTGTATTTGCTTATTGTTTCTAGTAGTGTTCTTGTGGAGTCTTCAGAGTTTTCTAAATAGAAAATTATGTCATCAGTGAATAGAGACATTTGACTTCTTCATTTGCTATTCGAATGCCTTTTATATCTTTTTCTTGCCTGATTGCACTCACTAAGACCTCTAATGTTATATTGATAACAGTGGCAATATTGGACAACCTTGACTTGTTTCTGATCTTAGAGGAAAGGTTTTTAGTTTTTCACCATTAAGTATAATGTCGGTTAAGGGTTTGTCGTATATGGCCTTTATTAAGTTAAGATACTTTCTTTCTATACTGATTTTGTGAAGTGTTTTGATCATAATTGGATGCTGTATCTTGTCAAAGGCTTTTTCTGCATCTATTGATATGATCATATGATTCTTATTTTTTAATTTGTTTGTGTGGTGTATCACATTAATTGTTTTGTGTATATTGAATCGTCCCTGTGTCCCTGGGATGAAGCCCACTTGATCATGGTGTATGATAATCATTTTAATGTGTTGCTGTATTTGGTTCACTAGTATCTTATTTAGGATTGTTGCATCTGTGGTCTTGAGAGTTATTGATTAAAAAGCCAAAGTCTTTTTAGATTTTTCTGCTTATTCACAATCTTATACGAATGTTATATGACTGAAGAAAGTGCTTAAAGCCTTGGAGAATTTCATAAGAACTATTCATTTAAGAAAATACACTAATAAAACATCCATCAGAAAAATATGATGTAATATATTCAAGCCTGAACATAATATTTTGATATTTTGTAAAATAAAACTTAGTGTCCCTAAAAATGTTATATCCAGATAGCTTAATTTCTTGGTAATTCCAGTTTAAGTAAACCAAGTTTAAATGACTCATCAATTAAACTATATGATCAATGTACCTGGAACACATTGGGCAGTCCTACAGGATAGGTTTTAAGATTTTTTATTAAGAATTTTGAAAAAATACAGTATACTCGTGACATTTGCAGAATCTATATATTTGTCTTCAACAGTTTTGCAGCATCAATGGTCAGCTAGCTATTTCAATTATACCAAAGACTTAACCAGCAGAAAGTGCAAAAATTAGTTAGTCCTTGAATAATATCTAAGCTATCACCTTAATAGCAAACTTGTATTTAATAGCAGCTTAGAATATTTATTTTATTATGGTGGAATACAACAAAGACGATATTGGGGGTAGGAATAAGGAAAATAATTAGCAGTTCATTTTGTCCTAAGGCAAGTTTAGAGAGTGCTAAGATGGAATAAATGTTGAGTACACAGAGGAGCAGCAGGTAAATCTCATAGGGAACACAAGGACTGCTCTCTAGAATGGGTGAACTTCTACCTCAGCAAATTTCCAAAAGAGTAGGAGATGGTTAGATAGAGAAGGGTAAATTTCTGGCTAGAGGCAGTTTGAGAAAGATTGGAGTGTCAGAAACAATTCCAGAAACAGTAATATGTCTCAAGAGGTTAGAAAGAAGAATGCATATTGAGAATTGGCTGAAAAGTTAAAAAAAATTAAAAATTAAAAATAAAAATAAAACTGTGATTTTGGCATTAACAAAGTATAAAATAAATTCAATTTGAAACGACAGAGAAGCATTTATTAAAAAAGAAAGTAAAAGCTACATTTTCAGCTGTGATCATAGCTATAAGAGAAGCCTCTCCGTTTTGGGATGCCACAAAATATAAAGCAATTAAAATCACAAGCTTTAGATGTCAAAAACATTAGGGTGAGTGATGGACATTAGGACCCTTTTGGAAACTCTGCTCTCCACAAGTCAGCTTCTATTTAAAATGGGGCTCCTAGTGCTGCTCTGGAAATTTTAAGGTAACACTTTTCATGCTGTGAAAATCTCATGGCTGTCTTTGTCCTTTATTGACATTTTACATATTGGGAGAAAGCACCCAAGGAAATCAGTGACCTCATTGATTTTCTGCACATTACAAAGTAATAATATGAGATTGTAGTGTGCATTTATTCTTTTAAGACATAAGGAGAAACTGGCTGAAAGGCATATTTTTGCTCACATGGTCTTAAAAGACATAGACAGCTATTATATTATTTATGGGTCATGACTTTTCTCCTTGTAAGTTAAAAAATACTTCCATAGAAATATTGTCATGTTTGCAATGAGTATGTATGTAAGGTGGAGGTGGCTACTTAACATTTGAAGTGTTATAATGAAAAATGCCTACTGTAGAAGTAAGAAGATTACATAAACACTTCAAATATATAACCAGAATCTATGTAAAGAGACAATTAATATAATTTCTTATTGGTGAAATAAGCAGTGCTTCAGATATATGGTTCCCTACCACTGCTGCATAAATGAGATATAAGTATCACATAAACTCCATAGCCCATTGCGACCAATCCTACAATTCTAGAGCTTCATTTGGTCCTGCCTTTTCACTTTTCATAGAAAACTCTGCCATCTCACCTGACTGGAATATTGATGGGTCCTGACATCAAATGTCTTTGTTTCCACATAGGGCTTTTAGAGTCACAGTATTACATAATATCTCATTTGCTAAAATTCCATCGTTGCATACTTCATATTAATGTTTTATGCTTCTGGCACCTGCTTTTTCACATTTTTGTCTCTAATTATTTTTCTTAAGTTTTTGTCATCTTAATTGCTGATGGAAATAAATATAACCAAAAAGTAGGTGGTATATTCTTTTCCTCTATAGCTTCAGAAAAGTACATAGTTTTTGGTATCACCAAATTCATTCTCACAAATGGTAAAATGATAATATCACAAATGTGTTCATTGTACTCCTTGGTTCATTATGGAGACTTGAGTGAAGATGAATCATCAAGCCCCTTTGCAGTTAATAAAACCATCTTTGAAAATCTAATTTGTAAAAAAAAAAAAAAATCTGAAACAAAATCTGTGAAGATTTCAGAGTTGTTGCTATGACCTATGAAATATAACCAATAACTTCAAAAAGTCTGATTTGTGATTTCATAAAGTGGTTTCTTAAGAATGTTTAAATTGATAGTTTTTTTTTGTGTGTGTGTGTATTCTAGAAGCTATCGATAATTGTGAGGTTAGTTTTTAAAGCCAAAAGAAATCCTTTGGAATTTATTTTCTATTTGTGTAAAAGATAAAGTAAATTCTACTCTTGGATTTTTATTCAAAGAGAGAGTTTGAGAAACTTTTTTCTCATTTAACTATATGGAGAATACTTTCAATACAAAGATCTAGTTGCAATGTCTGCGAACAAAAAGTGAAGCTTTTCTTTAATATTACAAAAGTAAGTAGTATGACTATGTATTTGTCAGAATTTGGTCTGCATTTCATATTCATTGAAACATACTGCCTGGCAGGATATGTAAGGTTTGCATACCTAGAGTGGTCATATAATTCTCTGGGACAATTTTGACTTATATATTTGTTCCGGCATAATTATTAATAGCACCCCCTTTTTTACTCTCAAAATGTCTTTCTCTTTGGATGATAAATTATATGGTGTATGTATAGTTTCCACCACCTCCCTGCACACCCACATAGTCTACTAATCTCCTGAGGCTTCTCAGTACTTAACAAGGGAACAAGATAAGTGTCGCATAGCCAACTCTTGATTTAAGTCTGTGTACAACCATGATAATCCAGCTCTTTGATGGATAGAAGAACCAGAGGAAAAGATATTTCTTACTTTTTTATACAGGTTCCAGTTTACATTGGCTGTTCTTTGGTCAGAGTGATACCTCAGGTTGGAAAATTTTTTGTCTTTGCTTCCAAATGGAAATAGTATATTATCCCAAGAAGATTAAATTTATTAAGAATGACTCATTCTCAGTGTCTAGTTTTACACTCCCCTCTATATAAAAAACATGACTTTTCTTGAAGTGGCATGCAGCTATGTCATTGTCCTTTTTAATATTTTTTAAATGTCTCACTATCACCTTTATAATTAAGTCTAAAATATTGAATATCATCATTAAAATTATTTAAATCTCTAAGGACACCCTTTTTCATATTCAAATGCCCCAGTGTCTTTATAATATTCCCTTTGGATTCATCCCACAAACACCTCAATACAGAATATGGCAAACTAATCTGTCGACTTTTCCCATAAACCTGTTCTTCCGTCTCTATTATTTTAGATGTTGGCAACACTATTAATCCATACTGAAATATATGGTTGTTCTCCTTTTTAAGGATATCTTACTGTAACAACAAACTCCAAAGTGTATCATTACTCAAACATGATAGACGCTGGTTTTCCTTTCAATGGTGTTGCGAATGGGTGGGACCATCTCTTCCAAGAAGAAATTTAGAAACCAGTCAGGGTTTCATTATCTTCTATTGTCAGCGAAAAAGAAAAGAATATGGATGGTCAGTTGTGGTAGGAGTGGCATAGAATAGGATGTGTCACCTCTACTCATATTCCAACAACTAGAATTTAGTAACATGGTTTCACCAAAGTCATGAAGTCCAGCTGAGTGCCCAGGAAGAAAAGGAAATAGGTTTGGTAAAGAGCTGGCTAATAGTCATTGCCATATTTTTCCATAATCACCACCTTGCCCATTACAATCTTTCACCCACATAAATTTTATTTCTTAAATATTTGTTAATTCTGTTTTCTCTCTATTCTTACCAGTACTACCCATCATCATCTCTCCTCAAAAGTGGACCAATGATCTAAATCAAGCACGCTATAGTAAGTGTTCTAGTTAGCATGATCTTCTCCAGAAAGTTTTCCCGAACACTTTGGCTCAGCTAAATGTACCTCTTTCTGCCTCCAAAGCACTCTATGCAGGGTTTTATGATGCAATATACAGTATCAAATTTAAAACATATATGTGTGTGTGTGTGTGTGTGTGTGTGTGTGTACACACATATCCATATCCATCCTCTTTACATATTCATATCCATCCTCTTTACTGCTCTATGAAATCTTCAAGAAGATAGATTTTTTTTATTTCAGTGTCTTCAGTACCCTGTATAATTTTTGCACAGATAATATATAGTGCTTATTTTAATGGAGAAGGAATGAATGGGTTGTTCTGTTGATGTTACTTCTGGGAGGTATAAAAAAAGAGTTGTTCATTAAAGTATATAGTTTGTGTACGTTGACTTACATTCTGAGTAAACTATTCAGTTCTTTTGTTTTTTGTCTTTCACCAACTGATCTTATTCCTTTTCCAAGCATTCTCTTTTTCTCTTACCTACCAGCCCAATAACTTTTTTTCTAGTCTTCAAGGAAGAAACTTTGTTCTTATGATAGTTTTCTCCACTGCCTTTGTTCAGGTCATTCCCAGGTTCTTAATCCTGAACAATATATCTACAATTTTTATTAAAATATTCAAAATGAATGTTCCAAGGTATGTGTTTGGTGTTTGAAGTTAGTCTCTAAGGGCATTCAGTTGGACTCATTGGAATATGTGCTCTAGGTGTTATCAACTAACCTTTAATTAGACCTAGAGGACATCTTGCAAGTGCTTCAACTCTCTTAACCTGCAGTCACCATCAGAGATGTGTTTATGTTCATAACAAATGTTAGAAATAGCTTAATAGCTTTTCATGAAGAGAGTGACATTAATTAGCAGAAAGGATATTAAAATTGAGATTTTACTGATGAAGTTATTAGATTGGGTATACTATTGTAGTACTCTTTTTTCTTGTACAAAAAGAGTGTAAAAACCGTCATCTATCCTAAAACCTGTATTTTTCAGAATGGATCTCTAGGGTTAATCCATAAATGGTTCTATAATCCTGTTCCTAATGGGAAGGTTTCTTGATCTACTACTTAGAGTTGGCTGCATCTGATACTAGAATATTGTCACATTTGCCTCAGGGAAGCCTTCTATTTTTAATATACACAAAGGAACAGAAAGCTTCAAGATTTCAGTGTATGGCTTTTTGTGTGTCCTAGTTGCCAATGAATGGTGACATATGTGGCAAAATTTGGGCAGAGATTTGCTTCTCTTATGGGGGAGCAGCCAATTCTTAACTATTTCCATTGGAAGCTCCCAAAATTTAAGAGCACGTATATACAAATTAAAGTAGACCAGTTTACTACACTACGCATTTGAATTAATGATACCAGTCAATACCCAAGAATTGACTCTTTTTCTTTTGTTTGTTTCTTTGTCAACCTTTATTTAAGGCAAGTAATAAGAATTCCTAGCACCTTGAATGGAGAAGAGCTAGAGAAAATAAAGAAATACCAAGAACACAAATTATTGCTTAATTATTTAAAAATATAACCCCAATATAGATGTTTGCCCACTTAAATCTTATAAAGACAACCTTTATATTATCTATCTGCCAAGTAAAATATTTTAAATCTTTTTTATAAAAATAAAATAAAAGGTATAATAACTTCTTATTCCATTCTCACCCTTCTCAATTCTTATTTTTAATGTTTGGATGTCTAAATCTCTCTACTAGGTACCTTTAAAAGTCAGAAAATATGTTTCTGAGGGACTCTTTAATTTCTTTCCTCAGCATTCTGAGAGACATATAATATGAGAGTGCTCTCAAACCTACAGTTCAGGTTTATGCACTGCAAGCATTGTGTCAACTATTGTTTTATACTTGGCCTCCTTTACACATTTACATTGCTTGCTTGGTCCCTGTAGACATTTGAATTAGCATACTCACTCTGGAAAGTTAGCAGGCATTTCAAATATACTATAGTAATTTTAATCGTGAACCATTATTCAGTTTTAATTTAAAACAAATGTGCACTAAACAACATAGGGCAAGAGTTGAGATTGGGAAGTCACTGTCTTTGGGTACATGTGTATCTATTGCAGGGAATTCTTTTAAATACTATTCTCAAAACTGAGGAAATTCTTCCCACACATTGAACTTCCCAGCTGGGAGTCCCATACACCCTGCCGGGCAACACAATATTGTTTTTGTTATCATCGTTTTAATCTTGTATGCAATATTCTGTTATGTAGTATTAGCAGTTCTTTCCTAATTTAGCAGAAGGTCATGGTCTGTGATATTCCCGTTAAATTTTAATATATAAATTGAGCAATCTCCTGCTGCTGTTGACGTAGATTTAGATTTTTCATGCTTATTTCTGGTACATGTGCTGCTAATGCACAAGGGGTATGAAAAGATTCAATTTTCTCATCTGTAAAATGAAGATGATACTATTAGATATCTTTAAGGTCCCTTCAAACTCTAAAGTTTTATGATTCTAATAATGTAAGTTTAAACCACATTAATAAGAGTAATAGTTTTTGTTAGCCTAGTGTGTGGCACAGTTTTCGTAAATGGCCTGCTTTGCTTAGAAACAGTTGACTAAGTTCTTAACCAAATTTACTTAAAGCGTGTTATTCTAACTCTCTAACCCTGAAATTCCATTTCTTTGTAGAATATTGAAAATATTATTTATATGTGCAGCTGACCTTCCTTCCTAGTAAGTAAGCTTCTTGAAATATGATTTCTAATTCCCCTTCAGCTCTTATGGTATATTGTTTTGTCACTAGTAAATGTTTAATAAAGCCTTTCAAGTGAATGAATGAACACATCACTTTTGTATCTCACATTACAATTTACAAAATGCTATCATTGTCCATTATCTAATACGGAACTATGAAATGTTAAAGTCGAAGGGACATTGGAATTGGTTCCCATTGGTTCTCAACTGGGGTGATTTGGGCAAAATCATCCCAGTAGATTTTTGGCAAAATCTGAAGACATTTTTCATTGTCATAACTGAGGGGTGGATGTTCCTGGTATCTAGTGGATAGAGACTAAGCATCCTACATAATTCACTGCACAGTCTCCACAAGAAAGAATTATTGACCCAATATGTCAAAAATGCTGAGATTGAGAAACTCTGCCCTCATTTTATAAGTGAGATAACTGAAATACTGAGAAATTAAACAAAAATTTTAAGGTAATCTTAAGCTCCTTTGCTTTTGCCTAATAAGTTGATGCTCAGTAAATCTTTCAAAGAAGATGGGATATTTTTCTCATTTAATAAGCGAGAAAACTGGAGTCTTAGAAAAGTGATAGTCAATGTCACACAAGTAACAGAACTGAAACTTGTAACTACCACATGTCAGCTATGTATTTAGGAATATAGTAGGTCCCAAATGATTCATGATATGCAAAGGAAGAAATTTCACGTTATTTTACTTTATCTAAAGGTCCTGGTCATCACTTGCCAAGCCCGGGGGAAGTTCGATATCACTTATTAAGGGGGATTTGTAGTCATTAGACTATAGAAGAACTTCAGGATCTATATAATACTGAGAAAACTGTGTAGGTAGACTTGCTTTTAGTACAAAGTGCCTGGCATGTAGAAAATACTCATTAAATAATTCAGTGAATGATAATCACCTTCCATTGTTCTTCAGCTGCTAGCTACTGCCCTTAAATGATAGAGTTGTACTGCCTGTTAGGCATCGATTCTCTGGGAAGACTGCAGTGTGGCTTCTTCCCAGAGCTTCATAGTCCAAAAAGCACAAGATTGGTCACAGAAATCTTTACTAAATGCCTACGCACTCACTACCTGTTAGTTACCAGTTCTCTCGTATATCCATATGGGCTTTTACATCAGAGGTTTTGCCTCTTGTACAAGAATGTGTCTTGACAGGGACCTAGTGGGCCAAAAGCTATAACCCCTTCCCATTTCCAGCCTCAGGAAAACATCTTGTGTGGGGACTTACTCCCTCAGTAACACATGTTTTA
Source organism: Pteropus medius (assembly GCF_902729225.1). Taxonomy (NCBI): domain Eukaryota; kingdom Metazoa; phylum Chordata; class Mammalia; order Chiroptera; family Pteropodidae; genus Pteropus; species Pteropus medius. The sequence goes on from NW_024354875.1 coordinate 41,192,084, forward strand.
TTCTCTCTTTATTTTAGCTATTCGTGCTTTAAACCTCTTGTATAAATGCTTTTGAAAACACAAGATTTGTTATCTGTCATGCACAAGGGAAACCCAGATCTTAAAGACATAGCCCTTTGGGGATAGACACTAGGGGAAGGAAATTTATATTACTTTGCAGTGTAGTAATCCCCTACCAAAAAAAAATGTGGCCATATCTTTGCCACATTTTGTTACATTTATCTTTTAATAAATCATGAATTTAAAGAAAAATCTTGTTAATTCAGTGTGGGTTTTTTTTTTTTTTTGCTATATTACATGGTTGACAAGCTTAAAGTTGCACACTTTAAGTGTATATAATCTAACTATATTATACTTATATCAGAGTGAAAACAACTATTAGCTCCATGGGTATATACGTACTCTTAGACTGCAAAAGAAAGTTATATTGATTTTCAAACTGCCTTAATGACAGGAAAGAAAAAAGTACATGAAGAATGATAAAGTGCATAAAAAATTAAAAGAAACTTTCAAAGTAGATAGTAGAGAGGAATATTTCACAAACACTTAACTTCTGTATACACATTGATTTATTAAGAACTTATTCTTATTAGATCTAAGGAAAACATCACTGCAAGCAACCTTCCTGAAAACACATTTATGGCATTTACTTGAGCTATAACAGTCCCCTGGAATGAAAATATGTTTTGTACACTTGTTTGAGGATAACCATATTTATCTTCAAATATTGAGAAAATGTCTTTTTTTTTGTAGCCAGATGTTCTCTTGTGGCTTCATGGTATTAGTTTCAATCAATATATAATTTTTATATAAGGAACTATGTTAAGTGTCCAATACTTTAGATTACATTATATTAATCAATTTTATAATTAGAAATTATTTGCTATCCTTTTATTCCTCATAAGTTCATTTCGAAAAGAATAATTATGCTATTTTCCCTATTTTTTAAAATAGATATTTTTAAGTAAAACGTTTTTTCCATGCTCTTTGTTCCTGTTTTTGTAACTTGTTTGTTTATTTTTTTCTTCAGGCATTTTATACAGAAAAGCTTTTAAAATTGGCAATACAAGAAAAAGAAAATACTAAAATATAGAAAGCACATTAATAGTGAATAATGTTCCATTCTGTCAACAATTTGATTCTTCTAATACATTTCTAGGGGAAAATTGAAGTATTTAATGGAGGCATAATTATATATTATTGCCACTAGGGACAAGTTGACATTAGTCTCTTAAGTTTCCATGATAGATACAGCCGAATGATAGTCAACAATAAAATAATACGTTTTATTTTTGGTCATGTTTCAAACCTTTTCTAAGCTTTGGTTGATAAATACTTAGCATCAAGTACGAGATGGGCTTCAAGTAACTACAGATTAAATAACAAACAGGTGTATTTTTTCCTTCTTTATTTCTCCCAGGGCATAGCATTAAAGTATTACTAAGTACTTACCAAAATATCAGACATATTATCTTATAGGGAATATGTTAGAAAACTTTTTATCAGAAATAGTAAAAAACTCTTTCATCAATAATATTACTTTTAATAGTCTTTCTCTTTATATTCATATCATTTAAAAATTCCATCTTTCACATAAGAATGAAGATTGCTTAAAAATTATAGTTACACGCATGATCTTGGAAAAAGCAAAGGCAGCAGAGCTATATTTCCACAGTGTTCTTAGGTCTTGTATGATTCCATAAGTAAATTGTTGTACAGGTATATGTATCCTTTAGTATAATTATTGACAATCTACATTTTGTGATATCTTTTTGGTAACAGATGTATAGCACCACATTTCCTAATTGAAAATTTCAATTTAACATAAAGAATCGCTTAGAATTTGCATTTCAAAACAGTGCAATAAAAAATTAAGATTTCTCTGTTAACTGTCCCAATTTTAGCTAGCAGTTATCTCAACATCGATACTAAACAAAAGCTCAGACATGCATACATTAGTGATTCAGTAAGTTTTTAAAATTATTATTATTAAAAATTGTTGGTGTGTTGCCCAGCTTCTATCTTCCTACTCACTCTTACTTTCCTACCTATATTTAAAATTTTTCTTCAGGCAATCTCCCCTTATCCACTCAGTCCAAGTCTTCATTATCTAAGGAAAACCTCACTCTTTGGGAGCCCAGGCTCACATCTATCTTAACAAGGAATTTTCCTGACCTTAAGATGTTAGTTTAGGAATAGGCACATACTTTTTTACAGGAGTCAGTTAGCTTCAAGGGAACCTTTACTGGAGGCTTCTGTCACTTACTGTCCTTCACACGTAGGAGAGAACATGGACATTGTTGCATGCAGATATCAATCCTAGATCTGTAGAGGCCATATTGCTAACTGGTCAGAGAACAGAAGCAATACACAGAAGAGGAGAAAGCTAAGAGCTAAAAATCAGAACACTTATTAAATCATGTCTAATTCCAACCCTACCCCTGGATTTTTTTCCACATGAGCCAACGGTTTTCCTTGATGTTTTATGTTAGTTTGAGTTGGATTTCCCATTACTTAAAACTGACATCCAAAGTGAAACATGTGGGAACATTGAACTTTCCAAGGTATTTTCCAATGCTTAGCTGAATTAATTTTCACGTTGGCTAGTAAATGGATTTTTTGAGGATATGCAACAATGTTAATACCTGAGGGTAGCATTGCTTTATACCAAACTGTGAAAGCTGGACTTGAGAGCCCATTGGGCGGGGCTGGCTTCATGAGCATGCCACCATATAGTTGCACAGGGACCTGAACTTAGAAATAGCCCATGTTTGCTTTGATGCTTTGCTGTTGTCTCTTGAAATTAATTTTTGAATTAATTTGAATTTGAATATTTTAATTTTGTACTAAGCCCTGCACATTATTTAGGTGATCCTGCAGGGGATGATGCCTAAATGGGAGATTCCAGGTGGAACACAGATATAGGTCTTGAAAATACATTGAACCAGAATTATCTCAAAGATATGGTCAGTTGGGAAATGGCAGGAATGCATTGCTTGAGGAGGAGTGAAGCTTGGTTGATTTAAATGATGATTCTTCATGTTACCTTTCAGAGCCCATGCTGGGCTCAGAGACTGAGATTGTATGAGATTAAGACTTTTTTTCTGAAAGCTAAAGATACCTAAGAAGAAAGAATTGGGTAGGTTGTTACAGAATCATTTAGAATGTGTATTTTGCAGTCTGGGACTGTCTACACTGCAGCATGGGAGAAGAACCCGAAAACTGAATCTGTTCCTTAACTAAATTTTACCTTGACAAAAACTAATTTTAAAAACGTAAATGCTTATATACCTTATTTTCTTTAAAAATTGTATACTTATAGTTTTAATAAACAACATTATTTTAAAAGTCTTTAGCATCAATATCCTGCGAGGGCACACTATAAAGTTTTTTTTCTATTAATAAAAAAGTGGTTTTTGATGGCTAAGTGTAGCAGACTGAATGGTGGCCTCAAAGATATGTTCATATTCTAATCCCGGCATCTGTGAATATTACCTTACATGGCAAAAGATGTGATTAAGAATCTTCAGAGGAGTGCTTATTCTAGATTATCCAGGTGGGCCCTAAATGCTATCACATGCATCCTTCAAGAGAGACAAGGAGAGTTTTGACAAAAACACTCAGAAGAGCAAGGTATATGAAGACAGAGATAAGGTCCCAAGCCAAGGAATGACAATGCCATTGGAAACTGGAAGAGACAAGGAACAGATTCTCTCCTCAAGTCTTCATTTCTGCTGACAGCTTGATTTTAACTTGGTAAAACTGATTTCAGACTTTGGGCCTGAATTGTGAGGATAAATTTCTATTGTTTTAAGGCACCAAGTTTGTAGTAATGTTTTTATACCAGCCACAAGAAACTAATATAGTATGCTCTTACTGATGTTGCACAAGGATGAAATTTAATATTTTATTAAGAAAAAGATAAATGTTTGCTGTGTGGGTATGGGATGTGTGTGACAGATGAATGAAAGGTATTATTTAAAGATCAGTACCTCACAGGAAGTGTGGACACTATTAAAAGCATCCAATTTAAAGTCTGGGAGAAGGCTTTGCTAAAGGTAAAAAAGTACCATGTGCTCAAGTAAGGGATCCAGTCCAAGACCAGAAGCTAAGCATGACTCATTGGCAATGGCAATGAGCTTATTAGATGTGGTAAATGTTTTCAGGACAGCTATACAGGAAATTGATAGTTATTAATATTTAATGATTCATTTTATGCTTGGCAGGCTACCTACCCTGGTACAGACAAATTCACCCACAGAATAGTTATTTTACTCTTGGAAATATTTTGATTGTTGTGTATATGGGTAATAGGATTATTTTTAACCCACACATTTGAAACTGTAACTTTGTATAGACATAGCTCATCTGAAATATTTATATCAGTATCCCTTTTTATAACCTCAAAAAAGACAAACATAATTAATTAAATATTTATATTTTACTTTATTGCATCATGAATTTGAAATAAGAGATGTAATAAAGTCCAATAGTTTTTTTTTTTTTTAAACTGGACATAAAAAGAAGAAACATAATTAGGAATGCAGGATTTTAAGCACTGACAGTTTATATGACACAAATGTCCTAGCCATGTAGGTGATTTTTCACACTTCCTTTTACACCTTATCAAATTGTTCAATTAGTTAGTCTGTTCATATGAAACTACACTTGTTTCTATGTATATCACTGCAGCTCTATTAGTCTTTTATTTCTTTAATTATAAAAATAGGAATTGAAGATATTCTTAAAATATCAGGGGAAATAACATTCAGGTATCTGAATAGGAAATAAGATAATAGGGTTCAAATAAATATCCACTTGGTGTTTTCTAAAAGAAAAAAAAATGTAAAATATTTATTTAACACCTGAAGAATACAGACAACAAAGATAGAGGAATGAATAAGATGTAGCCACTGTCCCAAAATTCATAGAGCCTTGGTGGGTGTGAGAGAGGTGCAGAGACTCAAATCAGTTTATTACCTGGATTATGTCTTTGATGTTGTTTCTTACCTTACTTCTCTCTTACTTCAGCTGCACTAGCCTCTTTACATTTCCTCAGGCGGCTCAACTGTATTCCTTCATTATTTCTTTTGTACTGGCCACTTCCTATGCCTGGAATGCTCTTTTCCCACATCTTAGGTCAGATTCTCCCAGAAGTAAACCCTGAGCCAAAGACTCAAGTGCAAGTAGTACCTGAGAGGGAAGGAAGGCACTAGGGAAGTGCTCCTTCCCACTGGAACATAAATTGCATATGAAGAAAGGAACCAGACTTTTGTTATTTTCACACCATTCAGTCATTGGCTTTGGATGTCTGGGGGGAGGGGAGGAAGTGTTGTTAAACAGAATCCTCTTGGCTCACTACACGTAGAGGAAATCCTCTAAAGAAGGCATGATAGTGTGATTTATAATAAGAAATATATTTTTGGTCTTTCTCCTATTCCTGGCACAGAGCTTCTAAAACCTTGAAATTTCCTAAGTGATAAGGGTGATAACAATGTCTTGATATTCATAAGAAACCTCTTTAACACACCTGAACTTAATTTGCAATAAGTGAGGTGACTCTTGGAAAGTAAGGATGGCGCCTGGTCACAAGAAGAATCAACCATGTGTTGAAATGGTTGGAACTTTCAGTCCCGCCCCGAGACCTCTGGAGAAGGAGGAACCGAGATTGAGTTTCATCGCCGATGGCCAATGATTTAATACTGCCTTTGTAATCAAGTTTCCATAAAAAATAAGAAAAAGATGATATTCACAAAGCTTCCGGGTTGGTAAACACCTGTAGATTTGGGGGAATGGCATGTTCTGAGAGCATGGAAGCTCTATGTCCCTTTCCACATACCTTGTCCAATGCATCGCCCATCTGGCTGTCCCTGGATTATATTCTGTTATAACAAAGTGGTGACATAGTAAGTAACATCTTTCACTGGGTTCAGTGAGCAGGAGTTCATTAGAACCTCTGATCAATAACCAGTCAGTCAGAAATATGGGTAAGAGCCTGAACTTGTGATTGGTATTAGAAGTGGGGGATGAAGAGGCTGTCTTAACCTGTGGGATCTGAAGCTATCTCCAGGTAGACAGTGTCAGAATTGAGTTAATTGTTTGGCAGTATGGAAAAAAAGCCGCATATTAGAATTGGTATCAGAATTGGAGAAGGTCTCTGCTGTGAGTCATACGTGGTACTAAGTATTAAGAAGCTAGAATCTGGACCCTGATCCAAGGACTCCACACATGGCTGTCTGGCCCATTTCCTCACTCTCTCTGGTCTCTGCTCCATGCTCCACATGATAGAGGACTTCTTTTACTCCCCAGTCGAAGGCATCCACTCATACCTCCTATCCATTTACCTTGTTTTATTTTTTTTATTGTAATACTCATTAATCTATAATATTATATATTTCTTTGTTTATTTTCTGTTTCTCCCCCTCCCCGTTCCTCCCCTCCACCCCCGCCATACACCCACACACTGTCCTCACTGTAATGTAAGCTCCATGGGTATAAGGACTTTTTTTTTGACTGTTACATATGCAGTTCATAAGTCAGTCTGCTTAAAAAAAACCTTCAAAAATAATTGTTGGATGTATCAACCTAAATAAAGAAGGTAAACGGTGGCAAGTTCAAATAGCCAGGATTTTTGGGAATAGTAGAGATTACAACTTTGAAACAGCATACTGTAGCAAGCTACAGGTGAGCCCATTGAGGGCTTGGGTAGGCTGTATTTATGGGCAAGGAGTAAAAAGAGGGGAGATCCAGCCTGAATCTTAGCAGTAAGTTCATTGGCTTGAGGATGAAGAGAGAGACCTCTAGGCAGATGTTCATTGGTCAGGAGATAAGTAATGGTCTTCTGTAAATCAGGCATTTATGGGGTACTAATATTTCAGTTCTTGTTATATTTTTCTGAGGTGCATGCATGAGAGTCTTCATTTCATATCCTCTGGTTTCATTTTAGATTGAAATCCTTTCACAGGTGAATAAATAAGTGGACTATGGAGGCATAGAAAGTGACATAAACAATTTTTAGGGTACATTCAGTGTTAGAGAAGAGATCCAAGCTTATTCTGAGTTTAAGATATTAGGTAGAAATAGTGAATTGCATATTTAACTTTAGAGAGAAATAAGAGAACTAAAAACTGTAAATAGTTTGGCATGAGTGGAGTTTAGGATTCATGAAATCAATTTTTAGCTAACCATCTATCTCATCAATGAGTATGTACTGAGTATTCATTATGTGACACAAGTCCTGGGAATAAAGCAATAAATAAAAAAGCCAAAGATCCTCCTCTTTTGAGCTTGCATTCTCATGGGATGAAGGGCACAAGGCATCTATGGTCAAGTATAACACTGTGGCATGTCAGTTGGTAATACCATGGAGGTGCACCAAGAAGAAGAAGTGAAATAGGGGGTGACAGTGGGTAGGACCTTTAGCTGACTTTGTCACTTAGTCTGGCAACAGAAGTCACGTTGATCAAGTGACATTTGAAGAGAAAACAGAAAGGAAATACTCCATGGTTGAGGGAATGCATAGTAAAAGACTTAGAGGTGAGGATATGCTTAATGTGTTTGGGGAAACAGCAAGAAGGCCAGCTGAACTGAAGGAGAGAAGGAAAATGGCAAGAGATTGAGTCAGTGAAAGTAGAGATTTGTGAGCCACTGTAAAGGGTTTAGCTTGTAGTCTGAGTAAAATGGAGCATTTTGAGTGGAGGAAAGACATCATCTGACTTATTTAAAAACATTTGCAAGCTTCTATGTTGAGAGTGTCAGGGGAAAGAGTGACTGCTTAGAAGGCTATTGGAATAATCCAAGAAAGAGCTGGATAGTGGCAGTGTAAGTGATGAGTAGGGAAGAAATGCTAGAGCCAACGGGAGTTGCTTGTTGTTAGGTATTTGTAGAGTATGAAGGTTATATGCCAGTTTTGGCCTGAGCGACTACAGAAAGTAGTGGTCATTTACTGAGACAGAGAAGGTAAACGTTTCTGGGAGGACATTAGGATTAAGTCCAGACATGGATTAAGTCCAGAAATTAAAAGAAGAAAAGAATCAAGCCTGATCCTTAAACTAGAAGTCAGGAATAACATTACTGAAACTTTGGGAAGAAATTCCAGCTGGGAGCACAATGCACCTCAAGGACCTACCTATGGGAGAAGGTAGTGTAAGTGCATTATGTACTTATTGCTTGACTCTTATGCCCCAGAAATTAAATGAACAACAAATTTAAAAAAGCAGTCAGGGGATGAGTTGTCTTCCAGTGTAATAGCTGAGTTTGACTGCAAATTAGACAGTCTACCCACCCATAGAGGATAGTCAATATAAGGCTATAATTTACCACTGGATTATCAGAATAACTGGCCTGAGTTTTTGATTTGATGACTGACAGCATTTTGACAAAAGGTTGTAGATAAATGGCGAATTAAATGTGGTCAAGCTGACATGCTTTCTGGTTAGAACAAAATGTTCCTTCTCTGTGTGAATATTTGACATTATGTAAATATGCCATAAAAGTCAGCGACACCCAAAGCTGTGTTGTTCACGTCTGCATCTACAACCAGATAACACTCTTTATTTGTGTGATTTGCAGTGAGTATCTTTTTTTTTTTTGGTTGAAATTGTGTATGGATAAAACAACAGTTTTTATAATTTTTTAAATTTTAAATATTGCTCTGACTTTTTCCTATTTGTATAGAGCCTTGAAGTTTCTGAATTTTTGCTCGACAAACAGTCAAATCTCTGTTTAATTGCGGTTATATACCTTTATTTTTAATGGCTCTTGTATTTGTACAAATTTGTAAATGTGCAATTCCATTTATTGACTGAAGTGAAATGACCTAGTGACAGCTGAATGGCAGCTTGGCAGAAAACTTTTACTTTGTCTTACTAAAGCAGAGCACATCACTGTCAGCCATCTTCTTGCCACTCTAGCTGAAGGCTTAACTGTCTCAGAAGCCAGACTATGCACCTGATTTTATTGACTTTCTCAGTTTTTTCCATAACCACGTTTCCCTTTGCTCAGTCCACCTCTGTTTGGTCTTTTTCTTTTGTCATCGTTATTAGCAAAAATTGTTCAAAAGCATGTCAATAAATACTAAGTTTATCCTTAACATTAATAACTCAATTCTCAGATCTCTGATATATGATATTTAGTTTTTAGTCATTAAGAAGGTATTATATTCAGGAACTGTGGCCCAAGGATATTAGAGCTCAAACCTTCCTAGTAGTCAAGTATGGCTAGATAGATTTCATAGAGTCATAGCTTTAAAAAATATTAAAATCATGCTTATTCTTTTTTATCACTTATTTTGAAGTAGTTTAGAAATCAATTCTCAGAATCAGAATTCAGAGCTTCTAGTAAGGATAGTAGAGTACATGCACTTCTTTTAATGTCACTTTCCCAAATAGAAAAAAGAAAGACTAAAAAGTAAGAAACAATAGCTTTTCTATCCCATACACTACGAAGGATATCTATCAGACAGTGAAATTTAGACTAAATTGCTGAGATTTGACAAACAGCTCTCAGATCCCACTAGAGTATAACATTTCTCTAAAAGAAAGCAAGGTGGGGGGGTGAGGTGCGGAAAACAATATCCATAAGTGTGCGCGCACACACGTACACACACGTACACACACACACACACACACACACGCACGCACTTTTTTTTAAAAAAGCAAGTAGAGGAAAGAATGTAAGACTCTAATGGCAGACCACCATAAAAAAGACAAATATTTTGGAATCGATGTAGTGTGGCAGTAGAAGAAACAGAAATGTGAAATATTGCCATGCAACTGCTGACAATTACCTAAGTAGAAAACTCTTGAAAATTATTAAAAACAAATAAACAACACCAAAATGTTTATAGACACTGGGATCCACTCTGGCCTAAGAGGGTGTAAGAGCTAAATTACGAGGTGAGAATCTCTTGAGACTGCATTCTTCTGAGTATTAAGGGACAAATAAAATTTAGTGCCAAAGGATGGACAAATAATAAACCTAAATTGGAGCTGCTCAGTTCACTTAGCACATGAACCATTCTTTTGCCCCTGAACAAAAGACTCAAAAGTGGTCCAAAACCAATTTCCTGTCCTACAACTTAAATTCCCAAGATACTTAAGACAGCGCCCAGTTATAACATCAGGGATGCCCTAGCCTCACTTTTCTTGGGAAATATAACCATACAAGTATAAGTAATAGAAAGTATCCAGATCAAATATACCTATAATTTTAAGAAAGTGAAAGAAATGAATATAAGTGAAAAGTAGCTCTCTGAAACAGACAATTGGAAGTGTACTGCTTTAGAAAAATTAAATAATATTTTAAGTAAAATATGAATAATTTTAAGAAATTAAAAGAAATATGAACTTTCGGAAATAGGAGATAAGAAATAAAATAATCAAGGAAGAGATAATGTACAGAGGACATAAAAAATGGTAGAAAATAATGAAAGCAAAGGAGAAAAAAAAGTAAGCAATAATAGGAATAAAAACCTTATTAGAAGCTGTGAAAAGCAGGATTGTTATCAAGGACAGTATTTGAAAAATAAAAGAATTTTCTTGAAAAGAACAAAGATAAAGTTATTTCAGAGAAGTTGGTAGAAGTAAGAGCCAGAAAATGGCTAATTAATATATAAGGATGGTTGACATTTGTGAAGAGTGTAGAACAAATGGAACAAGCAAAATAAAGCTAAATTAGAGGAAATCTGTGCAAAAGAATTAAATCAGCACATAGAGTTTATATACTAATCAAATAATTAGAAAAAATATTTAGATTATGACATATCCTAGAAAATAGGCTACCTTTAAAACTAAAGGATCCTAAAGCATCCAGGAAGAATGATCATATCATTTGCAATGGAAGGAAAACATCATGTGGTAGATTAAAATATACGGAAGAATTTCATAGATAAGAAATCACGCTTTAAATAATTAGGTAAAAACATGGATTATAAAATAAATGCCAAAGGTTAAATATTTAAAGAAAAATATTGAATTCCTAATTTACTTCCCTAACCAAAAAATGAATTACAAATGGATTTTACTTTAAAAAATTAAGTTGTAATAGACCTAGAACAAAAAAATTGTTGAACAATTTTGCATGAGTGTTTCGTAGGGATTGAGGTGGTGCTCTTTAAAATGTGGTGTGATAAATAGAAGCTAAAAGTGGAGAAATATTAATTTAATGGCAGAATTTTTTTAAATGCCCTAAATGATGAAAAGTTCTATTCAATGAAGACCTCAGTGATTACTTTGCATAAAACATATACGAAAACTCGTCTAATTCATTCTCTTTGTTATCGTCATCATCACCATCATGAGTACGATAATGACAATCTCTTAACATTTATAGAGTTGAGATTTTGGTGATATAAAACACTTTAAAAAAATTCATTTGAAATTTGTTGGAAGTAAACAGGAGAGAATATTTTTATGATACATGAGAGATACTTTTAAATTTAAGAGAAATAAAGCGACCTTTCTAAATCACATAGTTACAAAGTGGTGATAATTACCCAGCTTTCTGAGTTTCTAATTGGGGAACTTTTTGAACAAAATAATTGTCAGTAATCTAAAAAGCAGCTACAAATATCAATTAATTAAATCTTTAAGCTTTTAGATATTATCACTCTTTCTGAAAAAATTTAAAATGACATATAAAACATGAATGCCAAAACTATGTTTTGATAGCTACGTTAATTGCATCCCCAACCCAACCCAACCCAACTTCTGGGGAATAACCTATCAACTTTTCTAAGGATTGAGTCCCTCTGACTTTATCTTTCTATTTAAAGTTGTTAGTGTTAGGAGGTACCATGCTGATTATTTTGATGTGTTTTCAACTCTACTAATTACATGTCTTTTAGGCAAATCAATCACCATTTAGAGATAAAAAACATGTTTGTACCAAGCTCATACTCTCTGCCACTTTTTAACAATTTCAGTTATTTGTTGGGACATATGTCAATATCATTATTCCATCTTTCAGAGCCATTTAAGCACTTACTTGCAAATTGCATTGTTATTGGTGCTATTCAGAGTAAGCTGACTTAATGGATCTTGCATTTGAGGAGTTAAAAACAGAAGATGGAACAATAACCTAGACAGAAAGTAAGAATTAGAAATTTAAGAGGGTGACAAACTGTTCAAATACAAAAAACCTCCTGCTTTTAACAAAATATAGGTTTTCAGAACATTAGGCTACAGGTCTAATGCTTTAAAATGGAGGAGAAAAAAAAAAAAGATTTTAAAAGCTCGTGTTCCTGAACATAAGCCAAACTAAACTTGCATGGGATATTTTTTCCTTATATAACTGTGTCCTAAACTATTTCAATCAGTGGCAGATCTAGACAACTATTCATTAGCTATTCTAAAGACCAGAAAGATTTCTAGAGATATGATTAGTAGGTAGAATATGCCTATTATAGTCTCTGAGAGTGTAGATGTGACTCTGGGGAGCCTCACAGCTCCAGAGCTGTGTTTACTTCTTTCAGTTCTGCCAAATTCATCCCTCTCCATGTGATCAGCAAATTGCCACTTATGCCTTGCTCTGTACTTTACTAAATTTGATAATAAGACTATTTCACTTCCAGCTGGGATTTTTGCTGATTACTTAAAAATATTATTTCCTGAAAAAAATCTTGCTATTTTTAACTACATAACTTTTCATACTTGCATAATTAAGAAAAATTGTTCAGAGACAAATTTCTTGTATTTTTGCTGTATTTAAAAATGCATTTTGGGCAGTCGAATTTCCAAGACTGGGTAGAAAAGGAAGGTAATAATTATTAACTATTTGTCTTTTTCGTTGTTGTTTTTGTCATTTTGTAACATTGTACATGGAATATCTTTCTCTCAATAATAATTTTATTTAGATGTTCATTCCCCAGTAAGATTGTAGGATTATCTTTAATTTAGCCTAGTTTTGTGAAATGATTCACGGGCTTTCAGAAAACTCTGGACCAGATTATCCAGATATCAGCATTTGCTATAAAGAAAATGCTGAAAAAATGAACAAGGTCATGGTGTTACAAAATAGAAATTAATACAAGCATACATTTGAGAACTTTGCTAGCCATTAAATATTTTTTCCAAACATCCATTTATACTTTTGGACCTTCTTCCATTGACACCTCTGTTTATGTGAAAGCCAATGTAGAATTAAAACAAAATATTTTAGTGGTTTTTTATTATATTATTTTTTCTAATTATATATTAGAGTTCCTGGAGTTTATTTTAGATAAGATTTAAATTTATGACTCAAGAATTAACTTTTTACATTTATTATGTATGTTACTTAATAATAAAGGGATGATTGAGTCCTTAGAAGCCAAATGTATGGGATGTCATCTCCCCAAAATCTGTCAGTATGGGGTTCAGTCTGCAGCAATAGAACTGGTAACGGGGAGATGTTGTGGTCTCTTGGACCTGGGATAATATAAGACCTAGATTCTCAGTGAGAACAATAGCACCCAAGGAATAAAAATTAATTTTGGGTGGGTTAAAAAATATTTTTATTATGACAGTCTATGGCCCTCCAAATCTTAATCATACCCTACAAAGTTTTATTTTGTAGTAAAGGCATACCTCAGAAATATTGCAGTTGAGGTTCCAGACCACTGTAACAAAGAAGGAAGTCATGATTTTTTTGCTGGTGGAGGGTCTTGCCTTCCATTTGTAAAAAAACAGAACACCTATGGAGTGCAATAACATGAAGCACAATAAAAAGAGTTATATGCGTATTTAATTTCTCTCATAAGATTTTCTTCACCAGTGACATTGACATTGAGTTCTTGGAAGATATGTATTTACAAGATCATTGCTAAAAAATTGTTATGAATAGATTGCTGTATTTAGAGGACTTTCTCTTGATTGTTTATTCAATCTAGAAGTCCTGTCAAAAGAGGTAGCCTGCAGGTTGTCTGCCTTTTCAACCTATTGGTTTCTGATTGATTCTCAGGGCTTTTGTGTGTGGTTGCTTTTGAGAATTAAATAAAAAACAGTATATATTTTATTATGTAATTCTACATTAGTCAACCCAAAATTAATTGTCAAGTACTAAAAAGAAAATAACAAACTGTAATATCTAAATGGCTACCCAGCTAGCAGCTAATTAAATGTTATTTTCTCATAGAAAGCAAAAGTTAAAAATTAAGTTTATTAAAAGTAATCTTTAAGCAATTAATTTAGTTTTTCTATTTAATTGAATTATTTGTAAGTTTTGAATTATTAGAATTATTAATTAAAATATTTTGATTGTATTGCTATTACTATTATGTATATACATTCCTAATTTGCATATGTAACTGGATAGAATTTCTTTAAGTAAATGAATCACATTAAAAATTATTCAGCAAAAAATAGTATTAAGTTATTAGCCTTTATATTTTCAAAATTTTTACTTGAAAATTTTATTTAGTCATTCTTGACCCTGCATTGAGTAAAAGAATTAAGCTTTATATTTATTCTTTTGTTTGTGTAAAGTGTCCAGAAAGTCTCCTAAGGAAAGTGATAACGAAAAAATGTTGGGAAGCGTAGATGTGAAAAAACAGGCATTAGGCATTGGCTCTAGGCACAGAGACGGTCTTAGGTAACAAGCAGTATATTAGGTCAGAATAAACACTCTACCAGATTCCATTCTATGGAAGAGGCAAGGCAGGAGTAAAAAAACCCAAGAGTAAAAAAACCCAACCGCATTCCAAGTAAAATAGAAAATATCAACAACCTCAAGATAAACCCAGTAATAGTGAGTAAAACCATATGAAAGCAGAGATTTCTGTGTCTGACTTTAATTACTCTATGTCGATACCCTCAAATGTATAGATCCCAGATCTCTTTTCTAAGTTCCAGACTAATCTTAGAAAATTTAATGCCTTAGAAACATTTCAAACTTTCAGATAAACTCTTATCTTTTTCTCGCACCCCTTCCCTTGTTCTTCCCTTGACTTTCTCTTCTCAGTATTTTGTAGAGATAGTCAACCAATTGCTTGAGCTGGGTTACTGAGTCATCTTTGATTCTGTTACTTCATTCCCATTTCACATTCAGCAGGAAGTATTTTTGTTGTCCAAATACTTGTCTCAAACATCATCCCATCTTTCCTGGTTCCCTAAAAATTTAGACTAGTTTTCCTCCTTTCATTTTCATCCCCTTGCCATCATTTCTTCATTAAAAATTAGAGTTACCTGAATGCAATTTCATAAAGATTTACTGTTAAAAAGTCTTCAATAGCTTCCCATTGACACCAAAACATATCCTGATTCCTTACCATGTGCTTTAAGTTCTTTCATGATTTGGTCCTTGATGATGTCTCCAAGCTCTTACCTTCTCACCCCAACCTGCGGTCAAATGTTATTTTGTTCAGCTCCTTGCATAAGCCCAGTTCTTTGTTGGTTTAGAGATTTTGCTCAGGTTGTTTCTACTGTATGAAATAATTTTTCTGCCTCTCCTATTGTGCAAGTATCCATTTCTGTCCTTGAAGTCTCAGCTAGAAAGTTACCTCTTGAGTGATACCCTTCTAAGCTATCCTATTAACAGACATTCCCATGTTCACTCTATACTCTTCTTATTTTCTCTAGATTGGCACCCAGTTTGTTTTTTATATCACTTACCACAATTTGTAATTTTTTAAATTTATTTACTTGTTTTTGGTATATCTCCTTCACTAAATTGTGAGCTTCATGAGAGCGAGATTCTTTTCTGGTTCACTTTGTATCACCAGAGCTTAGATTCAATTATGCTCCATAGTAGGAAGACAATGAATATTTATCAAAAAAAGTCCTCTCCAGACAGGAACTGTAGGAGCCATATAATTCTACCTCATAAAATCTTATAGAAACCAGTTTGGAAGTATGAGGCATCATTGACTTAAGTGAGTTGCTAGAAATTGATTTATTTAAATCAAGGAGTCCTTGAAGCTCTACTTAAAATTTACCAAGGTATCATGCATTATTGAGACCAAAAAAAAAAGTGTAATGAGCTCTCTCTAGTTTTTTTCTTTTCTGAAAAGTGTAACCATGTAATAAAGACTTCATTATACCAAATTTTGTTTAATTAATTGGCTTCATTATAAAGGTAAAAAAATATGTTAGTTTGCCTGTCACCAAGTTTTGTAAGTTATGGCTAAATGAATTTTTATGAATTTCAAATATAAATTTGCTGTGGACTAAAATAAAATACAGGATGTATATCATATGTAATTAATTTGGTGCCTTGGGGCACCTTAATTATAGGGACTGTTGTCCATAGAACAGCTGAAACCAAGGTATCAGGAGAGGCTCACATAGTTGCAAGTTGGAGATGTGGGCCTGATCAATAAACATAGAGTGGATAGAGGGAAAGTTGGCTTCAGTATAAATGGTACATCAAGAATAATAAGGGCAAGTGCTCCAAATAGTAGGTTTTGATTTAAAATCAAGCTTCTCCTCACATGGACAAGGTGAGCACCAGTAGGGTTATCTATTTAATCATGATTCTGTAGAATGATGCCAAGAGGCCAATTCATTCATAATAAATACTAGAAAAATGTCCAAGTTGATTTGGCATCTATGCTTTTTTTTATTTTTGTTATTTTGCTTTTATGAAAGCTATCATTAAATAGAAACTTTGAGATAATTATATTTATTCCAAAGATACATGTTTTGTTTAAACTATTGAGAGAATATTTAACCATATTCAACCACTCCTCCAACCATCAATGAAACAACCATTCTGAAGTGAATGGACCGCAACAGGTACACATGAACTTAACTGGCTTCATTATGACCAAAAATACACACCTAGTTAAAAGCCACTGATTTAGATGATCTGGAGTGCTTCCTAATCTCGGGTGCTTTATGTAATCTAGTTTTTAGAATGTCAAGAGAATATTCAGGAGGAAGCTTAGGATTATCAGGCTCAGTTGCTGTGCATGTGGTACATAATGAATGAAAGATCCATGCCATATACAGCAAAGGACACAAAGAGGAGAAATACAAACGTGGAAAAGAAAATAACCGACTCAATTGGAGGAATCTGTTCAAATGACTTTTGAAAAAGTGTACCCGCTCATGATTTAAAATACCATGGCAATTTCACTCTATCCTAATCTAGAGAAATTACAATCCAATGATAAAATCTGTGATTTATAATGAAAATACTTGGAATATGAGGCTTAATATACAATCAGATCAAACCATAGACTCTGAAAAGATTGTCTAAAAGGCCAAGATTTGCTTGTACAACCCACAGTGAGAGATCTCGGACTTTTGAGATGGTTGGGTATAGTTGTCTGAGGTCTGGTATGTAAAATTTTTTCTTATGATGACCAGATAAGGGTGCTCAAAAAATAGCAGTAGTTCTCACCTGGTAGCTATTTGGAAGCTCAGAATCATTCATTCGGCATTGTCTGGGGACATGTTTGGTTTGTCACAACAGAATGGTTGCTACTGATAACTATTGGGTAGGGGCCAGAGTTGTTGCTAAACAACCTACAATACAGAGGACAGCCCCCACAACAAAGAATTATCCATTCCCAAATGTTAATAGTGCTGATGTTGAGAAACCTTAATATTTAGTAATCCCTATGGGGGTTATCAGTGGTGCTCTGAAAGACGTGATTGTGAAATGGGAAGTAAAGGAAACACCACAGTGGGGGCATTCAAGATAAAGGTGGTGTTATGAATTGGAAAGTTTGACCAGACAGATCATCTTATGGTTATGTCACTTTTTCTAAGTACATAATTTAGATGATTATTACATATAAAGAAGTAATGTTGCCTTTTCCCTTTTCATGTGAGTTATCAATTAAATTTACCTTTCACCCAATTTTACCTCAGGCTCATTTATTAATCTAGACTAGAGATCACATGCCCCTTGTGGGAAGGAAAGACCTGGGGAACCACATGGGATGCCCCACTTTCTCAGTGCTTTGCCTTTCCCTTGCTTGTATCTTTGAAATTACTAGTAAAACTCAGTATTAGGTAAGTGTTCTGATTCGTGTGAGTCTGATTTGATGACGTGATTCTTTATATTATCTCAGCAATCATGATTGTTTATTCTATAGTGGTACCAACCATCTCAGTATGAGGTTGGTTCTTCATCACTGACATTGAGATCAAAATAAATTACCATTAGAGAAGAGGATGGTGATACATGCTCATTCTTCTGAAAGAAATTGTAAACTTTTAAAAGCAAATAGTAGTTCATTTTATGTTAATGTACAGGAAGTATCTGTGAAAAGTATGTGCTTTTTAATAGAAAATAGCTTGCATCTAACACTTATGCAATTCCTTTATTATTTTAGATTCATGGATTTTTTTTAAAACAAATATAGGTGCAAAACTGTCCTTTTAAGCACTGCTCTCTAGTTTATAGAGTTCATGTATACATTTATGTATATATGTGTATTTATTGCTCTCTATTTTATAACTCTTGTCTTTACTGTGAGACTTTGTGTTTCTATTCTTATTTCTAGATAAGGTTTGAAATGTGGGTGTGGGGGCATTATAAATGCCTTACTCACTGCATTTTTCTGTCTTTAAGGCTTTGCCTTCAACCTACCTTATAGGCGAAGTGAATAGAAGATATTTAAAATTTGTTTTGTTTTGTTTTGAAAGAGAGGGAACTTTATTTTGTAATAAATAAAATAATTTCCAAATGTCCCATGTCAAAAACACTATGTAATATGAAATTATAAAGTCTGAAATAAAAGTTATCTTTGCATGGGAATTTTGCAATACTGTCAAAACTAGATTTTTTTTTCAGTAATTACTTCTGGCATATAAGTTTAATGATATTTAAAATTTCTATTATAAATAACTGAGATTTAATTAAGGTCTTAATCTAATTAGTAATAATAAGCATAACTTTGATTTACACATTCAAAAGACAGTTTTAATTTAAAGTATTGAATTCCCTATACAGACATTCGATTAGAATTTAGATTAGGGTGATCGCATTTTAATCTGTTCTTATTTTGCAATTTTTAAAAGCTCTATTTAACTAATGATAATTATTCAGATTTACTAAAAGTTTATGCATAGGCCACTGATAAGAGATTTTTAAAGGAATCAAAATGTTGACTTAAAGAGTTTTAAAGTACCCCAGAGAAGTGATAAATTCTAGTCTTGTATAGTTATAAAGTTTTAATTATTTACATCAGTGTCAAAAACAAATTTCAAGATTTTTTTACTCTTGCTAGCTCCTGGGTACATCACCATCACAAATAGGTTTATATAACTCTGCCTCAAGCTCTATAAATTGTTTCTTTCTTACAGTCATTTTAACTAACCTTTTTAGTGTGCCATCTGTTTCACTGTGGGACTCCGAATGATACAACTATACTTAACATACTTTTTTAAAAATAGAATCTTTACTATACAAGAATTAGCTCAGTTTTATCATACCATCTATATTTTTATAAAAACATGTACATTTAAAATTTTTAGCAAACAGAGAAGTGTACATATCATATATTATGGATTTCTGCAAATGTTATATACTCATATAAACAGTACCCGGATCATGAAGCAGAAGACTACCAGATCTCCCAAAGCCCCTTTGTTATCCTTCTGGTTACTACTCTCTCAAGCATAACCATATTCTAATTTTGAATTGTATGAATTGGTCTTATACTTTTTTGAACTTTATATAAAGGATTCACTGACCATGTATGTTACTATCTGGTTTCTTTGCTCAACATTATGTTTCTGAGTTTAGTCTCTATTGTTTAGTCTCCATTTTCATTCCTGTGTCATATTTCATACAAGTGCTTTATCCTTTCATTTTGGGGGTGGGGATGGACTTTTGACTTGCTTTTAGTTTGGTGGTATTATTAATAAAATAGCTATGAACATTCCATGCTTATTATATAGTGAATATGTATTCTTTTATCTCTTGGATATAAACCTAGGATAAAACTATGGGGATATGGAAAAGGTATATTTTAAGTTAAGTAGATACAGCTGAGGAGTTTTTCAAAGTAACTGTACCAATTTATACTCACATCAACAAGCTCTGAAAGTGCCATTTACTCTATAGGCTAATCAATATTTGGAACAGTCTTTCTAATTAAGCCCACCTGTTGTGTGTACGCTTGATAAATTCTTATGTCTAAAGATCATCAGGAGCACACCTGAAGTCAAAGTAGATTTACTAACTTGCTATAGAATGGATGACTGTACAAACTGGGAATTGTAGGTTGTCTCATGAACTTATTACAGTATTTTGGTTCATCACCGTTGCCAAAATTCTATTGAATAGAAGGTTGTTTAGAAAATATTATTTGTAGTTGGACTAGAGTTACCCACTCCTGCTCCTTTTGTTTCAGTGTGAATTGTTGAATCATCTGATATGACACTAACTATCGAGAATCATTTAAACTCTGGACAAGGATACAAGGATGCGTTAATAAATTACAAGACAGGAAGATATCAGAAATGAAGTGATTTTTGAGAAGGATTAAGGAAAGGGATCTGTTCTGGATTAGAATTTGTCATGAAAAGATGGCAAATTAGTAATTGCATATTTAATTTTAATTTAGGAAGTAAGATGGAAAAGAAAAGCTAGAATTGTCATAGTTAAAGAAGCAGTTGGTCTGTTAATTGGCCAAGAGAGAGGCATATTTGGTAATTTTTGTTATGCATGATGTCCTTGTGTTCTGTTTTATTCTATTATGGTCATGGAGTAATGCCATCAGATATTGATATTCTGTTAAATCATTTGAATTCAGCAGAGAACACCATGGACTTCTGTTATTTGCCAGGGCAGTTACCAGTTATCAGTTATCAGGGATGTTTTGTTATTTCTCAGTTCACAATTTTAGCCGAAGATAAATAAAGTCAGGCTGCATGACATTAATACAGTGTTCAGAACTGCACCGTTGCCAAAATTCTATTGAATAGGAGGTTGTTTAGAAAATGTTATTTGTAGTTGGACTAGAGTTAGCCCCTCCTGCTCCTTTTGTATCAGTGTGAATTGTTGAATCATCTGAAGTGACACTAACTATCGAGAATCATTTAAACTCTGGACAAGGATACAAGGATGCATTAATAAATTGCAAGACAGGAGGGTATCAGAAATGAAATGAGTCTACAGCCATGCTACCCTGTACAAGCCCCATCCTGTCTGATCTCAGAAGCTAAGCAGGGTTGGGCCTGGTTAGTACTTGGATGGGAGACCACTAGGAAGACCAGGTACTGTAGGTGTAAAAAAAAAAATAATTGTAAAGCTGACAAGGTCTTTGCAATCTATGCGGTCAACCAAGGTTTGCCTTACCTAAAAAAAAAAAAAAAAAAAAAAAAAAAAGAAATGAAATGATTATTAGTCTTTATATTAGGTCAAAGACTTAGATGAGCCAGCCTAGGCTAAGAAAACATTGTAAAGGCTAAGTTCTCATATTCTAGACATTCTAGACAGTTGTATATTGTGAGTCCTTTTTCCTTTCAACTTGTAATTGAGAAGAGTCTAGGAACAGGGATGAAATTCTTAAGTACGTAGGAAGAATGAGGAAAATCAAAGTACTGGATAAAAAGACAAGGCTTTACAAAGTTTTAAAATCAGAGTTCTAAGGAAATATATATCTCCAAAAAGGAAAATCCTCAATCCATCTCTTTTATTTTTTCAACTAGATTGTTTGACTGAAGACAATTAGTTCAGCTATTTGGAAAGAGATTGTGAATTTGAGTATGTGGTAGTACAGTAGGCTTGAAATTTCTAGTTTCTATTTTTAAGTGTGAACCATTAACAGAGAATTATCAAATCAGAATTATCCAAGGTAATTTTCAAGAGGTTTGTATGAAGCATATATTAGTTCCTAAAAGAAGTTAAACAATAGTGGTATTTTTCTTTCTGGAGAAGGGGAAGGAGAGTTGCTGGATTCAGGATGTTGTAGCAATGGATAATGATATTTGAAGGGAAGAAATATAATGGGCTTTGACAAGTCTCTATTTTTTATTTATCCCATAAAGTGTATTAATATTGAGCCTAATAGAAACAAAATTTAAACCTAAAAACCTAGAAACGAAATCAGACTTCGTGCTTAGATATATATAGTTCCTTTAGTATGAAAAGTATATATACCTCGAAACATATTTGTTTAGTATATTTTAATTGCATATAATTAACTTAAGACTGAATTTCCTATTTATTTATTTATGTAAAACTTTTAATTCAGATGTAATTATAGATCCACATGCAATTGTAAGAAATATTATAGAGAGATCTTGTTTACTCTTCGCTTAATTTTCCCCAGTGATAAGATACTGTAGAACTATAGTGCAAAATCATAACCAGGAAATTAATATTGATATAATCAACTGAATTTATTTAGATTTTCAGTTTTATATCCTCTCATTTGTGTGTGTGCATGTACACATATCATATGTAATTTTATCAAATTCGTAGATTTGTATTACCACTACCACAGTCAAATTCAAACTGGTACCATTAAAAAACAGTCCCTTGTGCTACTATTTTATAATCATAATCACCTCCTTTCCCACTTTCCTCTCTAACTACTGGCAACTATATAATCATGTAGTATATAACATGCTATTTTTTTTAACTCAGTATGATTCTGTTGAGATACATACAAGTTATTGCATATAGCAATAGTTTATTCCAATTTATTGCTGGGTAATATTCCAAAGTTTGTCTGTATTATAATTTGTTTAACCATTCACCTATTGAAAGACATTTGGATTTTTTCCAGTTTTTGGCTATTACCAATAAAGCTGCTATGAGCATTCATGTATTAGTGTGAATATAATTTTTATTATTTTCTGGGATAAATCTCCAAGAGTACAATTTCTGAGTTATATATTAAAAACATGTTTTATAAGAAACTGCCATATTGTTTTCCAGAATACTCGTATGATTTTATACTTAGCAATTTATGAGTGATTCAGTTTCTCTAAATCCATACTGGCATTTGTTGCTATTACTATTTTTTTTTATGTACCCATTCTGGTAGGTTTGTATGATATCTCATTATAGTTAATCTGCATTTCTTTATTGGTTATGATGTTGAATATCTTTCTACGTGGTATCTTACTTATCAAGAATATTACACAGACTTCACTATATAATTTCTCAATGTCTCTATTGACATACTAAAATTTAAGGACTTTTAAAATCATCTCAAAAGCTCTGAGAGTCCTGCTTTTTTCATCTTGAAATTTAGTAAACAAGGCCATTATTGAAATTATAGTTTAATTATTTTATTCTTTTCTCTGAATTTTGGCTTTTAGCAAGATGAAATTTATAGATTAATTACTTATTTTTAGCTAGTACGAGATAATTAGTTTTCTAGTGACCCTTCTTTTTAAATTGTCAATAAATGTTAATTTAAAGGCTTCTTTCAATTTAAGGATCATGCCAATTGATTATTTAATCTAGTTTTTTTTTTTTTTTTAATTTTTTGGTCTGACAAAGAGATGGACAAAGTGGTAGATTCAAGGAAATTCAAAGAATATGCACCCAAAACTAATCTGAAATTTTCACTAAAATATTTCCTTTTTTTCAGGGGATTAGAGATATCCTTAACAAATGGTTACATTTAAGCATGTAACCAGAGCTTAAACTCTATGTCCAATTAGAATTTACTCTATATGGTGGTACCTTTTTAAAGAAAATTGAGAAAATAACACCAGCTCAGAAAGAGGAGGAAAGAAGAAAGAAAGGAGAGATATACATAGAAAAATAGCGAATGGAATTTAGGTGAATCTAGAAGTATAGCAGTGTGGTTGGACTAAGTGAGTTGAATGCTCTTTAAAAATAACATCAAGTTTTTTCATGGTGTTGCTCAAGATTTCTTTATTATTAATAATTTACATTTACTTGTTTAACATTTTTTGAGAGGGAGGTGTTGATATCTACAACTAATTGTAAAAATTATCTATTTCTCTTTGTACCTCATTTGGTTTTTCTTTGTGTGTTTCAGAACTCCTCTACTTGTGTTCGTGCACTCTAGAATTGCTATCTCTTCCTAATATAGTGTTCTTTTTCTCATTATAAAATATCCTCCTCACCACTAGGAATAATCTATGCTCTGAAATGTACATTTGATGATATTAATATAGGAATACCAGCTTTTTTCTTGATATATATTTTCTATCCTTTATATTTAACCTATTTCTCATGTTTATATTGCTATATTTTATACAGCATATGATTAAATCTTTTTTTATCCAATTTAAAAGTCTTTGTCTTTTAGTGTGTAAATGATTTATACTTTTAATTTGATTATTGTTATAATGGAGTTTAAATCTACCATCTTACTGTTTGTTTTCTTTTGTTTCATCTATTTCTTTGTTCTTTTTTCCCATGTTTTCCGGACTTATGTTGTGTGAATATTTTTTATGACTCCATATGATCTCCACTGTTGAATTATCAAGTAAGCTTTTTTATTTTGTTTTTAGCCAATAATTTTTAGAAGGCTTTTAAAAATGAGAAAAACATATTTTATATTTACTATATCATGATTTTTAGTTATTTTTATTCATTTATTAGATCTCAATTTTATATAGTATCAATTTTTTTCCCTCAGGAGAAATTTCTTTAACATTCTTTTAGTACATCATAAATAGATTATTTCAGACTTTGTTGTTTTAAAATGTCTTCTGTTTTTAAGATGCTAAGTTGAATTCTGTGTTGCTAGTTATTTTGATTTGTCAGGATTTTAATGACATTACTCTATTGTTTTCTAGCTTGCATAGTGTCTGATAAGAACTTTGCTCTCTTCTTGTCTTTATCTTTGGTACACAACATGTTCCCCCTCCTCTACTGACTGCTATTAAGATTTTTTTTATTATCGTTTTTTAGCAATTTGATTATTACATGGCTTGGTATGCCTTGCTTTATGTATTTTTGCTTAGAGTTTGTTTATGATTTTGATTTGTGGCTTTTTACTTTCATCAGGCATGAAAAAAATTTGGCCATATTTCTTCAAATATTTTTTTCTGTCTCCTACTCTCTATCTTCTTCATGTACACTTATGACACATATTTACACCACTACATATTATCCTACAACGCATTGATGCTTTATTTATTTATTTAATTTGTAGGATCTTTTATCTCCAAATTTCATTTGGATAGTGGCCCTTTTTATCTCATTTTATTTTGGATTATTGCTCTACATTTCACCTTGGATGTCTTCAAGTTTGCTAACCATTTCTTCTGCAGTGCTTAATATGTTGTCAATCCAAAATAGAGTATTTTTCTTCTTACAGATTGTAGAAGTTTAAATTTAGTTGATTTTTTTTCTATCTTCTATTACTCTCCTCATCATATTTATGTGTTCTTCTTTCTTCTTGACATATAGTTTCTATTTGTAATAGCTGATTTTATTTACTTGGCTGTTAATTCTATGATCTATGACATTTTTTTAGACATAATCTGATGACCGATTTTCCCCCTGGTTATGAGTCGTATTTCTTGTTTCTGTGAATGCACAGTAGATTGTTATTTGATTTCAGAATCATTGATTTTTCATTCTTTCACTTTAGCTTTCATTTTATTCCTATAAATATTGTTGGACTTTATTCTGTATTGCAGTTAAGTTACTTGTAATCAGTGTAATCGTTTCAAGATTTGTTTAAAATCTTTGTGAGAATGAGTCCACGTTAGTCTTTAGCTTTATGCTACTTTGATCTCTCTCCCACTGCTCTCTCTTTCTCCCCCCTCTCTCCCTTTCTCCTCTTGGATATTCTGTCTCTCCTATTCTAGGCAACTTGTCCTCTCAAAACTTCAAACTTTGATTTCATAACTTATGAGGCATACTTCTTCTCTGTGCTGTGCCTGGAAATTCTCCCAGGCAATAAGCTGAGTTCATTGCATATCTTACTTCATTTGTTTCTCTTCTCTCAGGTATCCCTTTGCTGCTTCAAAAACTTTAAATTATTGCTTCATATATTTTATCTGATTTTCTAGTTGTTTAAGGTGAGAGAGTGTTTCTTATTTCATCATGGCCCAGAGTAGAATTTTCTAATGGTGCAGGTTGATGGATACCAATTTCTAATTTAAATGAGGTCCAGTATATTCATTTTTTCTTTTATATTAATGTTTTTGTGTCCTTTTTTTCGACTTTGTCTAATTCGAGATCAGAGATATATTCACATATTTATTTCTATAAGCTGTGTTTTTCATATTTAGACTTATGATTTATTTCAAGTTATTATTTGTTTGTCATCTTACATAGTGATTCCATCTTGGATTATTATCTTTTATCCTGAAAACTTATTTTAAATTAGTACTTTTAATCACCATAAAGAAACTTATGACAATTAATCTTCATTTACGCCTTTGTTCTATTCATCAATAGATACTATTTGAAACTTCTACTCTTGGCTGTGATGGAGTAAGAGAGACTAAATTTACTCTCCCACTTTAAACATCTAGGAAATCAGACAAAATATAAATTGATCAACTTAAAATGATAATAAGAAGAAGATTAAGAATAAGATTGTGCTTATTATCTTGCTTACATTTCTCTCGTACTATGTGTAGGGCTAATAGTTATCTAGATCTAAATAAATTCCTTCCTCTTTCTTTTACTGTAAGCCAAGTCATTTTTTTCCTTAAGATATTTAACCAGAATTTCATTTGGCAGTCAGTGTATTTTAGTGAACCGCATGGATCTTCCTAAAGCATTAATTGTTTAATCCTATTTATTTTTCTATTTCTATTATTTTTTGGTATTTTACTAATTAATTTGTAGTAATTATATTTCAAAGACAGTAGCCCCCTGAATATATTAGTTGTAGATATTTTTTAATTTGTTATTTATATTTCGACTTTAAGTACGTCTAAAATAATTGTAGGAGAAAATAGAAGTAAATAAAAAGATTTGAAAGCAAACATTAAAGTTACTGAAAGTGAGCACTAGAGCATCAGAAAATGTTTTATGATAAGTTTAAGGGGTTTAGAGTCAGACTTTTCAATCTGGACCGTACTTCTTATTACCTTTGTGATTTTGGGCAAGTTGCTAAACTTTTCTTCTTTCAATTTTCTTGTCTATAAAATGGGAAAACAATTACACAAATCTCTTTAGACAACTTGGCTTAGACAAATCTCAGGACACCACTTAGAAACTGTACCAGGCTCACTGTGAGTGCTGTTATAGCTATTTGTGAATCCTAGGGCAAAAGCCATATTGTATACAAAAGCTTCACATGGGGGAAAATTTCAGAGAAATAAAGCCTTAGGTTTTAAAATTCTTAAAGTATCTTTCAGGAGATATTTTTAGAAGCAGATTATTGACTTTGAATTGAGTCTAGACTACAAAAATACTTATTACGAAGGGTAATTTAAACTCTCCTTCAATTGGATCTTTGCATGATCTAATTTAAATGTCTGACTCTTTTACCTCAGGGTTTTATTAGCATAAAAGAGATCCTGATTATCATCACTATCATCATTATTATCGTTGGCTTTATCTAAATAGTTATACTAGACTAGTAGAGAAATAAAGAAATATTACTGAGGACTTTATTTTAATTGTGGCTATTAATAACTTACTAAAATATTTTTCTTTGTCTTCATAATACTCTTCCATAATCATAATTTAAAAAAATTTTAAACAATAATATGTAAAAATTAGGTAGCGTATAATACCTTTCACTTTACTTTGAATAGATTTTTTGTTTATAATTGTGGATTGTAAAGTATGCTATTTACCAAGCTAAATGTCAGATGAATCACAAAAGCTGGCCTTAGACACTGGTATTATTAATTCAGGAAACATTCGACTCCTTTTGTAGTGATTTACTTTTTTTTTCACATGCAGTATTAAAGCAAGAATAACTAAAGAACTGTTCTCAGTAATTTTTTCACTGTTAACTTTTGAAATCTTATAAACTAGTTACCATTAATTCAGCAATACAGTAACTCTCTTGTGAGAAATATGTGTAATTATTTATTTGACAGCCTATTATCATCTTCTTGTTGCCTGTATATTTTAGTTATTTATGTAAATCAGTTATTGTATACATGTTACACATATATCATGTATACTGATATACTGTGCATATATACACGCATGCATAGCATGTATATGTAGAGATATAGGCATACACATACACATAAAAGCTACGCGTGTGTGTGTGTGTGTGTGTGTGTGTGTGTGTGTAGTGATAGGTTAAAAAAGCCGTAAGCTAAGTATGTAAGCAAAATATAATCCATAGCTCCCTTTTCCCCTTAAATGTAATTTGCTCAAGGATACCTGTCTCTTCACTATTGTTGCAGTCTGGATAACATGGTCTGTACTCTCTTTAGTGTGGATCTAGAAAGAGTGGCAACAAGAGATGTGGTGCAGGTGTAGCTATTTAATTTGTGTTACAAATAACTCCTTCTGATTACAAGCATCACTTTATCTCACAAAACCTCTATATAGTAAATTTAATTTCTGTAGGTTTGGGGAAAACCTAGATGAGATTATAATATATAAGTAAATTAATTTTAAATTGTTAACAATAACTGTTCTAATAGTTACAGGGAAGAGAAATCAGTGTTCAGTACTTCCTGTGACTGTTCTCTCAAAGGTATATTCTATTTCTAACCTTGCAGCCATACTCTCCAGTTTAATAGCTCAATGATTCTATCTTCTAATCTCAATTGTAAAAGTCTCCATTCACCTTCTGGAAAGTCCTACCACTATCCAAATGGATTGGATTACCTTAAGCTCCTTAGTCTACTTCCAATAAGAATATTGCCGTTGGTAAGCTAGCAAATGGAGCTCTAGGTGTTACTCATAACCCCAGGACTGTATGGAGATCTTCCCCTACACTGACAGATTTATAATAGAGGCTGAGATCACTCTGAATATATGGGTACCAGCTGGAAAGAAATGGTACCTGGATTCAAGAGAGTCTTTTACAAATGATAAAGATGTAAATTTATCAAGAGGACATAACAATTCTAAATATCTATACAACTAATAAAGTTTCATAATATAGAAAGTAAAAATTGTTAGAATTACAAGGAGAAATAGACAAATCTATAATTAAAATAAGGCATTTCACTATGACTCTCAATACTTTAGAAAACGTGGAAATAATATCAAAATGGCTAAATTCAAAAAGACTATTCAAAACAAGTGTTGGTTAGATTGAGATGTCACTGGAACTATCATGCACTGATGGTGGGGATATAAACTTATACAACCATTTAGAAAAAGATTTTCTTATTTTCTTAAAATATACATCTCTATCATATGGCCTGGTATACCTAATCCTAGATATTTACCAAAGAGAGAGAAAGCATATGTCAACACAAAGACATGCGCCCAAATGTTCACAGCAGCCTTATTTGTAATGCCATAAACCTGGAGCAATCAAAACTATCCATCAACAGGTGATGGATGAATATTTAGCGGTATATCCATACAGTGCAATATTACTCAGCAATAAAAAAGAATAATCAATTAATACATGCAAAAACATGGATGAATCTTGAAATAATTACAAGTGAAAGAAGAAAAGAAAGAATTATACAGTTATAATTCTAATTGTATAAAATTCTAAAAAATACATGCTGATTTATAGCGTCAAAGAGCAGACCAGTGCTTTGCTTGATAGAGAGGGATTGAGAAGACATGGATACCGAAGCATCATGAGAAAGCTAGTGAGTGTGTTGGAAATGTTTGTCATCATTGATTGTGGTGGTAGTTTTATGTGTATACATATTTGTCAAATATCAAATTGAATACTTTATATGCAGTCATTACGTGGCAACTATATCTTGCTAAAGCTGCTCAATTAATGTTAGCAGTTTTGAGTTTGTTTTGCATTATGATGTATTTATGACTCAATTTAAAGAAAACTGACATTTTTAATACTAATTTTTCTACTCATAAACATGAGACATCTCTTGATTTATTTACATTTTCTCAATATCTTTCAGTCAACTTTATATTTTTTATGTGAGACACGAACATATTTTCATAAATTTGTTTTTAGTATTCTATTATTTAGAATAAAAGTTAAGCTGTCACACTAAAGAGACTGACACTGCAGTGACATAAAGTACAATACATTTCTTTTTCTTACACAGTTATGCGTGAATCATTCATCAGGAAAGCATGTTGGAAAGTATGCTTTTTGGGGGAGTGGGGCTAGTTTAATGATCAAAAAGTCCTAAGTTTTTTTTTTTTTTTTTTTTTTGCCAAGTAGGCTCCTTCTTTCCTTCCTTTTATTTTTTCTTTATCGATGTTCAGCAAGTCCTCAAAAAACATAGTTTTATAACATTGAGAAAAAAATAGATTCCAACTGGGGCCACCGTCTGTATGAAGTTTGCACATCCTCCCTATGTCTGTGTGGGTTTTCTCAGGGACTCTGGTTTCCTCCCACATCCTTAAGATGTGTATGTTAGGTGAACTTGAGTATCTAAATGGTCCCAGTATGAGTATGGGTGTGTGTGAAGGACGCTGCAATAAAATGGCGTCTAGTCCAGGGTTGGTTTCCACCTTGCATCCTGAGCTGCTGGGATAGGCTCCAGCCATCCATGACCCTAAACTGGAAGTGTGTTAGAAAATAATAATTTAACTCGTTTTTATTCATCTTTCTTAAATGTATGTATAGCTCTCATTTAATTCAATGTTTAATATTAAAAGTGTTTTGGGTCTTTATTTAGAAGTTTAGTGATGTTTTCATGACCAGAAATATGAAGTAGGAACTTAATTCTTGTTTATATTAATAACAAAATTGGTTTTATTATTTATAGTTTTGCTTAAAGTTGCAGTTTCCAAGAACCTACCAATGATGTTAAGTGAGGACGTACTCTAATTCTTCCAAAAACTTAGTAGTTTTCTGGGACATTGACTTAGAAACAATTTGTGTACCCCTAGATCCTTTCATGGGTTTTTAGCCTGCTTTGTTTTATGGCCTTAATTTACTTTTGACTACTGTGCTGACAAGAGTTAAACTAGCAGGTCTAGGTTGCTCAAACTCTGTACATTCCCAAGGAAGTCTCGTCACCAGGTCCGGACCTTTGCCAGCTCCTGGGAGATGAGCTCTGTGCCCTTGTAATTTTTTGCCTGATAAGAGTTTTCATATGCCTGAAATTTGATACCATGTGGTGCCAGTGCCAGTTTTAGCAGATAGTTTATTCTAATAGTGTTATTGTAGTGCACACCTGTTTTTTTATGCCTAAGGCTTTGTGCCAGTTTGATTTGATAGTTTATACTAACAACATAATTAATGGTGAATTCCTGTTTTTAATTCTGGGGACTGACATCTAAGTATCTGAAGTCACTCACACAGTCGTCACATGCCTACATGACTCACCACCAAGAAAATCCCATGGATATGAAGGCTTAGGTGATCTTCCCTGGTTGGTGGTACTTTGCATGTGTTGTCATGCATCATTATTAGGAAAATTAAGTGCATCCATGCAACTCCACTAGGAAAGGTCACGTGGAAACTTTTACTTGGTTTCTCTTGGGACTTTTCCCATGCACCTTTTCTCTTTGCTGTCTTGTATCTTTTTTTGCTATAATAAGCAATAACCATAAATATAACAACTTTTCTGATTCCTATGAGTTCTAGCAATCATCTAGCCTGAGAGTGGCCTTTGAAATTCCTGCCGCAGCTACTTTGAGGTCATTTTGAACAACAGATACAATAGGAAGACCAGGTTCTTACTACAGGCCTTTGATTGTTGGCTCTGAAATCTAATTGGCCTTTGAGAAAGAATTCTGGGTACTTGCAACCCCTGAGGCCCCCTGAAATACTGGTTTCATTAATGGCTACAGTTTGTGGTCTCCTGTACCCATACTCTGCCTTTTTGCTTTTGACTCGTTCACGTGTCTTGCTTTGGCCAATGAAGAGGTTAGCAAACATGATATAAACAAAGACTTACAAAGCCCTTGCACATTTCTGCTTTTTTGATTGAAACTCTGCCAGTGTCATGAGATCAAACCTAGCATAGCTTGTGAAAGAATGAGAGACCATATGGAGTTGAGCTGAATTGCCAAGTAAAAGACAATCTTAGCCCAGGAAACTTCCTGCTGACACACTAGCTGACTATAAATACTTGAAACAGCCCCCCAACTGATCTATAGATATTCGATTAATAAACACTTATTATGTATAATTTAGGATTTCTGAAGATTTGTTAGGCAGCAACATTATTTTGGCAATAGCTAACAGTTACAGTTACAGGCCCCAAATACAAATTTTCATTATTTCCTTTCTTGCAAATTTGTCAACACATATTAGCAATCTGACCTTTTCTATCTGCTTTTCTCAGAACAATAGGGTGTTCTGAGAAAAGCAGATAGAAAAGGTGGTCTAGCTCTCAAAGGCTGCAATTTTATTAAATGTTTTGCCATCAAAACCAAAAATTTTCAAGATTAAAAATAGAGAACCAAATATCAAATCTCTTAGTTTTGTATAGATTCATATTATTATAGATAATAACATTTTAATTTAATAATAACATATCTAAAAATCACAAACTGTGTTGTCTAACAGTCATCATTATTAACATTGTTATGTCTTTGTTAGTTTGGGTCCTCTGAGCAGCAGAAACTAAGACAGAGTAGGGGAGGAAATACTTTCCATCTATCCTGCTGGGTTCAATAGGTAGGTCTTTGAAGTGAGCTGACAATAGGCAGATTAACAAGAAAAAAGATATATAAATTTATTAATTTTTAATATTATACCACAGGAGCATCATGGGAAAAAAGGTGAATACTCAAAAAAGTGGTGAGATTTGAGAGTTTATATACTGTCTTAATAGGATAAGGGGACTTAAAGGAAATTAAATGATTTTTTAGAAAGATAAATGGGCCCTTAGAAGAACAGATGGGAGATATGATAGTTTGAGATAAAGTTTGACTGGGGGTTTGTGTTGATTACTAGTCTTCTCTTCTGGGATAAGATGAAACTCCTAGTTGATGAAACTCCTGGGGAGGGGATTTATAACAATAGAGTTCTATTTGGAGGATCTGTCTTTAGGCAGGAGATAGTGCAAAAACCTGTCATTAAAGTTATATATTTATTAGAAAAAAATAGTCAACCTCATAGGAGATAATCCAGTTTGGTATTATATTAAAAGGCATAAAAATACCTCAAAGGGGAGTAATTGTCACAGACATCATACTAGCAGGTCCAAGAGTCAGATGGACTATAGAAAAGGGGAAATTCAGGAGTAAGAAGTATACAGGGGTTTAAGGGAAATATCAGGTAGCAGACCCTCTTCCACTGGCCTAGGATTCAAGGACATGGTCCTGTCCCTGGGAAGTTAACAGTTTGAATAAGGGTAGGACAGGACCTCACTCTTAGAAGCTGGGAAATAAACAGTTTTCAGGGCAGAGGTTTAGAGTTTCAAGCATGGGGAGCAAAGTTAGACTAAGTTCAATGATAAGAATTGGGGTGCAAGATAAAGTCTATAACAAATCAGAAGTTCAATTATCCAAATAGACCACTTAATAAGAATGGTAGCAAGGATAAATAACATGTTTTCCATCCTGTTGGACTAGAATTTTTTAAAGTCATCCTGCTTTAAGTTATTAGTAGTCTTAGAAACTGAGCCAGAGATAAACCATATTGCATTTAGCGCTTTCTAGCCTCTAAAGAAGCTGAAGCTTAGGAATGAGGCAAAATCTAGTTCAAGCAGTTGCAACCTTATCATTGTTCTCCATGCTTCCATCTTAGAGTCTATCACATTGTTGCTAAAAAACTTAGGTGGATTTAAGATAAAGATACGTATACTTCTAGTCTGCATATGACTTCATTGAACTGTCTAGATTATTTCCAGTGATGTGAATGTTCTAGTATCACTATTTTTTTTTTTTATTCAGCAGTATTGCAATGGTAGTTGGTTTGTTCTGCTGAGTGCTACAGAGAGCTATTTAGGTTTTATATTTCAGCAGTATTTCATAGGAGTCTTGTCTGGACTAATCTTGGAAATCTTTAATCATAAGTTCTCAGTTTTTCTCCATTAGTTATTTAATATCTAGAACTATGAAGTTGAATGGCTGTGTTATTTACTCAGAACATTCTAGAAATATTCAGTTTATGTAGAATAATTTGAAAACATTATTATATTAATCATTTATGTTTGTGGGAGCTTGAACCAAGAAATTCAAGAATAATAACTTTAAAAAGTTATTAGTATAACAACTTCTGGTTAGCACAGGCAATTTCTTGTATATTCTCATTAGACCCATTCTTCAAAAATTCTAATTTATTGTTATACTAATGTGAAACACATTTTAGAACTCAAACTATCTTACTACTTATAAATATAATTTTTAAAATTCCAGATGTCTGTATCATGTTAATTATTTCTGTGGTATTGATTAAATTAGCCTCAAAGAACTACATTAATCCTGAACGTCCCCTTTCATATATTTATTAATTTGTTGATATAAACACAGTGAAAAATGTTAACACCAAACACTTGTTTTTTGGTAACTGTAATAACCATTTAAAATTCTATGTTTAAAATATGATTACTATAATTTCCAAATCACCTAATAACTACGTTTATACTTTTAAAAGTGGTATCTGCTCAAGTAAGAACTGTTTTTTTTTTTTCAGAATTCTCCTCATTCTGTATTTAGCATAAAGCATTTTCATCTCTAGAGTAACTTTCTAAGTTAAATATAACCTCCATTCATACAAGTAAGTAGAAAATGATTTATGTTTTTTTCATTTCTAGCTTTACATAAAGCACAGAATTACTCACAATAAAAATGCATTATTCGGGAAATCTTTCTCTACTGGAAAATTTCCAGGCCAATATCTTTCCCAAAGAGAAAAGGTTGCTTAATAATGGGGCCCAATGCCATTATCATATAATCTGTGTAAGTATTTGCTATCTGCAGATCAGCCCATTGGGTACAATTGATTTAAAAGAATGTACTTGGATTGATTTCTAGGCTCTCAATATGGAAGCCTCTCTTTAATGAATATGGTAGATAGACTAAGGAGCTGAAACACAATTTATTAAAGATGATTACTAGAGCTTGAAACTTTTGGAAAGTGCATTTGTTATCTTTTGCTAAATCCCCAGGAAATAAGAAGTTCTGACAAGATCTTTTATTATAATGTGTAAAACCTACTTAAGACTTGCAAGCAGAAAATGAGAAATTAAATAGCTTAGATGTGAATTATTTTCTTTCATAGAGTATTAAACATTAATAGGATAATATTTCTATTTAGAACCAAGAAAGAGTATCTAATTAATAAAGTAACATATTTATTCATGTGATTTATATAAATGTATTAAAATAAGATCTTTCTTGATCTCTAAAGAAAATGCTCTATTAGCCATTATTTTCTACAAAAAAAAAAAAATAAGCATTTTGATTTGCATAAGCTTGTGGTATTTTCTTAGGAAATGTTTTATAAAACATTTTAGTATTGCCACTTTAAGGTCAAGATGTATATTCTGTTGAGGCCCCATTCCATTACCTCCTCGGAGTGATGAAAAGGACAGGGAGAGTCACTTGTATGTACCAGGTGCTTAGATTGCTAGAACCAGCCAATCCTCAGGCACCATGGGGGTTTCTGTCTCATTCTGGTCTTACTTGACTCACAGGCATCAATGCCAAGGAGGAGAACAGGTGAGACAACAGAGATAAGTAACTATAGTATTTATTGCCATACTGAATTGACCGGAGTCAGTAGCAATAAATCAGCAGTTTGCAGATTCCCTATAGAGCAATGCTTCTCAGACTTTAATGTGCATATGAATCTCCTTAAAATCTTGTTAAATTGTAGACTCCGTTTCAGTAGATCAGGTGTGGGAGGTGGGGCCGAAATTCTACAGTTGTAACCATCTTCTGAATGCCCATCATGTTGATGTAGAGTCCACACTTGGAGTAGACTGGTCTGGTGCATCACACACTCATTTGCTTTTACCTGAGGCACAATCATTTCCCTTAACACATCCCTATATTTTCTCACATGATGGGAGCTAACCAGACCTGTTTGAAGTATGCTATCATTATAACTCTAATACTGTAGATACGAGTCTTTTGCAAGGGCAAA
This sequence comes from Pteropus medius, assembly GCF_902729225.1. NCBI lineage: Eukaryota > Metazoa > Chordata > Mammalia > Chiroptera > Pteropodidae > Pteropus > Pteropus medius. The sequence continues at coordinate 41,228,037 of NW_024354875.1, forward strand.
ACAGAGATATTTAATTTTGTTTAGAAAACTATTTGTTCCTTGGCAAACTTCTACTATTTTGTAGTGTCGTATATTGGTTGTATTTCTTTAACTGTCTTTTCTGCCCAAAGTTTGCCCAAACTGTAAAAACTTTGATGATTTTTATTTCTACCTAGTTAATTCTAATGACCTTCCCTTGAGCTATTCAATAGATTCTCCTTCTGATCAATACTTGAAACTCAACTTAATCCATTAAAGATTTAGGAAAAGATTATGTTCATTTTTAATGCTAACCCTATATATTTATCTTGATAGAATTAAAAAAAAAACACGATAAAAGGGAATAAAACTCTTTCAAACACTTCTAATCTAATATACAGACAATAAATAAGCTTAAGTTGAATATAAAAATTGTCATTTTCTAACTCTATGTACACCTGCAAAGGGACTTCAAGTTTGTTTTGCTATGTATATCTTTCTAGATGTAGAGATGACAACTTAACTTTGTATCACAAAGAAATTTTACATAAATTATCTTTTCGATTGGAAGCAATTGATGAGGAAAGTGGGAGCTATCATTGTCCACATGATATACTTTGACTGATGTTGAAAGTTTCCCCTGCCTCCATATATTTGTCTTTTCTATTAGACATGCAATAGGGACTAAAATACCACTATTAAGGTTCTTTTTTTTTTTTAAATAAAGCATGTAAGTCATTATAGTTATTATTTCAACATAATTGGAAACCTTGAGAGTTTATAAAGTTCATTCTAACTACATCCTCCAGCCAATGTCTTTTGCACTCCTTACTTCCTGTTTATTATTCTGTCTTATACATCCTCTAAATGTGGCAAGTCTTTAGGATTCTCTTCTTGACTTTCTGTTTTTCTTTTATGATTTTAGCTGTTATTAACAAAGACTCATTTTTCTTAGCTGGAACTTTTTTCAGATATAAAGAGTACACTTGAGACTCAAAGTTCTTACTTAGACTTAGTTTTACTGAGCTCCAGAAATGTATTTCTACTATCTACTTGCATATAACTACAAAATATATGAAAAGCTAGATGAGAATTCAGGCTTGAGAGTAACTTTGTTAAAGATTCTAATGCCATGTAGATATAACATGTTTAGGTTAACATGCTTGTTATTTTCTATTCTATTAGTTTGTTATAAATTTGTTAGTTTAACGATAAGAAACATATTCATTACTAACAACCCCTCTTTCAAGTACACCGATAAACTTGTTTATTATTAATTTCTTCAGAGTACTCTTCTACTAAGAATGGAAAATATAACTATGCAGAGGTTGTAAAATATATATAATTTCTAAAGAATAGGTAATTATTTTTACATTTATAGTCCCTGAGTGTCTGATTCCCTACAATTTCTTGTACATAAATTGGATTATCCTTTTAAAGCAAAAATCTGTTGCATGATTTAAAAGCTACCAGTAAATTAAATTAAATAACTTGTATTATGTTGTTGTAACACAGCCTGTTTATAAATAGTAATCTCCTGTGTTAAACATAAACATATTTTCTTGATAGTCTTCAAAAGTTCTGTGAAAATGTTTATTTTTTATTATTAGAAAAAATTGATTTTATTTTGCACATTGTTAAATGATTATCTCATCTCCTTTAGCAGCTTGTTTCATTTAGAATTACCAACACATTATTTTGGTTTTGTGTAATATATACTTTTATTCTCACAACTTAATTATTTACTTTTTTAATAGATTTAAATTACAGAGCAGGGCTTTTAGTAACATTGAACTCATCCTATAAAACTTACCATAATTTAAAAAAATAAATAATTTAAGAAATTTAAAAGAAAAAATAAATCCCTCCAATGTTTTAATATTTCAAAAGTTTGGATTAATTATTATTTATGAAATAAAGAAATGTAATAATGTATAGGATAGAAATGAGTTGAAAAATTTCTGAAGCTTAGGCTTTAATGGACCAAAGAATCATAAAAAAACTGAGGACTAGTCATTTTGTTGACCAAAAAGGTAAAAGATATTTAAAGAAATAAGAGAACAATTTTTTAAATGTCACATAACGATTACAAAATTTTACTAACATAATAGAGAGGAAACAGTTGCCAAGATTTTTGAAGCTTTGAAGCTACATCAGATTGCTTTTATATATTACAAGGTAGGTCCTTCCAATCTGAAATTCAGGACATCCTCTTAATGTTTAGTCTAGAAACCAAAAGATAGTTAAATTTCAGAAGTCAGGTCTGTCAGATGTAGCGGCTAATATACATCATCTTCTAATATCTGGGAAGCTGTCCTGATACCTTTCCTAAGAAGTAAACTGACATTCCTCAAGGGCATTCTTTTCAAAGAACAGCTCTAATGCAAATAACTCTTGCTAATTTAATCGCCATCTACAAACTCTTATGAACACAATGAAAAGAATGTCTTGAAGATGTCATTGTCATAAAAATGCAGATGTCTGTATCTGAGACCATTAATCAAATCTTTATTTTTTGCGAGTCTTCAGATTAGCTATATTAAAATAATAATAGACAATAGATTATTGAAAAATTATAAATTGCTACAAATTGATGATACTTTCTACATATTAAGAAACCTTTTTTTATATGGAATATATAATAGCTAAAAATGCCATTTAGTATTTGCTGGACACCTTCCATCCTTACTTTTACAAGTCTGCCGCATTGTTAGTTTTCCCTTTATCAAGAGCCTTCACATGGCTACCCAGACTGTGAAAACTATGTGAGTCCTTGTCTACAGGTTTCAGTAGTCAGTCAGGATTCTGAATGTAGGAGAATTATGTAAAGAAACAAAGGGAGAAGAAGAGAGCTAATAATTTGGAATTTGTCCCAATCAACTCCTTGGAAAAAAAAAAAAAAGAGTTCAGTTCAGAAACAGAAAACCGTATTTTCTATTTTAATAGATACTAATCATTTGTCTATTTTTCATTGTGAACTATATGGCAAGTTTAGCATCCTTTTTATACTGGAAAATAGTGATTAAACCCACCAACCAGTCTCTTTTCATTCTGTTTTTATTGAGTAATAATCTGTCAGAACTCTAAGTGATGCGGCATATAAATTCTGACCCTGGATGTAGCCAGCATCCTGTCTGGGCTTATGCCTATACAATTTGTCTGGCATTGTGTTCTAAATTTACATTTGATTTGACCAAACATATATGCCTTCACGCAATATTCAGTTTGGAAGGGATTAAAGGAAAAATAACATGGTAAGTAATTCTAACTGAGGTTATAAGGGTCTGCCCAAACTGTAAAGGGTCTGAGATTTCACCAAACCTCTAAGCTAACACATTAGACTACTACAGTAATCATGGATGTTGGCAGAAAACAGGAGACTCCTGGGTTGGAGATGAAAGATTTTATTATTCACAGCCTAGCAAAGCATGAGCATCAGTATACTGTTTTCATTTCCCTTGCCTCCATTTCTATAGAGGTGATATGAATGGACCCAGATGGACATATGCATATACAATTGGATTACATGATAGGGAAACTTGACTTGGGGGCCCAAATATTTTATAATAGGCAATGAGCATTCCTGCATTTTCTCTGGAAGGAGACACTATATCTTCCAATGCAGAAACTGCACATACAAGAAAATGGCAATTAGTGCCTCACTTTTAAGACACATAGAAATGCAAGAGACTCATGGAAAGTGTCTCCCAACAGAATGAAGAATATATTATCATTTGAAAATAATTAAATCCATCTCATTTACACCCCCTTAATCTTCCATAAACCTCAGTAACTCAAGGGAAAATGCATTTTGTAGTATGGATGTAAAAGATTTATCTAAGGTTTTGTAAGAATTTGGGAAAAATACATAGTATATTTTATATAGAGATTAGAGGAAAATATGCCTGTTAGAATGTGAGGAAACTGAAATGTTTTACCTGCTATCATGCTAAAAACTGCTAGCCAGGAATTCTAGAAGATAAACAGTTTCAAAGACTTGAACATTTAAAATTGATTAGTAGTCAATTGCTAAAATTTATTTTTCAAATTATACTTAAGACAATATCACTAGAACTAATTTATATATTAATATCTATTTAAACAAATATCTTATAGTCTTCATAATTATTATATATTTAAGTAGTTATGTCAAAATTAAATATAGTATGCTCGATATTAAGGATTTTTATTTGTTACAGAAATTAGAGAAAATCATTTGATGAGTTGTCTGCATAATATAAAAAAATGAAAAGCCACTAAGCAAAAGTTAAAAAGCTGGGTAGCTTAGAACTTAATTGAATAATTAAAACAAAGTTTTAATTTTTAATTTTTGAAAGAAAACAGATGTTTGAGTGTTACATGGCTCTTAGTAATTTGACCATTTTACTCTCATTTTTCTTATTTTTTTATTATTTAAAATTAAGCAATCATGGATAATCCTCATGAAAATCACAGGAAAATATTATCATGCATAATAGTAAATAAATATTTTGGGTTTCTGTACCTTCTAAATCAATATCTATAAAAACAATTAGAAATTAAAGATGTTGGTTGAAGTTGTTAAATAAGTTGGTGTGAAAATATAAGTTATTAGGAACTCTAAAATTTTACAGAATATTTTTATACTTTGAAAGAAAGCAATTAACGTGAAAGCAAGGGCCAAAATGGAATTAAACATAAGATAGGTATTATTAGGATGCCTCTAAAATATTCTTCATCAACAAAAGAAGAAATTACAAAGTTTAATTTACTTTGTTTCAACAAGTTCTGTCATGAAATAAAAATATTTCCATTATTTTGACATCATATTTCTTCTATCAGTTTGGATTGTTGTGTGAGAAGGTTTCATTACTGAGAAAGAATTCAAGAGTGGCTATTGAAAGAAAATATTGCCATATTTTGGCTCTTTGGCTGTTCACCAGCTCATGCACACCCTTCATTCTATACATTTCTTTAATTCCCTCTTTAGGGGAACAAACTCAAAGTTCCATCAGAGTACAAAATCTAACTTAAACACTAAGATTTCTGTGTCTGTTGTCCCATCCATGGGACATAGATTTGGCTATTTTTGGTCTAGCAAACTATATACTCAAAGACACATTTCTTCCCCAACACAGCCAGCATATGTAATATGAAATAATCGTAAATTCGCCACTTGGTGAAAAAAAAATCCCATTTGGGAAAGAACATTAATAAACACATGGATTTACTGGTGGGTAGCAATGATCACATTTCATTACCAGGAGTAATAAAATTCATCTATCTACTTTGAGACTGGAGTAGATCTATTAATTAGTCCACTTGGCAAATCTTCATTTTGCTCTCTGAAGGAACTTCTTTTTCACTGCCCTCACCACTCTTGGTTTTGAACTTGAGGAAATTAAATATATTTTTTTCCATGTCCAAACTGAGACCACTCCCTATTGAAGTTTACCTTATGATCCAAGAAAGCTACTGGAGCTACAGCTGTTTACACACTGCTTAAGGAGGTATCGAGAAAAAATGCTTGTATTTCTTGGTCACTTGTATCTCTTGGCCATCCCTACCTGCCAAGTAGGCTGAAAAACAGTCTTCTAGCCAAGCACATTGTTCATCTGCAGAAAATTTTAGTGCTATAAATAAAGGTGAAGGTAAATGTGGGTATTGTAGAGGTAATTAGTAATCTTTGCAACAAAATGTAACAGTAAATTTATCCTCTTTCTCCCCCAGTGGTGTTCTCATTCACGGTCTTCTGGTGAGTGATTGGTAGCACAATCCACAGTGAACAGAATTCTGACAGTCATTCTTGACACAGGTTTTCAACTCTTGTCCCATATCCAAACATGCAACATTCTCAAGATTCTTAATTCTCTTTCACCATGGGTCCTTTATAACAGCATAACACATTAGCTCCAGCTACACTATTTTTCCCTTGCATTTTCAATCCATAATGTTCAAAATGTATTAAATATACTTGATTACTTTTTCATTAGTTCCTTGATCCACTGCAATCTGTTTTCTACTATTTCCCCCATGTAAATGCTTCATAGAAACTCCTTAAAGTGTTCAAGGAAAACTACTTACTAAATCATATAAAACTTTTTAGTCATTGTTTTATTCATTCTCATTGAAACTTTATATTCTGTGGTCTACCTTCTCCATCTTGAACACTTATCCCTTAATTTCTTTGAATATACTTTTTCCATCCATTCTTTCTTTCTCTCCTATAACTTTATAGAAACTATTCTCCTTTCTAGTGTCAATCGGATCACCTGTATTTAGGCTACTATCCATTCTTCTTGTTTGTGAAGACATAAATAATCTTCTTTCTCTTTTATACTTAGCCTCTATATATAAAATGGGAAACTCCTAATGATATTTATGTTGTGTTAAGCAGAGGGCCTTCTTAGATGTAGATTCTGTAATCCCTAGAGTTTGAGAATATGTTACATGACACGACAGAGTAGATTTTCAGATGTATGTGAGGTTATGGATCTTAAAATAGAGAGATTGTAATAGATTATCTATTGGTTCCAGTGTAATCACATGATTCCTTAAAAGCAGAGGCCTTCTAAAAAGATATAGCAGAAGAGAAACATGGGAAATTTAGGAGCATGAAAGAGACTTGACCTACCAGAGCCAGAGGGACCAAATGGAAAGCATGAAAGGGAACGTGGGCAGCTTCTAGGAGCAAAGACTGGTTTCCAGCTGATAGGCATAAAGGAAATGACCTTAATCCTACAACTGCAGGGAACAAAATTTAGCCAACACCCTGAATGTGTTAGGAAGCAGATATTTCCCCAGAGCTTCCAGCAGGGAACCTGCTGCCCTGCTAAAACCTTGGTTTCTGTCACTCAGACTTTTGGCCTCCAGATAGTGTGAGATAAAGACAAACAAACAAACAACAAACAACAACAACAAAAACATTATTTTGAGCTGCTTGGTTTGTGGTGATTTGTCATGAAAACAATAGAAAACTTAATACGTGTGCAAAATTTTTTCCATCTTAAATGAAAGAATTCTGGAAATGTGGAGCCTGAACATGGCTCTCCTTCCCTCCCCAGATGTATCTAGGTTATTTGCCTCTCTTGAGTCAAGTGGCTGATGACCTTGTAGCTCCCTTTGGGAGGGGCGGTGACTGCATGATCCATAGACATACTTTTAAAGAGTCATGTGGAGAGCAGGAAATTGCCTAGAATGTCGCCAAAAAGTCCAAAGACCTTAGTGGAAGGAAGAGGTTCCTAGAAGGAACTTTTTGTGGGAGAATTACTGAGATTTGGGAGGAATGCCATGGCCCTTCGTGAGAGTGTTAAAATGCCAGACTAGAACTAAAGGATCAAGTTAGGTCTTTCTAAAATACAGAGGGGAGACTGAGGGCAGAGGGAAAGAGAAGCAGGTTGGGTCTTCCCTATACAGAAATTGGGAAAGAATGGAAAGACCCATTGGGTCATAGTTTATGTCGGTGAGAAAGTTGGGAGTGGCCTGAGTGCGTGGTTTGAGGTTGCTGTTAGACGTCTGCCAGGATGAAGTCATCTGAAAGCTTGAATGGAGTTGGAGGACCTACTTCCAAGGTGGCTCTCTCACATGGCTAGCAAAGTGTTGCTGCCTTTTGTCATGAGGCCTCAGTTTCTTTCCATTTTTACCTTTACACTGGGCTGCTTGAGGCCTTGTGCCAAAAAGACATCAAGGGAACTTAAATGCTTATTACTATGTGAAAGAAGCCAATCTGAAGAGGCTACATACTATATGATCCCAGCTCTATGCCATTCTGGAAAAGGTAAAACTATAGAGACAGTAAAAAGATCAGCGATTGCCCAGGGCTAGAGCGGAGGGAAGGAAGGAAATATAAATAAGTGGAACACAGGGGAATATTAGGGCAGTGAAACTATTCTATATAACAATGTAATGGTGAATACATATTATTATACATTTGTAAAAACCCATAGACTGTACAACACAAAGGGTGAACCCTAATGTAAATAATGGATTTTAGTTAAGAATATATAATATTGGCTCATCAATTGTAACAAATGTACTACACTAAAGCAAGATGTTAATAGTAAGGGAATCTCTGAAGGGGGCGGGGTAGTGGGAAGGGGAGAGAGGATATACGGACCTCTGTACTTTTTGCTCAATTTTTCTGCAATGCTAAACTATTCTAAAAAAAAAAAAGTCTATTAATTAAAAAAATAATTGCAAGCCTAGAGAGAATGGGCAAATGTTATGGCCAAACTGAGTTGAAAAAATGGCCAATATAAATGTTCAAAATTGACAATAGAATAAATGGAACATTCATATGCACCAATTACCATGGATAGTTTCATATTAACTTTATCTAATTTTTTGAATTAGTAATGTAAATGCTTATTAAAATATATAAAGGCATAAAAAATATGAAAACCCCTTTGTTTGATAAAGAATTTATAATTCCATAAAATCTTAATATTAATAGTATAGAAAGGTAACTATAAATTAATCTCACTTATGAATATAGATCAAGCTTATCACATTAATCATTAGCAAATAGAATACAGCAAATTATCCAAGGAATAATACCTATGACCAAGCAAGATTTACATCATGAATAAAAGAGCAACTTAATATGAGAAATTCTGTCAACATGTGGTAAAGTTTTTTATTCCGCAGAGGACAACACAAATATTCCCAAGGAGTATTTGGCAAATATAAATAATGTTTTTGCAAAGTATATAATTTTATGGTCCATCTTTTTATCTTGTGGAAATTCTTGAATATATGCATTGAAGAGAAATAAGCCTGTCGTACTTGAGTTCATACCTTTTATCCAGTTAACTTCTTGATTCTGCCTCTCTTCTTCCCTCCTAACTTTCAATCTTTATTTTTTCCTTCCCCATCTCACTTCAGAGGCATTACATGAGGGACTTTTAGGTAGTTGCAAACACATCTTATTACAGCTAAGTTTACATTTGGCTATAAATGATAGAAAGAAGAAGTCTGGAGGTTTGTAACAAGGTATCCAGATTCCTTCTATTTTTTTGCTCCATGCTTAATGTGATGATTTTGTTTTCATGGTCCCAAGATAAACTGTTAGACATCAGAATTACTTACCAATACTGAATAGTGACTGCAAAATATTTTCTTCACTTGAAGTTTTGTCTTTATAATGGAAAGCGGAATATTCTAATAAGGCCACATTTATTTCATAACTGTTGAAATAATAATAAATATTCTGTTCATCAATATTCACAGTACTTCTTGTACTCAGCCATTTGCAATAACATTTAACCCCAAATCTCATAGGTTTACACCAACAAATATTTATCTCACTGATATTAAATGTTGGTGGCTGTTTATCTGCTGCATATGTCTTTTCATTCTGGGAATCAGGTAAGAGGAGCAAAGTATATTTGCCACATGCTCTTCTCAGGGCAGAGGGAAAAGAGCAAATGATAAAAACTTTCAATGTCTCTTAAAGCTTTTGCTCAGATATAACGTACATCATACATGTTCACAGTCCATGTATCAAGGTGAGTCACATGGACAAGCCTGACACTTAGGAAGAATGTACATTTTGCCTGCAGGGAGCTGTTATAAGTCACTTGGCAATGGATAGAGTTGTTTAACCCTCTCAGAGGAAATGAAGAAAATAGTTGGGAACAATAATTTTCCCGATCAGCATAAGCCTATAATTAGGAAACAGTTTACTAGAGTAAATAATAGAATTGGCTTTGGAATTGAACCTGATTCAATTCTGGCTCTGTTGATTGCAGGTTGACTCTTAGAAATTAACACATTTTATCTATAAAAAAACTATGATTAAATGCTTTATTATAAAGCATTTATATTTTAAATTGCCTTAAAGGTGACTTGCACATAGTTACTGCCCAACAATTTGTTATCATTTCTTAGGCCATATGAAAATAATCAATCTTATTTTCCAGTGAAAATCTCAACCAATTTGCTAGAATTGTGATAGATATATCCATAGACACTCTGAAAATTATCTGGATTTTCATCGTACACTTTGTTTAGACACGAAAGGGTGAAACTGATATTTCTATGTGAGATTGGAAGCTAAATAAACTAAATAGCAATATAAACAAGTCATGTTAAATTCAGAAAGCTGAATGTTTTATGCACTCGTATTTGGCCTCACACAAATATATATAGCTTATGAATTTTCATGAAATGAATTTATTTCATGAATTTGAAGATTTATTACTTTGTTTCAGATTGTGAATAAGTGGTTAAATGTGTTATCATATCTAGTCATTCTCTGGTCTTGCAGAAGATATCAAAAATGTATTTATAAATCTAAGAAAGAAGATGCTAGTGATTATGCAGGATTTTAGTCCACTTATTCACCATTACAATAATAATCCTCTATGGTTTTTCAAAGTATTATTAAACAACTAGTGACAAAAACAAGATGAGATTATTTTGTGGCTTTTGGTTTTAGAAAAGAGCTAGACTATTGATTTGTGTTCTTTTAAATTTCTTTATCGATTAGTCCATTTTGCTATAGCCCATTTTTTTGTTTTTCGACATGGTTTCTTTAACTGATAAAGAAGTTTTAAGAAAATATGATGAGATTGAATTAAGTCTTTGGTCAGAATTATTTTGTCATCTTTAATTTTCCATTCTCTGATCCAGAATTCTCTTATTCTCCTATGTTTCAATTCATTAGACACCTAGAAGTTTGCCTTTTCCTTTATCAGTCCAATGGTTTAAAATTCCAGATGTGTACAGCCCCAATGATCTATCTAAACATAACTAGCTGATCATATTAGAATTGAAGTGAAATGTAGAATTTTAAATGAATGTGAGTTTTTCTAAGAATGCAAACCTCTGGACTATTTGGAGACTGCCTTGTAGACGTGTTTATAATACACATTATAGAGAATTCCAAAGAAAAAGCATTTGGTATAACAAAGATGATTTCATATTCTAGTGAATATCTCAAGGGCCACAATGTAGATATTGAATTTGACTGTCAAGTATATTTTTTCTCTCATTTTCTTTCTTCTGAGATTTGTATTTTAGGTTTGGCCAATTGTAGTAACTCATCTTCAAGGGATTAATAAATATTCTAGAGGTAAGCCCCAGAACCAAGCTTCTGGGATTGCTATGCAGATGTTAGAAAAGGAAGTTCTATTTCTCCGAGGACTGCCATGTTGAGACGGGTGTCTGAAATTTTGGCAGATGACTGAATCCTGATTCAAGTGTTTAAGGGCCTGGAATTAGGTACCATTTCAGATTTTTTGTCACCATGAGATCTTTCCCAAGGAAAAGAACTATAAGCTAATTAAGTCACTATCATTTGTAACCAACATGTTCATTTCTCAGGTAAATAATAGGAGTGCTTACTTTGATAAATTAAAATTAAAAGAAAATTCTAGAACATTAAGCGTCTTTCCTGGCCTTGGTAAATTGAGAATAATTGTCTCATAGATCTGATCTGGGCAAGCACTGATGAGTTGATGGTACTTGACCCTATTGTGTTTTGCATTGAAGATAGAGAGGGGAGGAGCATTCACTTGCATAGTCTTTGAATGTCTTAAGTAAGATTTTATTGTTAAACTAGAAAGAATAAATATAATATAGTAAAGCTATGTTATAGATTAATTTACACCGATTAATCAAATATACTGCTCTCTTCACTCCTTCCTTCTTCATGCACACCAATAATTAAAGAAGGAAGGAGGGAAGGTGAAAAGGAGGGAGAAAAAGTGAAAGTGACACAGAGAGAGGAGCTTTATTTTGTGTGTGTGTCTCCAAAAATGTTAAACCCAAAGAAAAACAAGGACATCGTTAATCTAGGCAATTTTACACAGCCTGAACTTTTTATCTTAGCATTCTTATATCTTTTCTATTCTCTCTCTCTTTCTCTTTTATGTGATAAAATATACTTTAATGTTTATTTTGTATATTTAAAGACATTACTAAGCAGGGTTGCAGTTTCAGTCAAACTGAAGATGAATGTTAAGAAATTACCAAGGATAATTGTAATTCTATTTTATGAATGAATTATAGAACCTAAGTCCTATATGATAAATGATTCCACTATTTTTTTAAGATTAAGTTTTCCATCTCCATGTTAATGGAAAGCTTGGAAAAAGAAAGGGATGGAAATAAACACATGGGAAAGAAACATTAGATTTTGCTTTACAGAATTTGGACACATTTTTATAGAGCATTGCTAACTCACTACAGAGAGGCTTGATATGAACTCTTTTTGATCATGGTCCAGAGTGGTAGAAAGACATCTAACAATGAATTCATTGAGGAATACTTAAGTTATGGCAGTCTGATTTAAAAGTCCACTATTGCTTTATAAGAATTCGCACTGAAGAAAAAAATTATGGCTTTTTGTCTGATGATCTTTTCTATCCATGTGTTTGTTTACCAGCCAGGAGAGGAGAAGAGGATGACTAGATTAGTTATATGTTGTATTATTTTAAAATTTCCTGTATGGATAAGTTGCCTAAAATTCTCTAAAGGTTTTTAGCAGAAACAGGTTTCAATAAAAGTTCTGGTAAAATATAAAAACGAGTAATAATCTTTTTAGTATTTTAAAATATATTATGGAAAATTTTAAACATTTGCTTGAAAAGTAGTAAAATGAAACCTCATTGAAGACATGACCTGGATTCACTAATTATGCTGGGAGGAGGAGAGAACCAGAGAAGTGGGGGCACCTGGCAGCTGTTTTTTTAGCAGAAAGGGTAACATCAGGCTTTTCCCTCATGATCAGTTTTAACAGGCCTAATAAGAGTCAGAATTACTAGAGACATATTCAGGACTGTTCATGAGCACAGGTAAACAGTTACGATCAAGGTAAGACTAGAGACTGACTAGATTTTTAAGCACCATACTCTATATTGTGGGAAAAAGTCAGTTATTTAGGACTAAGTGGCCTAATTCATAGTATTACTTTTGCCTCTGACTGTAGATACAAATCATTGTGAAAATTATTATCAGGGAAGAGTAAAGCAGAAATTTCAATAGGAACTCAGAGAACAACAGTCCTTAATTAGAGAATATCATATAAATGGGAGAACAGTAAAAGTTAGAATGTCATTTCCATACTTTTTTTCCTTTTCTAGCTTATCCAAGACTGTTTTTTCTTTTCCAAGCTTGAATTGAATTGCGATTTTGAATTGTATTAGAAAATCTTGGTTATAAAAAGATTTTGCTTAAGCTCATTAAATTGCAAAAGTGCTTCTATGCTGATATCTTCTCCAATTTTCAATCCGAAGGTCTAAAAGGCAGACCTTGTGCTAAGAAAAATGAGATTACTGATTAAAATTTGGGTACATGGTTCCTGGGCCTAGAATCTGCAGATGACATCAAAATGAATACTAAATGCCTACACTTAGGCTTTTTATCATTTATACTTCTTGATACTTCATTTCACTTTGTTAAGTGTTTCTTGCACGTGACAGCTTTGTTGAAGGTGTAGCACATAACCTTAGACAGCGTTCTACTATGAGAAAGTTATAATTCCATAAACAGCTTCACTTATATTAGCATAAAGACATAACAAGGAATTATAATTTATTTACACTTCTTGATAGTCTTTTGGCAAATTTGGATCTTTATGTTGTCTATACGTTTCATATGATTTTTAAGATAGTAATGTTTTACCATTTATTGAGGTCTTATATATATGATAAGCACTATTTCAAGTACTTTATGTTTAATCATTTATTTAATACTCGCATCAAACCTATAAGTACAACACTATAATTTTCATTCTTTGTACTAATAATGAAATATTCCTGAAGCACAGAAATATTAGTTTACCAAGAGCAAAGAATTAGTAATTGTCTGAGCTTGAAATTCAGGAAGGCTGGCTCTTGGCCCTGTGCCTGTAACCACTTACCTATATAAACAAACACAAAAAAGCAACCCCAAAAGGGAAAGACAATCAGATTTTAAAATATTTTCAGTTGGTATTTATAAATATGACCATTGAATTTTAATTGTTCCAAAATTCAAGGTAGTAAGACTGGAAACTAAATTTTACAAATGCAAAATGTATAGCCTTTTCTATCTTGGTGAGGATAGTAGTTTTTAGCTTGAGAATTTATAAAAACTGACTAAATACACACACACACATGTATATAAATATATATGAACAATATTAGAAAGACAAAAAAAGAATAATGAATTTAAAAAAATTTCAGAAATCTTCCTTTGAGTTTTTTAAAAATATCAAAAGTGAATACGAAAGACAATTTCATGGAAAAAAAAGCACTAGAATCAGGATTAGACAAAGTAGAACTTTGTTATTAGAAAGAAGGCAATTGGACACCTGCTAAAATGCTTTACATTTGTATAGGACAGTGACAGATGCACCTCTATCTCTTGAGATTCACCATTTCAGGGTGTGCTACTATAGTTTATACTAGCAGCCAGAGGATTGACATGTAACCAATAGAGGATGCACAAAGACTACAGCTCTCTCACCCTTCAGGTGGAATAACTCTACAGTGTGTTTGACACTGTTTCCTAGAATTTCTCCAAGGGATTAAGCTTCATTCACTCACAGTGATAGAGGACTTGATGGATGACATGCTGCTTTTGGCTATTGGGAGTATTTACTGCCATCAAGCAAACTACTCCAAATGTTAGTGGCTTAAAACAATAACCATTTTACTACATTTCACAATTTTGTGATTCATGAATTTGGGCAGAGCCCAGCTGTATACTTCTTGTGATTAAATAACATCAAGTGGGGACATTTAGGGGTGTTCATCTAGTGACTGTGCTAGTGTGGAGGTTCCAAAATAATTTTGCTCACATGTTTGGTGACTCAATAGCGACAGCTGGAATGCTGAGCCTAACTAGGTTTCTCCCCCTTCTCCTGATCTTTCTAGTGGGTAATTGGACTTTGTACAAAGCAGTTTAGCACTCTAAGACCAAGTATTTCAGGAAGTGGAAACTGCTAGTCTCAGGATTTTGGCTTGGATATTAGATTAGCCCTCTGCCATACTCAGTTAATCAAAGAAGTCATAACCCTTTCTGCTCCACCAGATTGAAAGAGCAGGGAGATAGATCCCATCTTTCTATGTATGGTAAGGGTTTAAAAATTGTGGCTGTCTTAAATCTATCACACCATCTTCTTCCCTTCCCTCTCTCACTTCTTTCCCCTCCTAGTATTTGTTTTCGGTTGCATCACCCAAGAATGACCATCTCAAGAATATTTATCTCAGTATTTGTTTCAGTAGGAACCCAAACTAAGGAAGGAATTTTATATTTGGCCAAAAGGAGGGTTTTATAGACAATATTATTTTTGATTCTTGAACAACTGTGGTGAGATAGGTCTTATTACTTTTTTCTCATTACGAAGATTGTGGGTGAGAGATGGGAGCTGGAAATCGAATAATAGTTGGAAATCGAATAAAATTTTTCCAACTCTAATGCCAATGTGTTTGTCTCTGTACTTAAGAATGAAATAAGAAGAATAAACCTAAAAGGAGTCATTTAGATAAAAGTAAGATTGAAATGTAAATGCTAAGCAGTATTTTTATTTTCATTTCTTTACTCAGTAGACAAATTCAATTCAATTTAAGAAACTTCCATTTCTGATATTTTAGCAAATGGTTCTGTCAATTGACATGAAGTCAAAGGGTTTGCTAACTGGCTTACTCCTACGTGACAATAGGTACATAGAATTGCTGATGCTTAATTTGACGGGCACTGGAAATAGAGGGGGAATTAACTTTGGGTATACACCTCTACTGTTCCTGGCTGTGCCATTGACTTTCTCTGCTATTTTATTTAATTCTCACATTGTAAATAGTATCTACACTTTTAAGATAAGGAAAGTAAGGCTTAATAGCAAGCAGGGATTCTAATGCAGTCTGTCTGGCCACAGAGCCAGACAGATTCAACTACACATCACTTTTTCCAAGGAGAGGAAAATGATTAGTGGTGATTTTCCTGTAGGAGAAGTGAATTACTGGCCTGGGAAAACTATGAGATTCTTTTGCCCTGCAACTAATAGTTACAGTGCCCTGCTGGGGAAGTTGAAGCAATTTTCTTCTGCATGATAGGTCCCTACATTTTGTTGTTTTTAAACAGCTGCCATTGAAGTCAAATTTGACCTACTGCTGATATGATTATGTCTCTGTGTCTCCATCTTTTCTGTGGCTGTCTTTATTCTTGTCTGTTCAGTCTTGTGAATCACTGGTTTTTGTTTGTTGGTTTATTTATTTATCATTTTTCAATTAGGGTTGACATTCAATATTATTTTATGTTAGTTTCAATTGTATAGCATAGTGGTTAGACATTCATATAATTTATGAAGTGATCCCTCCTGATTAGTTGAATACCCACCTGGCACCATACATAGTTATTACAGTGTTATTGACTATATTCCCTAGGCTGTACTTCACATCCCTGTGACTACTTTGTAATTAAGAAGTACTTTGTGCTTCTTAATCCCTTCGCCTTTTCACCAAGCCCCCTAACTCCCCTCTCTCATTGCAACTATCAGTTTATTTTCTGTATCTATGAGTCTGTTTCTGTTTTGTTCATTTTATTCTTTATGTTCTGCATATAAGTGAGAGTATATGATATGTGTCTTTCTCAGTCTATTTTACTTAGCATAATGCCCTCTAGGTCCATCCATGTTGTCACAAATTATTTTATTTCTTTTATTGCTGAGTAATATTCCATTGTATATATGTACCATAACTTCTTTATCCAGCCATCTATTGATTTTGGGCTCTTAGGTTGCTTCCATATCCTTGCTATTGTAAATAGCGCTGCAGTGAAAATTATGGCTGGTGAAAGAATAAATCTAACCAATCATGCTTACATGATTTTATCAATTTTTAAAATTTGTTGCTAATATTTTGGATAAAAAAAAGGTATTCACTTTTTAAAATGGCATTTACTTGATTACCAGTAAAACTAAACAACTCTCTTATTTATTTTCTAATATTACTTCTTTTTGAATTATATTATTTTATAATATACTAAAATGAATTTATAAACTATGTATTACAGATACCTATATTTTGAGATGTGTTGCAAGTCTTTTTTCATGATGTTATTTGTCTGTTGATATTGCTTATAATACATTTTGTCACTGAGTGAAGTCTAGTTCAATATATTCTGTATGAATTCTGATTTTTGTATTTTTTAAAAAACAAGTAACGATGTTAAACAAATATTCTTTTAAATTTATTATTAAATTTAAATTTAAATATTTAATCTTATATGATAGTAATATAACATATTTTTTCTAACATATAGATAATTTTGGCTATACGTGTAAACTATCTTTTCCCAATAAAGTCAAACTTTATTTTAAATTCATATCCCTAATTTCTCTATATCCAAAGATATATTCTCATATCCTTCATTCTATTTCTGCTTGCTAGTCTGGTCCAATATTTATCTATGTGTGTGTATCTGTGTGTTTGTGTGTGTACATGGGTATGTAGTGTAGTGAAGATAGTGCTCTTATAATACTCTTCATTTTTTTAATAGAGAAATTTGCAGCTATATGTCCCTCAAAAACACTTTTTTATCTAATTTCACAAATTTTAGAGTTTGTATTTTCATTAAATAATGTGCTTACAAAAGTTCAAAAATTTTCATTGTGATTTCTAATATGATTCATGAGTTATTTAGCAGTGTGTTTTAATATCCAAATTCTATTTGGTTTATATAGTCAGAGGAATTATTCTGTATGGTTTTAATCCTTTAAAATATACTGAAAATTGTTTTACAGCTAAGCATATGTCCTGTCTAAATGAATGTTTTACGAATGCTTGTGAAAAATTTGTATTCTGCAGTTGCTACTTACAATATTCTATAGATGTTAATTAATTCAAGGTGGTTAATAGTGTTTTTGATTTTATCTATATTTGCTGATACTGTATGTTTGTTTTGTTCTCTCATTTGCTGATAGAGTGAGTTGTAAATCTATTTTTATAGAATTATCTATTTTTCTCATTTATTCTGTCAACTTTTGTTTTTGGAATTTTGATGATCATATCTTCCTAATGAATTAATCTTCGAGCACAAAATATCCCTTACTATCTCTGCTATATTCTTTGTCTTAAAATCTATTTTATCTGATATTAATATAACTACTTCAGTGTTCTTATACATTCCATTTGTATATACTTATATTTCTATCAATTTACTTCTAACTTATCTTTGTCTTTATATTTAAACTCAGTCTCATAGACAACATAGAGTTGGATCTTGCTATTTTTTCATTCTGATAATCATTGCTTTTCAAAGGAAGTGATTAGACAATGTAAAATTTAATGTAACTGTTATGATCTGACTTCAGTCTGCCATTTTACTCTTTATTATTGTTTTTCTCTTTATTTTATTTTTTTGTCCCTGTATTCCTTTTATCCTGCCTTCTTTTGGGCTAATCAAATATTTCTAAGAATTTTCTTTTAATCTATAGACTTTTTAGTTATATCTCTCTGTATTATTTTCTTAGTGTTTGCTCTACGGATTATAATATACACACAATCTTTCCTAGTCCTACTAGGAGATTATATTGTATCAATTTTCATAAAATACCTAATTTTATTGCTTTTTGCTTTATTGTGCTTCACAGACATTTTTTATTTTACAAACTGAGGGCAAGATCTTCCACCAAAAAGATTATATCTTGCTTTGTTTTGAGACTTGCTTTATTGCAGGGGTCTGAAACCAAACTCAAAATATCTCTGTGGTATGCCTATAATTTTGGCTTTAAATAGTTGTATATATTTTTAAAATATTAAGGGTAAAAATGTTCTTTTATATTTTTCTTCAGACTAACAGTTTTTGGTTGTATTTATTTCTTCCTCCAAATGCATGTTCCCATGTGACATAATTTTACTTCACTCTAAAGAGCTCAGTTTGAAATTTTTTTGTAGAGCATGTTTGCTAGTGACAAATCTCTTTGTTTTCTGTTATCTTTATTTTATATTTTATTTTTATTTCATTATCATTCTTGAAGGATATTTTTTCCCAATATTTTCAGTATGTCATTCCAGTGCTTGTAATATTCCTCTGTATGTAATTTGTTGCTTTTCTCTAGCTACTTTTAAGAGTTGTCTCTATATAGTTAGTTTTTAGCAGTTTGCCTAGATGTGGTTTTCTTTGTATTTATAATGATCATAATTGAGGTTCATTGAGCTTCTTTAGTCTGTACATTTATGTCTTTCACCAAAATTCAGGTTTTATCAGACATCGTATTTTCAAAATATTTTTATCTGCTTCTTTCTCTTTTCTCTTTCTGGGACTCTAATTACATTTTTGTTAGACTTGTTGATAGAGTCCCACAGTCCTTGAGTACCTTTTTATTTTAAAACAATATTATTTTCATTTTATTTTCTATTACATAGTTTCTATTGATCAATGTGCAACTTTGCTTGCTTTTTCAAAGAAAATTTCCACTCTTTTTTCGTGGTTATTCTGAAATTAAAATATTCAGCTTTTTATATTTGTTTCATAATTTCATTTGGTTTCTTTTTATACTTTCTATTTCTCATCTGAGATTTCCTATGTGTTTATTGTAAACATATATTGCTTTATATCTTTGAACATAGTTACAATAGCTGTTTTAAAATTCTTGTGTGCCTATTTCAACATTTTGGTTATTTCAGGATCAGTCCTTTCTCTTACATTCTCCTCTTTCTTCCTAAGCCTAGTAATTTTGGACTGTATCTTGAATGTTATAAATCTTATGAGATTCAGGATTCTGTTTCAGAAGAGTACTGATATTTTGCTTTATCAAGCAATTAACGTAGCTGAACCCGTGTTTCTCCTGCATTTGACAGCAGAAGAAATCTCTGTTTATTTTATTTAACTTAGCTGGGCTTCCTGGTTTCCGCCCCTTCCATGTGACATCAAGGGTTATTCAGAGTATGAGTAGGGCTTACACATAGAATTTTGGACTTTTTCCAGTCTGAACCCTTTTTTTAATGGGAATTATTCTTTCGTTTTCCTGCTTCTGTTGTTGCCCAAACTCTCTTCTGGTTTCTTAATCATCTTGCGTGAAAGGAAAGGAGCTAATCATAGATAAAAAGTTATAACAACTTCACCCCCCCACATAAGTGCCTCAAAATAACTTCTAATAATTTGTACGTTTAGTAGCTATCTTTTCTTATTCCTGAAAAGTTTAACAATTTTATCACATTTGGTATTTTATATAACATTTTCAATCATTTTGTCCAATTTAAACATAGCATGTTGATTCAGCTCCAAATTGCCTTCAGTGAATATTACTTGAAGAAAAATTGATGTATATATGTGTGTATATATATATATATGTTCATATGAAAACATAGTATCTCTCTTTTATATAGTTTTTATGTCTTCAATATAATTATGTTAATTTCTTTGTATAAGTCTTATATTTTGTTAAATTTATTCTTAGGCACTTTATTTTCAAGTTTTATTGTGACTGGATTATTTTTCCAATGCCATTTTAACTGGCTCTTGCTAGTATAATAAAAAAGAGCTTATTTTTACATATTCATTTTATATTCAAACACATTACCAATTCAGTTATTAATTCAAATGCTTTTAATGGACTTTCTTGGGGGTTACTAGATAAGCAAATGATATAACAAAATTAAAAAATGATACAACAATATTAAATATTGAACATTAGTTTTAAATATTTTTAGAGTTTTTATATATTTTTACTATCTACTTTGTTGACATATCATATGAACTAAAATGTATCTAATATATTGAAAAAATACTTGAATAATAATTGAAAACATGATATGTATTATTGGTGAAATATGAATTATAACAAACTTTTGGAAAGTAATTAATATTTGCCCATAATTTTTAAAAGCGCATAACCTTCGATCCAGTGATGTCACTTGAAAATCCTCTGAGAAATATAAATAAGCATACTAGCACTTAAGGACATATGTTCGAGTATGTTTATTTCTGCATTATTTTAATGCCAAAAGGACCCACTGGAGAATAATGTAAATATCTATAAATAGGATAACAGTTGAGTAGAATATGATATGGCCATATGTGAAATATTATACAATCATTAAAACTGATTAGATCTATGTCTATTCACTAGGAGTGATGTGCATTTTACATGATAAAGCAGAGCTATATGTATATGATAAAGCAGAGCTATATGTATATTTTTACCAGCTTGTAGGAAAATAAAATATATGCATATATTTTCATATGTTTCCATGCACATTACATTTGAGAGGATATTCAATTGAAGGAGAGAAAAGAGAAATTTATTTATTTTCCTTATTAGCCATTGTTATTTGATTTAAATGCATTATTTTGGTAATTCAAATGTCAATAAAGTAAGTATGAACCTAGAACATCTTTATAAACATAAAAATTCAATAAGTAAAAGGAATCTTGAAATTAGATTACATCTCTTTTATTTTTATTTTTCATAGTTCCCTTTTTCTAGCTTTTATAAATATATATTTCTAAATTAATCCCTGGTAAATCCCAAATTAGCCAATTTATGTAAAGGCTTATATGAATAATATGAATTATTAAGAATTGTAAGGAATTTGCAGAAGAAAGTATTACCTAATAATACAGTGCATTGAGGAAGACTGAAAATTCATGTAGCCGTATTTAAAGTAAACAGTATTATTTATTAATTTTGGGGCTTTTGAATGACTAGCTGCTGATAGCTTCCCAGGTGTCACTTAAATATCTGTCCATAGTATGTGTGGAAAACATTTACAATAGCTTTAAATTTAGTGCAAGATTGATTTTGAAACATTCCTTGCAGGTGCACAAATATTCATTATACTTGACTATTAATTTTGAATATTACTCAGCCAGTACTGGCCTTCTGGCTACTTTTGCAATTAACCTCTAGCCTATTGACAATAGCACTTTTAATTATTATGCTGCATATTTATGAAATCGACTACATCCTCTGAAATAATAAGCTATTGATTTGAATAGTCATTTTAAATGCAATTGAAAATCCAATAATTTTTTGTAAAGCTACTGAATATTCATTTACCATGCTTTTGTGTTCATCAGTACAGACATTGCTCCACTGTAGAAGAGTTTGACAGTGTTTTATTTAGTGTTTGTTAGACAAAAAACTTGCACTTACTATTTTATTTCAATGAGTTGAAAGACACAGCCTTCCTGGAATATATTATGCATATGGTTTATTACTTTTGATATAATTCATTAAATTATATTTGAAAGTGATTTTTGATGGTGGGCTATATGTCTGCTTAATGACTTAGACTCTCCATACTCAGTATGATTCAGTAGTTAGAGGACTAGTCATTGGGTTATTAGAATTATTTCATGTGCTATATTAAAGATATTGTATTTAGGTAATTTAGAGAGTTCTTGTTTGAAGACAAATGCTCTCCTTTATATCTTCTCTAAGTAAATTTTTAAAGTAAAATCTATGATCACATTTTACTTAGAAAGTAAAATGTTTTAAAGTAAAACCTATGATCACATTTTACTTAGAAAGAAATATGCCTGAATTCAGTTAATACTTTTCAGAACTTAAAAATTTCAGTGCATCCTTTTAGGTAATTATCACTCAACAACATTTTTTAAGAGCTTACTATGTGTTAGAATTTGTATTAAGCATTATATGGATTATTTAATTTATAATTTAAATATGTTAATTTTAGTAATATAAATAGAAATATCAAGTATTCTCTTTTACTTCAATGAACTTAAGAAATATACAGTAAAATTTGGATAAAACTTGTTATTAAAGGCAAGTGATATTATTTAACTTTAAAGAGTGGAAAACAAAATATATTTATAGCTATTTATGATAGTGGAGCTGACACAGATTCAATTTCTTCCTGCCTATATACTAAAGTCTAGAATATAGATACTTCTCATTCATCTAGTCATCCATTTCTTTATTTATTCAATAAATATTTATTGTGTGACTATGATGACATTTGCAGGCACTGTTTATGAATCTTGTTTCACTATCTGAAGGAGCTTTTTATTCAGTAGTGTAAACAAAAACATTATTGAAATTCATTATGAGAAGTGACAACAATAATAAATACAATAGTCACAAAAGAAGAAGTAACAACATGGAATGACCATGTGTGATTATAGCCACTTGGAATGAATTAATTCCTAGGTAAAGAACAGGACAAAAAATAATCTAGATATAAATTCATCCAGAAGGATATAATAGAATAGAATTAAATGCTTGTTTGAATACTGAATGAAATAATGTCCTTAAACTGCCTACCATGATATTTGCCAAATTATAAAGGTTTTTTTCATTAGTATTATCATCACCATCTTGATCATTTTCCCAATTGCACAATATTCTTAATCTCTGCATCAGTTCATGCTCAAAGTTCACATTTTTATATAGCAGTCTTAATTCTATTAATGATTAGGGTTACCTCCTCTAATAATGCTTTTTCAAAATGCCTAATGCCAGTTACTAATTATTTATAATAAATTCTTTCCAAATTAGGACCCAACCCTTTAACTTTTTGTCTTTTTCTTCCAACCATTCTTTTAAAGTTTCCTCTTTCTCATTTTCCTCAGTGGTATGTTCCCCTACAGTGGTTCTCTATAGACTTTTATTTTGGATGGAAAGAATAACTTTTAACCTGTACCTATTTTTACAGCAAAATCTCTCATGTTGGAGAACCATGGGTGTCTTTATACCTCCTCCATTTCAACAACACAAAGTTTAACCATTTAGTCATTTTATATCTATAATAAAATTTTCTGGATATGCAGATCATGTAAAATATTTTTAAACTGTATTTTCCTTCATTTTAAGGTTTTAATTCTTTTTATTTTTCAGAAACAAAGTAGGAGAAAGAAGATGATGAGACAAAGAGAGAAGCTAGCAGTGAGTACAAAGCAGTATTTTTTTCTTTTTGTCATCTATAAGCGGCAATATTGCTTTAGTGAGAGAGCACTTTTTTTTTTTTTTTGATTCTGGATTTTTTCTGGCAATGTTACTGCTTTAGACTCCCTAGGAGGGGAGGGCTATTTTGTAAGTATGGTGATTTTATTATACAGCAAAGGAAAAACTAGAGCCTCACTCTAGACATGATTGGTGATGGTCTTTCAAGGAGGAACCTAAATTGTCTGTGAGAAAGACAAACGTGTGACTTTTCTCTAGCTACTGTAGCTGGATAAGCAAAATGTCATTCTAAGTTGTGATTCTTATGCAGAAAAAAGGTTGAGTTTTGGTGGTTTCACATACAGTAAGTAAAATGGACATATGAAAATTTGTGAAGCTAAACAGAGTTTTCTAAAATGGGGAAATGGAGGTTAAATTGAAGGTTGAATGGTCGACTTTTTAAATAATAAACTGATTGCATTTTCTTGAGCGGACTTACATTGAGTTTCACCTATTACTAGTCTGTACTTATACTACTTCTTTAATAATATCATGACATTTTTTATATTTCCTTTGGACAGTACTTAATATGGGTACTGAGAATAAATTTTAGTCAAATATAACTTTTTATAGATGCCTAAAATATACTTTCTTCTATGAAAGTTTTCTCATTTAGTGATTTTCAACTATCATACAAATAGGTTATTGCAATCAGAAAGAATATACTTCAATAATTTATACAAACAGCATACTTTGTTAGAATACTTCTTTATTTAATAAGAAGTTTTTACTACTTGACACTGTAGTGCTGTATACTAGCAATCCAAATCCTGTAAAAAATTCACTATGGTTCTATGAAACAGTAACCATGCAGACCTGTCTTCTATTAATTGTTAATTAATGTAAGTACACTTTTATTCTTTTTCCTCTTCATATTCAATGTGTAATATTTTGCAAAGGTGTTAATGTCTTGAGCAAATTGCATTATTTCAATAGCAGCTACCTGGAAAAAAGTTGTCAGGAAGATTAATCAATAAAAGCAATGCTATATGTAAGATTTTTATATCTAATACATATTTTAATTTTATGTATAATTTTATTTTTAGCTATAAGAATATGCTCACACACCTATTGCTTTGAAAATATAATTAGAATATCAATGCAACATGTAAACATCTCCCCAGTTCCCATCATGTTCCAGCTACTAGTCTTTACAAATCTTTAAAAATACTTGTTAAGAAACAAATATTGACTCTTTTTTTTTTTTTCAAAATGGCAACCCTAAGAGTCACCCAGAGTGAGGAAACTGAGGCACCCAGAGTTGTAACATTACCTATGGTTATAAACGAAGTAAATGGTAGACCCAAGAATCCAATTCTGTCATTTGGCTACAGACTCTTTGTTCTTAATCACTATTCAACATTGCTAACACATTATACTAGGCTAACATAAATTTTCAGAAAACAGACCAGAAAGATGATATATTAATTTTGCATTCAGATGTTTCTTTGTTGGGATGCTTGTTGTCAACTCTGAATTGATGGGAGAAGCAGGGTTTAACTCTCTCAAAACTATTGTCAAACGTTGGAGGTTTATGTTTCACAGAAAAAGAGAGGCTGAATTTGTAACTTCTGTATTTCTTAATTAACCACCAGGATACTTCCATGAATTTCAGTAGTGCATAATTCTGACTTTCTGAAGTGAAATGGCTGTTTCTCCTGTTTTGTGGTATATCATTCTGAATTCACATTAGGGCCTTGGATTATTATGAGAAAAACCCAAATCTGGAGATATGCCTCAAAAAGTGATTCACTGTGTGCTTGAAGTCTCCTGGTCAATGACATATGACTTTTTATTTTGGATTCACTGATAATCTACTTTGCTTCAGAAGCTATATAGTGCTCCCGACTCTCCAGTGACCTCCTTCTCAGGATTTGTCCTACACAGACCAAATTTTACCTTTTAAATGACCTTGTGTCCAGATTTCTGCTGAGTGACTGAAAAATGCCATTAAATGTAGGTTATTAGTAGAGGATAATGGCTTAAAAAAACACATATGTAATAATTCCTTAAACTAGTAGAGCATATGCTGCAGCAGGGTCAAGGTGGGGGCCAGTGAGGAGATAATATGCTAAAATGTAGAACAGCAATTACCAAAATTTTTAGTGAATCAGAATCACTAGGAGGATTTGTTAAAGTATAGATTGCTGATTCTCCCAAATTGATTTCTGCCAAGTTGCCAGGTGAGGCTTATATTTCTTCTTTGGGAAACTATACATTGAGAGCCCCTGATCTAGAGCTTCATATATTATCAAGACATAGAATGGGGTCTGCATCTCCCTATTATTAACAGAAGTATGCGCTACTATTGTTGTTTGTAATTGGAGAGGATTAATAGTTGTAGAGCATCTTATTTCTATTTTGTGGTAGTAAAGGCAAAATTCAGACTTCTCCAAATATGAGTTCTTGTCTACTACTTATCTATCATTTTTAGCCTTGGAGATTTACAAGAAAGAAAAGAAAATTAGGCATTGGATGTGGGCAGAAGTGAGTCAGAGGTGAAATGGTGAATAATGATATGTCTTACGGGGTCTTCAGAAGTTCACAGAATTAAAATATATTCGATGAGTAGGAAGTTTGCAGGAAGTGGAAAAGATGACTTTTTAAGGCTGGGTTATTAATATAATTTCCTGCCAGAATGGCATAGTATAATCTAGGAAATATGTATATGGATTTCCAAAAAGATTTCTGTTATTTTTGAGAAAATAAAATAGGGATGATGATAATACTTAAATTAAAAAAATTAGAATGCTTTTTCTGCCTATGAAAGGATTTTGCCATATTTTCTTAAAGAAATTAGTTTGCCTTCTATTGTCATCATGAGTCTATTATCAGTCTTTGACAAATTTTAATTTGAATTCATATTATTCAATAAATAAATTTGAACATTTACTTTGTCAGGAACCATGGTAGCTTCTAAGGCCAATATGCTCACAGTATTTGGAATCAAACTGTTATATATCCAGCACTTAGAACAGTGTCTGAACTGTGGTAGCTGCTCAGAAAATATTTTTCAGTGAAGTAGAGAATATATGAATGGAACCAATCATTTAAAGGAATCTGATCAGTTGTTTAAAGGTAGCTTATTAAAGAGAAATATTTCTAAATTGCTTCTTTTTTTTTTTTTTTTTTTCGGGATCCAAACATACTAGAACAGCATGCTGCTGCATGACCTGGCGGGATAAATAGCCCTCACTGATAGCACATTTTCAAAGTTAGGCCATTCCGAAGAGAAGTCACTCAGATACTTATTCTGTCTAGTTTCAGTGAATGTCTACATGAATTCCCATAGTTCTGATGCCAGATTTCCAAGCGGAAACTACATTTCTGCTTCTGTGTCAAGGCAGTTACTTATGTTCCATTTCAAATTGGAAGCTAACCTTTTCAAAATGTCAGCACAGTTACTTCACCGTCTTTGCAATCACTAGCAATTTACATTTATTCAGTAGCTTCACAGCTTGAGTACTGTGTAAAATTCTTTTATTCTTTGAGAACCTATGTTCCAAGGAAGACCCATTTACCTCATATTTAAGGCAGTTACAGACAACTAGCAAATATGCCTGGACAAACATTGCAGTCTGTCTTTTACATGCTTCTTACCTGGGGATAGAATTCTGTCATTTTTGTTGATAAGTGAGTTTTTCAGAATGATTGTCTACTTATAAGGTAATTGCAAGCATATGGAGAGTTGACCTTGCTTAAAGCTGGTATGTGTATGCTTTCCTAAAACTACGTTCTTGAAATGGAGGACCCCCTACAATGATTATTAGAAGAAAGTTAAAGAATCTAGATTCTAGAAAACTTTATAGAACATGGTCATGTAATTTAATGTCTCCTGAATTGTGCTAGCTTGGATGTTTGACTTATAATTGTATAAGTGTTGGAAAGCTAAATTATGTCAGGCAGCAAGTAATTAAAACATTAGCAGCTTAAAAGAATTTGACTTAGAATATCTCAGTTTACCAAAGTGTTCAGTTTTATAGAAGCTATTAAGCGTTGCAAGTCTTTATATCACTAAAAGCCATAAAATAAACAAAAGTATATGAGGATCATCCTTAACATATGCCTTCAAAAATTGTAGGACATGTTCTAAGGATGGAATTTTAATTACATTACAATTTTAATTACATGTTTATATGTCCATTGAAAGAAAACTTGAATTTTTTTTTTTTGTTACCTTGATTTGAGGGTAGAGTTCACTGGGCAGAGTAGGAAAGGCTATGTACTTCGGCCTCAACTCAAGACCATATTTGGCTAGATTCAGAATAGATAGACTTTATAGCCAAGGAAGTACCATTAGTTTATTAACACACTCGCTAATTGCTCAACCCAGAATATGCTTCTTTAGTTCTAGGGGAAGTATAAATGGTAGATAAAAAGCAAGGCAATATATCTGCCATTGTTGGGTGTCCTCTTGTTCCCAAGGTCCATGACAGCACAGCCTTTGTCTTTTTCAGACTGGTTACTCCAGCTCTAAGCCAAGAAAAAATAACCATGGTACCTAAATAACAATGCAATGGGGGAGTCTTCTGTACCCAGTCACATCATTACACAAACTTTAAGTACACTGGTAATATCAATTTTATGAAACTTTTACAAAACTGACAGTTATTTGGTAGAGATGGCTTATTCCTTATCTCCTACTCCCCAGAATTTTAACATGCCAATTGGTTTAAAAAAAAGAAAATTAAAGATGAGTGCTTAGGTGATCATACATTCTATAGGCATTCTACAAAATGTATAATCATTTTGTTTTCCAGAAAGAGTAACATAAAAGATGTCTTTTAACCATTTTCCTTGCTAATTAACTAAAGAGGAATGATTTGGTTATTTATACATTTTGCATAAACTGAAAAAGGAAATGAAAATTATTACATAAAATCTGCCTAGAAGATTATCAGTCTGGTTCCTAAGAACAGATATTGCTATAGATTTAACCATGCCACACCCTCACATTTCCAAGGGATCTGCAATCAGCAGTCTCTAAGATTTTATTACATTGATTATTTTATAAATTTGTATACACTAAAATTTACTGTAATTAGTTACTGAATTTTAACTAAAAATATTCTCTTCCTTTTTCAAATTTAGTCCCTAAAATTCATACAATTTTTTAAAACAACTTCCCTGATCTTATAAATCTTTTAGTTGATATAATATTTAAAGTTCTTTAGTGTCCGAACCAAGTAAATGTTCTAAGCAAATTCTTAGTTGATTCTTATATAGACTTACTCATGATTCTAATTGATGATTTTTACACAGACTTATTAATTCATTATTCTAATATTGTAAATATAAAAAAAATGATCAGTTTATCTATCATCTGACTGTCTATCATCTATCTATCATCTATCTATTTAATCTATCTAATCTATTTACCTATTTAATTAAAACACATAGTACTAGACTGTTAATCAGTATTAAAGTTAGTCTCTCCCTTATACTTACTGTGATCATTTTTTGGGATGCCTATTTTGACTCTAAAGAAAGTTATTAGTTCTCCTCTCTCCCAATACATTGCATAAATGTCATAGAGGTTTCTAGAGCTGATTAGTACCCCCAATGACCTCATAGGTTGCAATAGAAGAAAAAAAACTTTAAAAAAGATGTCTATTACTCTCTGAGAAGCTGCTTTGAAGAAGATTGACAGAGACAGATACACACACACACTCAGAGCGGGGCACGAAGAGGAAACACTTTGACTAGAAGACTCTAAGGAACTGGAAGGAGCACCTTCTCCCTATTTTAGATAAGAGAACATCTTTTAAAGGGTCTCCTCAGCCATTTTTGAACCATGGAGTCTTATTTAAATCTGGCACCAGATCAAAACTTTCTTTTAGTGTTAGATCTATTCACTTTATGAATTGATAAAGTAGCATACAAGAAAAACTATTTTAAGCTCATAAAGGAAATTGCCACATATATCACTTTTTATCTGATTTTCAGAAAGTAGCTGTATTCCCTTCCCCTGAGTTAAACACAGAAGAATTTTGGAATGTTGAGTGATGGCTCTTTTTCAGTCACAATTCCTCAAAAAGATATAGAACTAGACTTTGATTTCACTCGATTTGTTTTCGCTATTTCGAAGTGAATACATGAATAGTAATACTTCTCTGTAAAAGTAATATAAGCTTGCATCAAAGCCAGTGCATTTGATCTAGAGAGCCCCATGGGTGATTTTTTTATAATATATACATCTGTATACCTATCTGTGAAATACATGGCATTTCCTAGCAACTCCCAACTTCAGGACAATACTGCTATTAGTCTGAGCTCACTATGAAAATCTGAAACATGAAGAAATATTCAAGGTCACATTTCAGTTGATCTTTACTAAAATATTCCCTTTCCTTTTTAATCTACATCAAGAGATATCATATTTTCAAGATAAGAATTCCTCCCTCTGAAGAGATATAAAGAGTTGGAAAGTTGCTATTCTTGTAATCACCTCATTGCCAGAAGTCTTACTGAGGTGGTATTTGAGGATGTGATGTATTTCTCTTATTTGCACTAAAAATGCTTTGGCATCTGGCTTTCACCTGAATGGGGACTATGGGAGCCATGCCCTTTAACATTAATATATTATTCTGTTCACTGAGAACAGCATCCACTGTGCTGAAAAGTAATTGAAAAAAAAAAAAAATAACTATCAAAATTGTTTTCCTATGATGAAACAGGACTTAGGACCAAAAAAAAAAAAAAAAAAAATCATTTCAGTAAACATTGATATCATGCTCTCATTAGCCTTTAAAGCCTATGTTATAAGTAGATTCATTATTTAGTAAGTGGCGTTATTGGCTAATAGTCAAATAAAATGTTTGGAAACTTTTAAGAAGATCAGAAAAAAATCACTGAATATATGGTAACAGATCTTTCATAGCAACAGTGAGAATAAAAGAACAGAGCCTATTTTTCAACTGGGAAATTATTCTAATCTCCAATTTGAACTTAAATTTAGGCTTAAATTTTAAGAAGACTCTTCTTGTCTTATATTTACCCCAAAAGTCTCCACCTGAGTATCGAATGTAAATACCCAAATAAAACACCCTGTAACACAGAGAATCGCTTAGGTGCAGAGGAATGAAGGAATTCAGATCCATTGTGCCACAAAACTCTTATCGACTGTATTTCCTCATACAGGGAATTAAATTGGAAAGAGGTGAAGAATAATGGTGAAACCTAGAGAAAGCTATGAAAAATCGTTCTATGTTTTCAATTTCATCTTGTTTTCTACTCTTGGACTTTAAAGTGATTTATCTGTGTGAAAAAAAAATTCTCAGGTTCACATTTACTGATGCCCAGTTTAATTTTAGGAGCTGCTTTTCCAAATTTCAAGAACCAAATGCAGATCTGAGCATCAGACTTTATCAAAATTAAACAAATATTTGAGATTGAATGTGATTTTACATGTAAAGTTACATTCTTTTGTTAATCTTAGTATGTATAGATTATAAAAAATATACTATTTTATTTTTAAAATAAAACTCCATGTTATTTTTACCTGGGGACACTTTTTTTAAGCAACTTTCAAATATGCAACATGGTATTATTAATTGCAGTCAGTACTATAGTTAAATAGTTAGAGTTGGAGACCCTTTAAAAGATGTTCTCTGTTCCTTGGTGTTGTGTTAGGGACACATCATTTATATGCTCATGATATGTTTCTCTTGCTTTGCTTCTGCTGTAGTCATGCAACAAGAAATCAAAGGGTAGAGTTCAGATTACCATCACAATTTGCATTAATGAAACAGATGTGTCAAATGACATTGCTTGACATTGGCGCTTAAGTCATTGTTTATCACTGAAGACACAAGGTGTAGCCAGGTATGGTAAACATTGATTGCTCTCAGGGGAAAAAATTACTGACAGTGAAGTTGAAAAGAACAGTGGGAACTCAGAAAGGACAAAGATTCTATGGCATTAATGCAGAATAAAATAAAGAATAACAAAAGTAAAGCCAAGTGAACAGCTGTTACATACAGGTGTATGCATATACATTTATAATTTTATGTAGTATGCCATTAGGAGAGTAGTTTCATTTACGTCTGTGGAATTTAGTTATAAAATGACTCTTGATTAGAAAGCATTTTATAAGAGAATGCAAAAGTCTTAAAATGATTCTTATCAGTTTCATTCTTTCTGAATAACGTTCCAAATATCAAATACCACTGTGATGCTTCAGTGATGGCATACCATTATTTTAAGCCTCAAGGCACAATGAAAATGCTGAATGGTTTAATCAAGTAGACAGTATTAGAGCATGTTCCTCAGTAATGCCTTCCTTTAAAACCTCTCATGCTTGCACAGATCCCTACTGTGGTGTTTATCTGACTCTTCTCCATCTCTGAAAAACCCAGTCATTTTCTCAGGATGATCTTATTTAGGTTGACACTCTTTGGAAGCTGATTCTGTTCTCAGCAGGATGTTGTCAGAAGTGTCTATACAGGTGAGCCTATTGTGACCTTCTCTGTGAAGTTTATTTTATATTAACTTTACTTGCTTGATGAAAATAAAAAATTAATTTATGGTTTCAATACCACAGCCTCTGCTAACCAGGAGCCTACCTAGTTGTAGAAGATGGTAGCCATACTCCCTTTCAAGATCTCATGTAAGCTTAGGGAATTGAAATCATTACATTAGATGATAATAATTTTTATATAAATGGTATATTTGTGATGCTCTTATTAATGGAGACTTGCTTTTGAAGGTTTAAACACTTTTAGGATCAAAATAGTAATTCAGGGTATTTTCGGTATACTCCTAAAATATTTAAAAATTTTATGAAAAATGTACTTGCTTGGAAATAAAACAACTTGGATAGTCATATGCTGCTGAATGATAGTAGTTTTAATCTGAGCATTATTCAGCACTTGATTGAATATACCTATAGATATTATAAGACTAGAATACAATCTTTTTTACGAACTTTCTAAGATATTCACAAGTTGTAATATATGCATCATCATAATAAAATTAATAAAAGTTACAAAAACTAAAATAATTTTTAAGGAAAGAAACATTTGAAATGATATGGTTGTTCTGACACTTTACCTCATGCAATTTTATGGGAATCAGCATGCAGCCTGTAATTACATACCCTTAAAATCAAGTATAACAAGAAATAATTGCCACACAAGGTTATTTTTTTGTCATGAAGAAAGTTGAGCAAGAAATAAGAACATACTATCCTTGAAGTTTATAGAGAGTATTCAAAAAACAGGATCCAAATACATATAGAGAATGCAATACATTCATTAGCAGTTACCCAAAAGTGGTGTGAATTTTATTCAAATTCATTTTTCTTTGTTTCATAATGAAGTATTATCAAGTGACTAATCAAGAATCAAACTACTTTTAGTAATTGCCACCTTGATAATTTCTGTGTAATGCTGGTGGGTCAGCTAATTCTAGGTCATAGTAATCTTAGCAGTGGATAATGGTACATTATTATTATTTTATTTACTCGGCTATAAATGGTTCATTTAGTATAATAAAAAGACTGTGTGCCCTGAGAAAGAATCATGGTAAAGCAATTGGGTCATACTGTTGTTACCTGGAAGATTCTGATACTCAGCATGGTAAAAATACCCATTACCTTCTTGATCTACAAAAAAAACCATGAGTTTTGTAAAGAATTAATATTGAAAGACTAGAATAGTCTCTAGAACTCAATTTCAAGCTCTATTTTGGTCAGAATTACATTGTATTTTAAAAGCAGAGAAAGAAAACATATTATAGAAAGATTTGAAAATACAAATGGATTAATGTGAGAATAGCTTTTCAAGTTTCTGCTTCACTTTGGATAGGAGGTCAGTGCTGTGCTGACTTGATTATGGTTTCTAGTTTTCCCACCTACCCTGTGTTTGTTATATAAAAATATATATATATATAAAAGGATACCTTTATAGATAGCAAGGACTAGGATAAAACTTGTGGCTGCTGAGATGGGAGAAAATGGCTAGACTGGGGTAATATAGTGATTAGAGAGTTAAACTTTTAGTCCCACATCCAGACCTCCAGAGGAGAGAGAGGGGCTAGACATTGAGTTCCATCACCAATGGCCATGATTTAATCAATTATGATTATGGAATGAAGCCTCCATAGAAAAAAAACAAAAATTGCCTTCAGAGAGTTCTCATTAACCTAACACTCAGGAGAGCTCTTGTTTTTTTTTTGGCACTGAGTTTTATGATTACACTTTTCAAATGACTGAGAGAGAAGAGGCTACCACTAGTGACACCTCTGACCTATGTTCTCAAGCATTTTTCCAAAATCTACCCAGTGGAGTATGACATTTAATATCCAAATAAAGTATGAGGAGGACATGCATATATTTGCTGTACATAAACCCTACAGATTCTCATGTAGTAAGGTTTTAGGCCTGAGAAAGACTGCTGACTAAATTTACAAAAATGTTAAACTGCCTAGCACAGTAAGATATAGTTATTTTTTCACCATTAACTCCACCCCCCAGTTTTAAATATACCTTCTTTACATAACTTCAAAGTCTTAGACTTCTCAATCATAAAGTGACTAAAATTCATCCCCTACACACATTATGGGAAAAAATGGAACACTAATATAATAAAGATTTTAATATAAAAACTAAATTATAAAGTAGTCAAAGAAAATTAAAGAGAGTATTTTGGCACTTTAAGAGTGGGATGATCTTTTTAAGAATGTCTGTACACTCTGATGATATACAAAAAATATACTTATTTCACTGCTTATTAGAATAGCAAAGGCTTGACAAAGTCAACAGACAAAGGAAAGCCACATGGCAAAAGGTTATTGTTAAAGACACATATATTTTAATATAAACATAGGAAAGTGATGAAAATAAATAATTCACGGAGGATAAAAAGCATGTGAGCAATAAATATTTAAAAACAACGATGAACCACAATAGTACTTGGAGAGACGCAAATTAAAACAAATATGAGATAACATTATTTTATCCATAAGATTGGAAAACTGTTACAGTATTTGAAAACACAAATCCTCAGAGACATAAGCAAAAGTAGTCTATTGTTGGTCAGCATGTGAATTGCTATTGCTGTTTTGGAAGACAACTTGGTGATATTTATTACAATTTAAATTTCATATTCTTTGACCCAAATTTGAGGAGTTGTATCCACAGATTTGTCAGTATATAAAAATGTGTGTATATGGCTGTGTATGCTATTTTCTTGATTCCTGCTGATTAAATCCAGCTAAAGATAAGTATTGCGATGTTGGTAGAGAAGCTTCGTTGGTAGTGTGAGAGAAGTGTTGGGTTGAGAGATGGAGATGAAGAGCCCAGGCAAGAATTTATTGGGCCCTAAAGTTGTACAGTTTAGTAAGGCATCTCTTTCAATTCACACACATAGCTGTTTTGTTTATTAGTTTGTTTTGTTTTCAGGATATGGAGATGTATTCCAGTATGACCTTTCTGCTATACCTGGGCTACACCATAGCCCTAAGATTCTTAAAACTTGCTGCCTAGTCTGGGTTACCAATCCCAGTGACTCCCTTCATAAATAACAGACTTCTTTTCAGATAACTTGTTCTTCCTTTTCATACCCTATTGTCCATATCATATATTTTACATGTTCAGTCTTATAGAAGGGATCTATCTGATAGGCCATAACTTCCGATGATAATTTCAATAAAACCAGAAACTGATTGATTGGCAAAGCACCAGCGTACTGATGGGCCTCTAGATCTGGTTTGATATCTGAATGACATTATGGATTTCTGACTGATTGTTCACTATAGAGATGCTTTCCTGTGTTTCACAAATAGTGATAAGTGAAAAAATAATGATCATCTATTTAAAGCAACCAACAACTGCCGTAAACATAAAATCATGTTACTTTCTTACTTGAATCTCATCAGTGGTTCCCTGGTACTGTTTAATATTGGAACTTCTTGGCATGGCTCAGGGCTGCTTTGTAATCTGGTCTTACATCTACTCAGTTGCAGCTTCTTCTGCTGTTCCTTTACGTATTATTTTCAACCACTTATTTCTATTAGTCTAATATTTTTTATTTTTTCATATGTCTTTTAGTATGTCCTTCTGCTTAGAATTCCTTTCACTGTCTTTTTTTTAATGAAAACCATCTTGTTCTTCACCTAGACTCATCTAAAACATCTTTTTTTATGAAGCTTCCTCATGTTTGATTCTTCTTTTTCTGTTATTTTTGCATATCACATATTCCTCCCGAATAGCATTTACCTCAATAAATTCTACTTATCTTTATTCCTGAACTATTAGAATCTTACATACAGGGTGATTTTATGTTAATAACCCTAGCATTTAGCATTCACCCTGGTGGATATTAGGAATAAACATAAGATTGTGGTAGATAAAAGGAGGGGCACGATTACATTAAGCTTTGGGATTCACTATTGTTCAGAAGAGTCTACAAAGAAAAGAGGTAGAAAGAGTAGGAATAGGAATTATAAATTAAATTTTATTATCTTTCTGCATATACTCAACAACATCCAGTGTAATCAGGGATAAGGAAATACTTGATTTAACAGAGAGATCCTGCTTTCAAGTTAAGATAACAGAGCAAATTGCAAAAGAAAAGACAAAATTGGCATGTCATTAGCAAAACTGTTTCTTTTGAGTTACAAGGTCAGAGAAATCTACAAAAAGCAATAATTTGGGCGTCAAAGTCTCCTTTCTAGAACTTGCTTATTTGGAATCCTTTTTTGTTTTCTGGAGAATTTTAGCTGTATGTTTTTATGAAACTAAATTATGTATTTTAAAATGTTAAGATGTAATAAATTAATATTTATAATATTTCTATGATGTTTTGTATTTTGTTTTTACTAGTTTTTCTTTTGCTTGAGTTCTTTCCGTTACTTGCTCTAATCTTTTTTCTATTATAAGCCTCTATGACACACTTTTATTCTTGTGTGAACCTCTATTATTGGTCACCTCCCCATCTCCTTTCTGTTTAATAGCCTTGGAAATTTCAAGATTCCACTGTTTGGGGTATAAGTGATAAGGAATGGGTCATTATTATCTCTCACATAGAATATGGCAATAACCTTCTAAAACTATTTCCTTTTTTTTCTCTCCCCTACTCTGGAGAATTGTATTTTTCAAACTATTTACATGCCTTTCTAGAGGTTTCCCTATTTTCTGTGGAAGAATTACAGGGCTCTGGTCTTTTCAATGTTAGATTTACTTGACGCTATGACTTGCTATGGTCAATGAAGTGTGATTAGAAATAAAACAGGGCACTTTTGAGTAGAACCTTTAAGAGCCAGTTCCTGGTCCAGGCTTTCTCTTTTTTCCTTTGCCATGAGACTGGCATTGCCCAGATAGCATCTGTTCTATGAATCTGGGTCCCAGAGAGAAGGCAGCGTGGAGCAGGCTACAGCCAATGGCTATGCAACGTGAGTGAGAAAAAAACATATTTTTCTTTACTTTCTAAGCCTCTGAAATTTTAGCATTGTGTGCTACCACAATATAATTTAGTCTATAATGTTATATGTTCTCTGCCCGTCAGCAGTCTTTTCTCAACATAGCAGCCAGAATGAGCTTTTTAAATCAGATCGTGTAATTTATTTCATTTAAACTCTGCTCTTCCTTGAATAAGTTCCTATGTTAGGAATTTTGCAGTAACCGTTCCCTCTTCCTTCTGGCTAATTCCCTCACCCGCTTCCAGCCTTTGCTCAGATACTACTTTCTCAGTGAATCCCTTTTGACCACCGTATTTAAAATTGCAACCTGTTACCAATCCTTCCCCTACCGCCTGCACATTTCATATCCCCTTTGGCCTGATTTGTGCTTTTTCCCTCTATTATATTTCACAACTTTGAACATACTCTGAAATATGTGACTATTTACATTTAGTGTTTATTGTTTGTTACCACTCAACAAAATATAAGCTTTCTGAGGTCAGGAATCTTGGTCTGTTTTATTCACACAGTAGTGGATGAGAATAGTGCTTGATAAAGAGTAAGCACTATTTTGTGACAAGCATTGGACCAGGAGAAAAAGTTCTAGCTAGTCATAACTTCTTTTACATTTATTGCAGCAGACCTGTAAAGTCCTAAACTATGCATATTTAAGAATAACTAACTGTTTCCTGAGTAGGAGACTGTAAATAAGGCCAGAATATATGACACATCTGTGGTATTCAGGAGTCTGAAGGCTGTTGTCATGATATAGCCTTAGAAAAAATGCCAGGTAAGTGAAATTTGCATTTGGCTTTTCACCTCCTTGTTTTGGACTTTATTTTTATTTGAATAAAAGGAAAAATTAGAATTATTTAGGTGAGCAGATACAGGCATACATCATTTTATTGTGCTTTGGTTTATTGTGCTTCACAGATTTTGTGTTTATTACAAATTGAAGATTTGTGACAACCCTGCACAGAGTGTCTTTTGGTACCATTTTTCCAATAGCATTTGCTCACTTCGTGTCTCTGTGTCACATTTTGGTAATTCTCATATTTCAAATTTTTTCATTATTATTATGTTTGTTACAGTGACCTGTGATCAGTGACCTTTGATGTTACTACTGTAATTGTTTTGAGATGCCACAAATAGCCCCGATATAAAACAGTAAACTTAAGAAATTTTGTTTCATCCCTATTGCTGATATAGCGAAAGTTTTAGTGCTCTGGTAAGATGATCAAACCTGTTACAACATTCCCTTAAGCCAGAGCCTAATCCAGAAAAAGACCCTAACTCTCTTCAATTCAGTGAACTCTGAAGAGGTGACGAAGCTGCAGAAAAAAGTTTGAAGCTAGCAGAAATTGGTTCAGGAGGTTTAAGGAAAGCAGACGTCTCCATAAGATAAAAGTGCAAGGTGAAGCAGCAAGGCTGATGTAGAAGCTGTAGCAAGTTATCCAGAAGGTCTAGCTACGATAATTTATAAAGGTGGCTACACTAGACAACAGATTTTCAAAGAGCCTCATATTACAGATGAAATAGTCATATTGGAAGAAGATGCCATCTAAGACTTTGTTAGTTAAAGAGGAAAAGTCAGTGTCTGGCTTCAAAGCCTCAAAGGAGAGGCCGACTCTTGTTAGGGGCTAATGTAGCTGGTGACTTTAAATTGAAGCCAATACTCATGTACTGTTTTGAAAAATTCTATGGCCCTAAGATTATTATGCTAAATCTACTCTGTGCTCCAGAAATGGAGCAAAGCCTGGATGACAGCACATCTGTTTACAACATGATTTACTGGATATTTTAAGTCTACTGTTGAGACCTACTTCTCAAAAAAAGATTCCTTTCAAAATATTACTGCCCATTGAGAGAGCACCTGGTTACCCAGGAGCTCTGATGGAGATGTACAGCAAGATTAATGTTGTTTTCCTGACTGCTAACATAGTATCCTTTCTGCAGCCTGTGAATCAAGGAGCAATTTCAACTTTCAAGCCTTATTATTTAAGATATACATTTCATAAGGCTATACCTGCTATAGATAGTGATTCCTCGAATGAATCTGGGCAAAGTAAATAGAAAATCTTCTAGAAAGGGTTCACCATTCTAGATACCATTAAGAACATTTGTGATTCATGGGAAAATATCATTATTAACAGGAGTTTGGCAGAAGTTGATTCCAACCCACAATGAATGACTTTGAGGAGTTCAAGATTTCAGTGGAGGAAGTAACTCAGTCAGATGTTATAGAAGTAACAAGAGAACTAGAATTAGAAGTGGAGCCTGATGATGTTACTGAATTGCTGTAATCTTATGATAAAACTTTAACAAGTGAGGAATTGCTTCTTATGGATGAGCAAAGAAAGTAGTTTCTTGAGGTGAAATCTCCTCCTGGTGAAGATGCTGTGAAGATTGTTGAAATGACATTTATAATATTCTAAAAGGATTTAGAATATTATACAAACTTGACTGATAATACAACAGTAGGGTTTGAGATGATTAACTCCAATTTTGAAAGAAGTTCTACTGTGGATAAAATGCTATCAAAAAGCATCACAGATAACTAGTTGTGTAAAGAAGAGTCAATGGATGTAGCAAACTTTATTGCTGTCTTATTTTAAAAAGTGCCACAGCTACCTTAACCTTCAGCAACCACCACCCTGATCAGTCAGCAGCCATCAACAATGAGGCAGGAACCTTCACCGGCAAGATTACTACTACTCTCTGAAGGTTCAGATGATGATTGGCGTTTTTTTTTTTAGCAATAAAGTATTTTTTAAATTGAGGTATGCACATTGATTTTAAAATATAACACTACTGCACACTTAATA
Organism: Pteropus medius; assembly: GCF_902729225.1. Taxonomy (NCBI): domain Eukaryota; kingdom Metazoa; phylum Chordata; class Mammalia; order Chiroptera; family Pteropodidae; genus Pteropus; species Pteropus medius. The sequence goes on from NW_024354875.1 coordinate 41,268,090, forward strand.
GACCACAGTATAGTATAAACATAACTTTTATATGTACTGGGTAACCAAAAAAATTGTGTGATGATTTAAGTGATATTCACATTTTTTGTGGTAGTCTAGAGTTGAATCTGCAATATCTCTATTGCCTGTATAGATGGCCTATTTAATTTTGTCTATACATGACAAAATGAAGGGAGTAGAAATATTAAGTGACTTTCCTATTATCCTTTTTCCCCCTCAATCTAACCCAAAAGTCTGCAAAGAGAGTCAAGGAGAATGAGTAGAAGAGCAAAGTAGGGAAACTAAAAATCCAATCATGGCCTCTCCTGGACTAAAGATTTCTCAGCCTGACAGACCCAAGCAGAGAGATGCTTATAAGTAAATGAAAAACTAAAGCTTTAGATCAGACTGGATTTTTACTACTAGAAAAAATAATATGGTAGAGCTAGTTTAAAGAGTGCTGATAAAAAAGGATCAGGCTGTTGTCCTTGAACCCTATTGATTTCAACTCATTCAATAAAATGATTATGCTACTATTTTTAAAAATTATATTAAATCTGTTCTGTTCTTTTTAATGATGACTTCCTAATGGACTCTGCCAGGTAATCAATCAGTGAACCTTCCTTTTACAGACCCTATTTTAATACCAAATATATTTTGTCTTAATACCATGCATAATTTTAGTATTATATTTTCTTAACTTTGCTTGATGTTTGATAATCCTATGTGAAGCATTAGAAAATATGTTTTTTTAAATTTCCTTTTTTATCATGTTATATTTTATTTATTATTACTTCTAGAGAGTGATCTCTCAATCAGGTTATTTAAAATCCTAGAGCAGTCAAATGTTAGTTTTCCCCTCTAACAGGTATATTTTATGGTATCAGTTGCCAGAGTAGTGCCCTGTGCATTTAAGAGATCATTTTGAAGATTAAGGAAAAGTCTCTGAGAAAACAAAGTTCAATTCAGAAATATGAGCATTTAATTATAAAAGTAATTATAGAGGTTTCTGACTGAATGTGGTAGAGAAACATTATTTATCTAGTTTGAATTAGGTCTTTCTGCAATGGTACTTCCAAACCCTAGGGAAACTGGTTGTAGAGGATACAAAAATTCAGAAAGCTAATATTTTTGTTTAAGAGAAACAAAGGGGTTAGCTCTCTAAGCCATTCTTTTGTGTAGAATCAGAGACTCTTTACATTTAAGAATTTTTTAATTTTATTAGAAAATAGGAATGTTCTTAGTATGGTTAATGACAACCTCTTATATAAATCAAGTACCTTTATGATGGAAAGAACAATTTTACATTCATCGCTGGGATTAGTTTTATAACAACCAGAGAAAGAATCGTTGTTTTGAAATTTACCTAAGGTCTAATAGGAAGTCAGATCTTCTGCTTTTTGCTATACTTCGCTACTTTCTTACTATTAGAAAGTTAAGTGGTGATCCCCAGTGTCCTGTATTTGGGAAAAACCCACAAATTTGGTTCTCTCAACCATGAAATTTGAGTGCATCTTAAAGATTAAAGTATACTCTATTTTGCTTTGGATATTCCAACATCTGCTCTCAGGCTGAGGATAAAACCCGATATGAATATTTCAATTACCTTGGGTACTTGACTCAAACATGTTAATGTATATTTGATTTCCAAAATAACTTCGACACTAAGTCATCTATTTAGTTTTTTCCTTTCATAAAGTTATAATTTAGATGAAGTTTGTCTTTGATTTACTCAATCCTCCTTTATGCATTATTTTACTCTAAATATTTTTTAAAGGTTGCTATTTAATTTATCTGTATTTTCTACATAAAGACTCATGCAGGCTTTGACAAAAGTATTAAAAATAATATGTATGTGTAAAAGTCTAATGAGAATTAGTGTGTTAACTTTCTCAGTGATATCTGCAATTACTTTAAGACAAAGAAATGTCAGATATCAGCAAGCAATTTAAGAGGGATTAGAGGTAATTATAGAGTCTTTCTAAATTCTCTGAATTCATACCACAATGTGGTTGCCTAGTTTGCTCAATATTCCTAGCCTGTAGATAGCATGAATTTATTTTGTCCCAGTGGTTTGTCAGGGGAGTTGGGAAGTTCAGAAGCAATAAAGCAAAGAATAAAAAGATCAAAGATCAAAATAGAGCACGCACATACACACACAAGTGTGCGCAACACATACACATTGTAAAAGATCATGTATGGCAGATCGAATAACTGACTCAAATAATTTGTTCTCTTTTCCCTATGAGATTATACATCCTCATTCACTGGCTTTGGTTTGCCATAGTAAGGGTAAAACAAGCAGACAGACAAACAAAAACATCTAGAAACAACCTAAAAATTAAGAAAGATTGAATGATTTTAATAAATGTATAACATGAAATATTATCCAGCTATTTTTTGATTTAAAATGAATTAGGTTTAAAGATATTTACCTGAAAAATTGTCATCCATGTATTATATGTGGAAAAGAAAGCATATGTTAGATGAAAGTGTATAGTAGAATTCATTTTGTAGAAAAAAAGTAGAAAATCTTGATATGTTTGAATGGGTAAATATTTCAAGCAACATGCAGTTAATATTAGTCACTGATTACTTCAGAGGTAGTGTGACTGAAAGAGGGAAGTTAAGATTACGATCACTTTTTTTACATTATCTAATTTCTTAAAACTACTACAATTCTTTTTATAATTAAAAATTTAATAAAAATATAAGAATAACTGGAAATTTTCCTTATTCAGTGATATTTGGTGACTGACATGAACAGAATTGGGGCAGGGGGCGGGATGCAAATATATCCACATACTGGCTATGACCTATCACTTCCTCTCATGTAGTTCCCAAGGAAAGTATCTGGGAAAGTGTGGCAGTTTTCTCTTCCTGTCAACAAAGAGAATTCCGACTTGGCCTACTCTCCCCCAGCTAGTTCCTCATGGAAGTCTTTGTTTGCCAAAACCCTTCACTGTTCTGTGCATTGAATGGAAAGGGAAACAGTATAGAATAAGGATCAAAGGCATGAGATTAGAGCAAGGTGTGTGGGTGTGCAGGGAAGAATATTTGGTGTGAGAAATGTGAGGCCAGCTATACGATGCGACGTTAAAAGACAGGAAGGGGGGGCATTATTAACAATCTTGCATTGATTAATATATCAACCTCAAACTGTTAGAGATATGCAAATAAAGATCTTGAGTTAATTTAATTCTTCTTCGGCTCTCAGACTCAATTTTTTTTCTTTAATACCATAGTAGTACTCTGAAAAGAGACCATGTGAGTCATGACTCTAATATTTTTAAATAACATTTTTCTTATATTTGTCTGTGGTCATTAATCACAATGCAGACAACTTGTGTAATATGTTGTTTTAGTCACTTTTGCATGATAAATCTGCCTAACAAACAGCCTAGCAAGCCTTGTGACTTATAAAGAGAAACGTGGTCTGGCTCACAGTTTGAGGGTTGGCTGGGGTTGGTTGTTCTTTAGAATGCAAGTCAGCTTCAATTCTATTCCACACATCTCATTCTGAGACCCAGGAAGGATCTGATGACAGATAGCAGAAGCACAAAAGCACAAGCCAAACCTTACAAGCTAGTTTATAGCCTCACACATTACACTCATTATATAACATTGGTCAAAGCAAATCATATAGCCAAGCCCAAAGTTGGAGAGACACCCCTTCCACTAAAACATCAAAACCTTTGCTTGGCAATTACCACTATGATTTAGGGTAGCAACAAGAGAAATGGAATAGAGAGACATTGAGAAAAAGCCTGAGCAATCCAGGGCTTTTTCATTTTGAAAGCAGATCTGCTACTTACCATTTCTGTTCCATGGACAGAGGGAGTTAAAAGAGAGGACCTTGTCCATGTGAAATTTAGTACCAGGCTATTATTCTATCTACTATTTGAATGTGATCCTGTCAGTGTACTAGAATATAATCAATCCATAACAGCTACTTAGGGAGATAAATAGGAAGATAAAGAAAGGAAAGAGATTCCAAACTTCTCTCCAGCTAAAGTACATTGCAGAGGACATCTGTCATTTTTGGCCTGCCCAGCATTTATTTTCACTTCTGGCAAAATTATTCTTGCCTTCTCTATTCACATTCTCTGTATTTAGGGTGAGGTTGATTCAAACGCAGCACTTGAGTACCCATGTGACCTGGGCTTGAGCAATCAAAGCATTATATCCCAATGATTAATTGAGGGATGAGCAGGTGATCCATTCAGAGCCCTGAAGGCTGTATTCTAAGACATTTGTTGGAACTATTGTAAATAAAGCATCCCTCACCTGCCTCACTGGAAGTGCTGATAGGATAATGTAGAAGCTGAAAAGTATAGGCAGCCATCTTTCTATCGTGTGGAGATGAGAATTTAACTAAGCATAGCAATACAGAGGCAAAAGCAAGAGTCCTTGTGACATTTTGTTCTTTGTGTCCAGCCATGCTTGAAAATCCCCCTAGACTCTCAAGTTATATGAGTCAAGAAATTCATTGTTTTGATAAATTATTTTACCTTTTTTTGGTTATTTGCTACCAAACGACTTCCTGATTAGTTATATCAATATGTATATTTTATGTAGTTCATGTTAGAATTTAGAAAAACTTTGTAAAGCATGTACTAGTAATAAAAAATGAAGATGCACACAACTAAGAAGGAAAAAAATCTCCCTACAAAGTTGATTCTTTTTTTTTTTTTTTAGTAGTTAATTTTCACTCTCCTTCTACCCACTCGCCTCCCCCTGCCCCAATGTAATTTAAGTCGTTACAGTTTCTTATAAGAATGAAAACTTTAGGAGGGTCACCAATTTGTGACAAATTATTCAAATACAAAGTCTCAAAAAGTTGTAAAATTATTTTCTCTGTGGCTATAGAATGAAGAGTATTTAGAAAAATTTTTGAGAAAATATATAAATATGATTATATAACAAATATTATCTGTAATTAAAAGTGATTATAGAAGGCGATAAAAGCATTTTTTTTTCAAAGAGGAATTGGTAATTTGCCTGTAAATTTAGGCCATCAGAGAGTCTAAATTCTAACCTAATTCTAATGCTTTGTGGCTTTTGGGAAAATTACTCCATTTCATGGCTAACGGTATCTTCTATAAAATAAGGGGTCCAAATTAAATCACTTCTAAAGATGCCTCTCTCTTTAAAATGCTATATACTCTATCACATTGCCTATATTAGTTTCACTTTAAATGTTAAACTCTCTTAAATAAATGAATACTACCTTTATATTTTTATGAATGCTTATAGTATCCACAAAGGAAAATCTGCCATTGGTTTTACTTTTGCAGAAGTAACTACATTCTTAAGCATATAAAACTGAATAAGAAAGTCACAAAATGACAAAGTGGATTAATATATGTAATCTCGATTTTGTCTCCTAAGCAGAACAGAGTCAAGATAATAATTACCAACTACCTATGTGTGATGCATCATATAACTCTATGGCTCATGCTGACACATCCATAATATTTATCTAAGGGAGAGAGAGAAAAAATTATTATGCAATGTGTTGATGACCTAAATATATTCTCAAGCATTTCAAGTACTTAATTATAAGTTAAATGCTGAAACCATGGTAAAAAGAGGTAACTTACTTTGGGACAAATACAAACTAATATTGTTATTGAACAAACTGCAGAGGTTTGAAAGTGGATTACCAAGAGATTTTTTAAGAACTAATCTTCCATACTGGATTAGTCAAGTGTCTTATGGTTTATTAATTTGTATCCCCTTTAGAAATCTTTTTATCTTATTTCTTCCATTTTCTTGAAAAAAAAAAAAATCTTTGAGTCTTGGAGCTAAAAAGAAAAATAAAAGGATTTTTTAAGTTTTTGTTGCCTAATCAATAGAAATTGCAGATAAGAAAAATGCTATTAAATCAGTTTTAAGTGTATCTTTATTCCTGAACAAACTCAATGAGTTTTAAAATACACACATACACATATCCTTAAAGGATTTAGATAACAATAGACAAAATAGGAACAAAGTTTCTCTTTAAAAAAAAGCCTGATAAAGTAAACATTTTTAATTTTTATATATTTCACAAAGGAGTTGAAGGTGTTTAAAATCATGGGTACAATGAAAATGTTTAAAATAAACAGTTGAGAAATTAAGTAAAAATAAAGGTAGAAAGATAAAAGTGGGATTGATAGAGCACAAGCAGAAATGTATATCATAGTCCTGTATAATTATTAGAGATAGTCCACGTATTTAGCTCTAATTTACTTAAAATCAAATAAAAGTGCAAATCATGTTCTGGTAGAAGTTCATTATGTTAGCAAGATAAATTTAAACCTACTGCTAATGAGAAAGCAGGCAATTCTGGAACTGAGACTTGAAATAAATTTTTATGTGAAATCTGGACGATGCAAGATATACAAAGAAAATGAGATATAATAGACAATAACATCAACTAAAGCCTTATAATAAATGTAATAAATATAAAAATAAATATAATAAGCATAATAAATGTAATATAATTAAAAAAAATAATGTTCCTTTAGATTCGATTGATAACAAGACACTGTAGTGGCATCCAGTAAGGGTGATTCTATGTTAAGCAAAAATAGTGCAGTCCATTTGTAGTGCTATACCATCAAGCTATCAAACACCATACATTAATCTATTATGACATTTTTTGGAGAATGAGTTGTATTTTCTATTATGGATAATAAGCTAAACAGCATTCTACTTCCTTAACTATAACACATATATAGAGTTTGATCTGTACAATGGGATGCTATCTTGTATGCAGTTAATTTAATAAGACAGAAAACTTGCCAACCCTCTGTTAGTTATAAAGATGGAAACTCCTGGATGCATTCGTCAGGAGCTCAAGCTTTAGTATTGTGCAGAAAGCTCTCAGAAGCAAAGGACTTGATTGCTGATGGGTGTTAACTGGCTATTTTTTGTACCTTATCTATCAGTAGCCCTCTTTTAGAAGCAGATAAATGAGATGGTACATAAAAAAATCCGAAGAAAATTTTACTCCTTAGTACCCTCTTTCTAAGAGATGCTTCAGAGGCTTTCTTGACTATGAATTAAATTACGCGCACACCTGTGTGCGCATGATTTAATAATTATCAATGGCTTTGACAGATTTAGGTAAAAATGGAGACATTTAGGTAAAAATGTCTCCATTTTTACCTAAATGACATTTCCTTTGGAGATGTAAATTCATCCAAGTATACCATGAGAGAAATATAGTATTTTTTATAAACTTCACATGGGTAAAAAGCAGAGATGTCATAAGTGATGAAATGTAATAATTGGTCTATGAGTTTGTCTCATTGGAAATATGAGAGCATAGGAGTTTTAAAAAGTAGGCTGACAATATTTGCAGTAGGTATCCTTTGCTGGGTATTAGGATTTGGAATATTTTTTGTTGTTTGTCTACATTTTTGTTTTTCCATATGTTCTATACATTTTTCGAGTTTTCTATAATGGACATATATTAATTCTACAATTCAAAAATTAATGATGACTGTTATTTCAAGTTGATCATCCTGAAAAATATCAATAAAGTAATCAAATTTAGTGAGGTCACTAATAAATTTATGATTGTCTGGATTTTACAGGTAGAAATGATATAGAACTAGAATACATTTTTACCCACATCGAACCTGTGATCTAAGTTGAAAGTAAAAAAAAAAAATTAAAAAGTTTATTTCTCATTTAATGAGAGATAAATGCAGTATAAGCCTGAATATGTGTTAATGAATCTATTTCTGATTCTCTAACACTACGTCAGGGAAGAAGAACCCGTAATGCTTGGTAAGGAGTGTTAAATTCAATAGAAGTAGAAGTTTTATTAGGCCCAGGACAATGGGTTAGAAATGAAAATCATTCCCAAGACCTGCCTTACCTTTGGGAGCAGAAGCCTGTTCATACTACAAGTGTCAAACCCGTTTCTATTTTGGCACATTCTAGATTTCACTTGAAATAACCTAATTAAATAAAGACTAAATTATTGACCCTATTAGTTCTAATGATGGTATTTGAAGATGGTGCCCAAACTGTTTCTATTGTGACATGACCAGAGGGATGAAACAAGATAAATAAGTATTGTTAACCAATGTGCCGATTCTATATAATACTTTAATATGATCACATTGACTAGTAAACATGAAATTTTCATTTTGTGTGGTTAAAATCTAGCTGTTAAGTAAAATTTTGTTTTAAAATTAAAAAAAAAAATTTCTGAGTCTACCTAATTACTATCTTTGAAATCTATTTTTTTTAAAGCATGAATCAATAAGTATGTTTTCCTGAGAAAGCTTATAATCTAATTGGCCAATCTGTTTATTTATAATTGGTTACTATTTTGGGAGGAGAGGTCCATGTACCAAAAAGATAACATAAATCACCTTCAGTGATTTTAGTTAGAAATTTGGATTTTCTAGAAATCATTAGGAAGAGACATTTGAGTTTCATTATTGATGTTTACCTAAAATGTTGCAGTTAAATGTGTGATGAGAATCAGATGGCTTCTTACTATACTAGATTTTTCTTGGCCCCCGACTCTGTTTAGTCATTTAGCAACATTTATTAGAACTCTAGTGCCTCTAACTTACAAGGAATATGTAAATATTTTTGTAAAATAAAGTATAGCAAAAGAAAAGGAAAAAAAATCAAGAAACTTTCCATGTTTGTAATTAAAATTTCCATGCTATAAATAAGGCATGTTCTACAATTTATACAACCAAAATTCACTGCTTTCTGCTGGCCAAATTGAATAAAGTCTATTTATTCCCAGCTCTCAGATCTGATGCCTGAGACAGAAAGTTGGATAGAGTCTATTAATTTCCAGCTCTCAGATTTACTGCTTGAGATGGAAAAATGCTTTTGCAAATCTCTATTTATCCTACATAGTGTAATAGAGCTACGGGAATATCTTCATTCTCTTGGGGGTAATTTTTAAAGCCTTGCCTCAATGCACATGCTATTGGACTTGATTTCTGACTGTTTAATTCAGTGATAATATAAGCTTGGGGGAACTTACATATACCTGAGGGGGAACATTGAATGTAAACATGTATATGACGAGGATGCAAATGAACCCTATCTAGATCTTATGGAGCAAATTAACCTCTCTAGAAATCTAGTTTACATAGAAACAGTGGACTTGGAAAAAAAGAAACTCTTAATGCCCCTCAGGATTCACATTATGGAGACCATTTTTGACTTGTGTGAAATTACCTTATCTTTTTTATCTCCATGCTTAATGATTGTTTTATTACCTAAGAATTACTTCTGAATTGCTTGCAGTCAACTCTGAACTGTCCTACTACTACCACTCTCGTCTTTATGCTCTCTACCTCTTAAAAACCAACATTTTGTTTTCTTTAGGATCACAGATATTTAGTAAATTAACATGCTTTGAATTTTAGTGTTCAGGTTACTGCTATATAGGGAATTGTACTAAAACTAAGGGGAAACTTGTTTTTCTTGTTAAAAACTCATTATCCTGTAGGGATGATGAGATAAAAACAAGTAGGAAACAAACCATTCATGACGATAATGCACAGAACCTTATATGAGGCTCAGGAAGCTAGATGCTCAAACTAACTAGAGATATAACGTGAAACGAGTCAGTAAACTTTCTGATTTTCATTTTCCTAATCTGAAAGATAAGAGAAAAAAATCATTACTTCTATGGTTCTCTTTGTCTCTGCAAATTATTTTATTTTATTGTAATTATTATCTGTTCATGTTTTCTGCTTTGAACTATAATGTGAATACTTGTGGTTTTAGTATAAGTTTCTTAAAAGTATAGAAAAAAGAAACACTTAAAATTTTAAATACGTTAAATTATTTTTCTAAATACTATTATTCTAAAAATATAAATAATACATATTAATGTAGAATATTTTGGCAATATATTAACATAGAAAAAGTTTATACTTGCCTATAAGGTATCTAAACTTAGAGAAGCATCACTAGAGTATAACTGTGTAAAAAATAAATATTTAGATTTTGATATTCTACTTTTTGTAGTTTATAGTTTATTTAAAATATCTTAGTCAAAAATTTATCCCGATATTTAATTTAAGACCTTGAGAAAATTTCGTGAATTTTAAAATTCAATTACTTTCTAGATAGCAGTCTCAAAGCTGTAAAAATAAGCAGACACATCAAATAAGCACAATAATTACAACAGGGAAAGGCAGTATAGAATATTATTAACCATTTACATTCACTTATAAACAAAACAGAAATAAAGTACAAAGAGAGTTAAGCTAATATTCTTAGAATTAAGAACAATGTCCTTAGAATTAAGTGAACTTTTGTCCCTGGGCCAGGGCCTATTTTCCTGCATACTTTTAAAGAAAGTATATGGTTATAACCTGGATTATGCTCTACAGTCATCAAAAGAAGTCCTTGAAAAAACTCAGACTTAAAGAGTAGTAGACTCCTGGAGAATTTTAAGGTTGTTAATAAGCAAACTTAGAAGAATTTCTTGATCAATTTCCAAATGTATTAGCGTCAGTCCACATTTACCAAAAATATTCGTCATGCTCAGACCAAAGAATACTTCTAAGTAGCTATTATTATTAATCATGAGCAAACACTGTGAAAATAAGAAAATGCAAGTGACAACATAACCTTTGCTCATGTGTTATGCATCTAAGCACTTTGCCATTGGTTCCAGACTTAGTTGTTATGGTAACTATGTTAAGGCTTAATGTTGATTTTATTGCAATGTAGAAAAAAAAAATTTCAAAGGAGACCATTTCTATGTAGGACAAGGGCAAGGTTCCATGGAGATGGTTGTCAGTACTCTAGATGTACTCAGAATTGCATATTACACCCTGGAAGTGGGGAGAGAAGGGAGGGACATCTACTTTCCTCTGCTTTACCCAGTAGTCCTAACTACTTGCAAGAGAAGCCTACACAGAGTGGGGAAACTAAATGTTTCTTGTCCTGAGTGAGTGAGATGACTTATGGGAATGAATAGGAAGGTTGAGAGATCTTCAATTTGAAATCATATGAGAGATTTCTAGAGTTAAAAACTATTCTTAATATCCCCATATATTATTTTTAACCATATCAAGTTTTGTAAAGAGTTTCCTTCTTTTATCCAATCTTCTTTTCTTTGAAAAATCACTCATTTTGATTGCTAGATTTAATAAATATAATCTAAAGACTAACAATACACTAAATATACCAAATATTAAATAATAAAAATAATTGTTAGTATAGGTATGTCCTAAATATTTCATGGAGCCTGCTTTGTCTAAAATAATGTTTGTTAATTATCTGAAATTCAAATTTAACTAGTCATTCTGTATTCTGGCAACTCTACTCATTTTTAATTTAGCTGAGCATTTACTTCTTATTTCCAGCATATGTATGCATCTAGTTAGCTTTACTTTTTTTCCTGTTATTTCTCGGCATTTGGAGTATGTTTGTGGCAGTGATGATGTATGTGCATGCCATGTGATTACTCAAAAATTTTAAATCCTATATTCATTTTTAATGTTCATTTATTCTACATGAAATTCATTTGTGTGTATGACGTGAGATAGGGAGTCACTTTAATATTATTTCAGAAGGGACAGCCAATTCTAATACTATCGGTTCAATAATCTTTTATGTTCTCTTTGATTTGTATCCATTCAATTAAGTACATTGACATTATCTTCGAGATTCCTTTTTTCCAAATCCCTTCATCCAGTCAGTCACAGAGACTTGTAGAATTTATCCATTGACTTGATAGGGTAGTGAACTTCTCCTCCTCTTCTTCACACTTCACACATAGAGCTTTTTTATATGTTTATGAATGAGTTATGATCAAAGACAAGAAGAGAGAGAGTGAACTCGATTATTTCAGAAGTAGATAAAGTTTAACGTGAATTTGGACATGTTTTGTCATCTCTGTCTTCCATGTAAGCAGCAAGAGTGGTAAATTAATTCTGTGTCTTTTTCTGAGGGGAGAGTGGCAAGCGGAACTCTTATGCTCTTATGTGTCATGGAGTGGGCATTAGGACTAATGTGCTGTCCTAGCTCATTATTCTGTCCTTTGGCACTCTGGATATGTGGCTTTTAGGTTGTACCCATGCATATTCTCACTTTCAAGGTTAAAATTAGGGTACAAGAGGACACTTAGGTAAGGGTAGTGTTCTCAGTGTCCACTTGTTTGAACATTGTGATGTACTGCTCATATCCTACCTTAGGAATCGAGGAGTTGTAAGTCTCTCTCCTTGGAATTTTGCTGGCAGATAGCCTTCAGCTATGAGCCCTCTGGGGTAATTGCCTCAGTTGAAAACAGCTGCCTTGCTCAACATCATGCCCACTTTCTGGGATGGCCCATACCCAGTGAATAATCAGTATAGGGTTATAACAACTTGATCATCTCCACTCAATTCAGTACAGCTCTGAGAGGTCACTAGTCTACCCTTAGAATGAATCACAGTCAACTTCTTCTCCCCAATCCTACTTCTTTTCTTCTTTTCCCTTTCTGCTGCTTCCCATGGTTTTAATCCCAAGAGAAATCCCTAATAAAACTCTTAAACATAATTTATGCCTCAGAGTCTGCTTCTTAGAAATCCCAACCTGTGACACTGTACTAGAGTTTTGCTTTAGGGGCATTAAGCCTGAGATGCTGATCAAACTAAAGTGATACATTGTCTTACTGATTATTTACCTGAGCACATACCCCACCTTTGGTACCGCTATAGAAGTACTGACATAGAGTAGAATTAGCATAATAATTGGCCTACATGTTGTCATAAAATTATAGTTCTACTTTCTATTATTTTTATTTTTCTATTTTTTACGATTAAAAAAGTAATTTCAGTATATATGGAAACTTACAAAATACAGATACAATAGTAAAATAAAAAATCACCACAACCCATAGATGATCACTGTTTACATCTAAAACTATTCTTTCAGCTATGTATCTGTTTATCTATCTATATAACTATCGGCTAGATATTTATGTGTTTTTTTTTAAAATTATAAAGATCATATTATACCTGCTCTTTTGTACCCTACCCTTTTGAGATGATGATCCCCACTGTTAACATGTCAATTAGTTTGCTTAGAGTGTCCTGGCAACTGGGGAAATATTCACATTTCCCCAGTTGCCAAAAGGTCTTTTAGCGTTAGTTTGATTAAATCAAAGGCCATATAGCTTTTATCTCATTTTATCTCTAAATATTTTTAAATCAAATTTGATAAGACTCTCCCTCCTCTCTCTCATCTAATTATGTAATTATAGACTAATTTAACCATCTTAATAATATAGTTCAAGTAGGAATATTAGCCCTGGGTTTAGACTACCTGATGTCTAAAACAACAACAACAACAATGACAACAATGATGACAACAACAACAACAACAAGAATTGGGCTCTGTAGAGGTCACTCATTTCTATCAGGAATGGAATGACTAGAAAAGAGAAAAACAAAGGGTTTTAGATAAAAATCAGCCTTTTTATGTTAACCTTAGAGCAATGATAAAACACAAGAAGAATGAAATGAATCACAGAAGGAATTGTTCAGTTTTCAGGCAAAATTCAGAGAAAATATATGGGAGCCAGGGCTTTCTGGGTGTCTAAGCCTTTATATTTTTATCAATCTTAGCATCATGGAGTGTGCCTAATCAAGCCATAAAAGTAAATTTTAATAATCATGGTAACCAATCACATCTATATTCAAACATCAAGAAATAAACATGAGATATTTCAGTTTTCCTACATTCATTTAATGCAAAAACTATAAACATTTTAACACAATCGTGGGCAAAACTTTCAGTTTTCTGAATGCACATCTTTATATTTTATTGAGGAAAATAAGGAATGTCTCCTGTCAGAGAGACAGAAAAGGAGAGAGAAAGCACAAAGAATATGTGGTTGTAAATTCAAATTTGAGTCTTAAAGAAAGGAGCTACACTGCCTTAACTTTGATTCAAATACCTGGAAAGATTCTGATAAATCATCAGCCACATGCAACAATGATTTTACTCAATGAATTTTTAAAAAGGCTAAACAATATATATGGTAGTATAGAGGCAAAGTACTGGTGTCTCCATCTTTCTGTAGTATAGTCACTACTGTCAGAAAACTGATCAGGTTTGCTACAGTTTTAAACAGTTACCTTCATGGAGGCAGAAATCTCCAGATATATGCATTTGTGTCTTTGCTTTGGAATGCATATATTAATAAATGAAAAACTCTGAACTATAGACAAAAATGCATTTAGCCAATTATTTTGAGTGCTGTTCTAAGAAGCCTTGTCTCTTTGATGAGGTTTAGTTTTCGTTTTTCTCCACAAAAATCATAATTCAGTTGGTTTAATCACTCTTATCCTCAGCTTTCTTAAGGAAATTCAATTCTCCTTTGTACGTTGCATTTGCTGGTATTTGAGTTTTATGTCAGAATTAATAAAAATCTGTGCCTTTTCTAAAATATTAGAATGGAATGACTTAATTTAAAGGGAATTAAAGAAGATAAGATAGTTGTTAGTATAGAAAGAGAAGGAAGTGATCACTTAAAAATTACCATCATAAGATGGCATTGCTGGATGGAAGCTTAAAAGCCAGCCACCCAACTAGTGGGTGATTCCTTTATCTCATTCTTGAGAAATGATTGCCATCTCTGATAGGGAACTCTTCATTCACTGGGTAAAAATTTATCATTTTTTCCTGATAGTTCTGAGTCTAGTAAGCTTTTCCATCTTGAGTTGAAGCCCTCTATATGTGGCCCTTCAACACTTGCCAAAATTCTGATCCAAGGAGTATGCTGATACTGTGATGATTTCTGGCATAATGGAAGAAGTTGCTGAATACATACAAATAATTTCTACCTTATGTGAAAAAGGGGAGATATAGAAGATGTTATGTGGATTTCTCTTCACTTCTTTTTCACCTCTTTTCACACACTGGTGAATGACATCATTCATCTGTCTACAATGCTGGACAAATGTTTTTCAGTAGGCTTATAGTGCCCTTGTAGCTTGAGATTTACCCTTCAACAATGAGCTTTTAGGTGATCAATAAATAGCATCAGTCTTTTCTATTGAATTCAGAACTAGATGAGAGTCAGCCAGATGGCCATCAATATGTCAGCTTCATTGCTATTAAAACTTACTTCAAGGGTTGGGGAGTACGTGATTTTAAGTATGTAGCTAACAGTCTCCTTGTCAGTTTAAGTCTTTTGACAGGCCACCTAAAGTGAAAGTTTGGATCCAGGATTATTGCATCACATTAATCCAGCAGACAGAAAGGAAGCAAAGTCAGCGAATCTCTAAATGCTTAAAGACTGAGAAATATGGTTACTTCACAATTGATAAATGTAGACAGACTAATCTATCATGAAGAAGAGTGAGAAAGGGGTTGGACAAGAGTCTGCATGTGTTACTCCATGGAAATACAAATAGTGAGCTTCTGACTGTTCTCTAGTATCCAAGAGATTTTGTATTTGACATCTTATTTTAAAATGAATTTCATTATTCTTATGAATGCATGTTTTTACAGTCCTTTTTGTTTAAAATTTTCAGTTAGTTATGATCACTCATGAAAAGGAAACCTCCTATCCACTAATGCTGTAATAAGAGTATTTGATAAGTACAAGATAAATGTGTCAAGATTAAAAATTTAGTCATTGTCTGTTGATTGCCATCTGGGTGCCAGACACCTTGCATATATTGCTTTCACATTTAATTTAACTATCATATTTTGGAGAAGGAGGTATAATTTAACAATTATTACAGATAAGAACTAATTTTTTTTCTGAGTCCACTCAATTAAAAGCAGGATTTGAACAGATGGTATTGGGCATATTTACTCTTGCCTTTTCCTTTCCTGTTTATAAAAGGTCTAACAGCTAATACCCTGCTGTCTCTAAGGACTTAAATAATTGTTCTTCTTTGTAATTTTGTATAGATTTTAACTATTGATGAGCAAAAAGGCCAAGTTTAACCAAGTATACAAATCCACTCCTAAAATTATTTCTGAAATGCTGCCCAGATATTTTGTCCTTTCAGCTACTGTAATTTAATGCTCTAAAATTTATGAAACAGTCACCATCTACTTCATATAAGGATCACATTCAGGGCAAGTAACAATTCTGTATTTTTAAAAGGTGGGTGCAGATTCAGAGGTTTACAAAAATTCCTTGCAACAGTGTTTTAGTCTGAATCCTGAAGTGTTTTATACATATATATTGGGTTCATTTCCAGAATGTATTTAAAATGAAGTTCTCATATAAAGCTTTATAATTCAAAATAAGAGATGCTGTAGGTATTTTACAAATTCAATTCATTACAATCCCCTAAAACATTTAGTTGCCTTTAAATAAAATCAGTCTTTCTCCCCAGACTTTGGCAGTTAAGCTATAGTCTGCTGAGATGGCAGTATTCAATATCCACATCCTGCTCAGCAGCTGACATTAAGTTTTGGCTGTGACCATGCAATCCCATTTTAAACTCTTGTCTCTATATGTGTCAGTTATGACTTGGCAGCTGGCTGGAATAAACATTTAAATCTTTAGATCTGGAGATTTAATTTAAGTACCCTGTAATGAAATGAAACCATGGATTCCATGGTTTGTAAATATACATTTAAAGATAAATAATTATAAACATCTAAATTGTCGGTAACTTTCCTTTGCTGTTCTTAAGTTAATATTAGAGTGTGTTTTTATACACTGTAAAAACTCAACAGAAGTTTATGTGGGATTTAATACTCTAAGTCTGGCCTCGTAAATGACCTACTACTTTCTTCAGTAAGGTCATTTGGCAGAGTACAAAATGCAGAACTCAGGAGAACTAATTCACAGCCCTCTCTTCCACCTGGACAGAGTTACATACAGCTCAGCCCTTTGCTGCTGGCTGGCTCAGCTTTGACCTTTCACTGTTCCATTCTCTTAGAAATCACTCTCATGAGAATGGAGTAAAAATTCACTGTTTAGCAGCTTAAGGAATCAGGTGCCCTGTGACCTCATGCCTTTAGGACCTTGATTTTCTAAAGGTGCTACAGACAGTAGGAATTCATAAAAGGTCCTTTTGGGGACATTCTAGAAAAATGCGTTGAAAGGTTCTTCTGTGGTGTCAGAATTTGGGGAAAGTGGCTGCTCCTGTAGAATTTTGGAACCGTAGAATGTCAATAGTGGCAGAATCTTAACTACATTTGAGAAAGCAAGAGCAAAGAAGAAAAAATCCTGCCACATAGTGGGAAAATTCTTTAAGAATCTAGACCCTCTAACCCTAGTCTAGTTCCTCACCAACTCATAGCACCACTATTTTTTTTAAAACAACCTTGTTTTTTTTTTTTTTTTCAGCTGATCGGGGACAATTAAATCCCCATGTCTGTGACGCATCATAACTTCAATGTTATGCATATAAATAATGCATATAAATAAAGCATGTTGTAGAGGAAAAGACTGGGGTTTCATAGTAGAAGCACCAAAAAACAACAAAATGGTTGAGAATGTGGACTGTAGATCCAGATGCCCAGGGCGTAAATCCTAACTTTGCCAGTTTGGGACCTAAAATAAACATTGTACTTCATATCTTATGTATGTTATAAATCATTGCGGAATGAATGATTACATTCCTATTTTTAAAGATTTTTTTATGTATTTTTATATTTTTAAAGATTTAATTTTTAGAGCAAAATTGAAAGGAAGGTACAGATATTTCTCGTATAGCTCTCGCCACCGCACGTGTATAGCCTCCTCCGTATCAGCATAATTCACCAGAATGGTACATTTTATTTTATTTTTTTTTACCAAAGATGAGCCTACATTAAAACATCATAATCACTCAAAGTCCACAGTTTACCTTAGGGTTTACTCTTGGTGTACATTCTGTGTGTTTAGACAAATGTATAATTTACACATACCTATCTTTATAATATCATACAGAGTGTTTTCACTGCCCTAAAAACCTCTGTGCTATATGTATTCATCGCTTAACCTTCTTACCCCTGGGAACCACTGTTTTTTCTTTTTTTTATTTCCTCCATAGATTTGTCTTTTTCGGAACATAATATACTTGGAATCATATAACATGTAGCCTTTTCAGATTAGCTTCTTTCTCTTAATAATATGCACTTAAACTTCCTCCATGTCTTTTCATGGTTTGATAGTTCATTTTATTTTAGCACCAAATAATATTTCATTGTCTGAATGTACCACAATTTATGTATCCATTGATCTACTAAAGGACATCTTCGTTGCCTACAAGGTTTGGCAATTATAAATAAAGCTGCTAAGAACATCTAGGTGCATATATTTTATGTGCATGTTTTCAACTTCTTTGGGTAAATACCAAGGACCACATTGCTGACTGGTATAGTAAGAGTATAATATTGTGAGAAATTAATACATTTTTGAAAGTGAAGAAAAACTGTATTTGGTTCAACTACAATGTCATTTTTGATTTAAATAAGCTATTAAATATATTTCATCATTTAAATGAAATGTTTATTTAATGTCTTTTTGCAAGAAAAAGTGTTTTACTCATTCATTATTCCTAGAGGCAAGAATTTCTCATGAAAGTAAAAAAAAAAATTAGTATCTTTAAAATGAATTGTTATATTTAAAAAGGTATTTCATTGTTTCTAGAGGAAAACTTCTATTCTTATGTGTTTTCAAATAAAACACAGATAGCATTATTGAGTACATACTATGTTATGGGCACTGTAACTTTTGGCACACACACCGTTATTTAATTTTTTACAACTATTATCATCATTTTTATTTCATAAATAAGAGAATTGCAGTGTTTAATATTTTAAATTAGCAATACCAAGACTCTTAATTAAAGTCACAAATGTACTGATGAAACCAGCCTTTGAACATAAGTAGTCTGTATCCAGGCCCGAGAATAACGGCTATGCCACCTTGCTTTCCTCCCGACCTTGTCGAAGGTTCATCATTCTGAGGCAACTAGTAACCAGGAACACATAGACCTCAAGAGGAAAGAAAGAGAGAGAGAGGTCCGCAGCATTGCTTGATTCTTTAAACACTGACATTGAGGGAAGCTATTTTTTATTACTTATATGTTACATGCCTCAGGAGACAGTGGAGCTCTTATTACCTTTCATTACGTTAAAACCACTGAAGAATGGCCTGGTGTTGTGCTGATAACCAATGCTCAGTACACAACCAAATGCATTTCTAGATATCAGGCCTCCCTATAGTGGTCAGGGATACATTGTGTTGTTTTATGATAGAGCTGCAGAGATCCAGGACCATATACTATATTACTGAGACTGCCTATGAGCAATAAAGACAGATTTTAATTACGTTCCTTCATCTACCAAAGTTAGGTTTTCCACTACCCTTCTGCATGTAGCACAATTTAAATACTTCCCCTTTCCTCCTTTCTCCTACCCTGACAGGTAAATCTGATTGAAGTTCCTCTAGTAATTGTGCCAAGAACATTTTTTAACTGTTTATGCCTAAACATTATTAAGATTTTTTTACAGACATAATATTCTGAATTGCACATTGAGTGAACACTAGATTTGGTATAGGAAGCTGAAGTTTTCAGGATTGGTCTAATTTCCACAAACTGACACTCGTTTTCCTTGCCCATAAAAATTAATTCCACAGATGGTAAAGCCCCCACATTCTATCATATTAAATCAGTGATACATGATATAGTACAAGAAAGAGAGAGACAAAAACATAACGTTAGTAAGTATGGGTTAATTTAATTGAAACTCTTGTAAAAATAATCACTATTTTTGCAGAAACTAAAAACAGATAATTCTATTCTGAATTTTAAGTGCTTTAGTTTTGTGTTTTGACTTTTCATAAAACTCAGCATCTATTAATTGAATATCTATTCCTTATTTATATATTGTTATATTTAAACATATGATAAAGTAAAAATTAATTTGGACTAAGAAAGTAAATATCCACCCAGACTAGAATAACGGATACAGGTAAAGTTAACAGCAGATCGAACAGGAAACACTGTTTCATCCAAGAACACACTGCAGCTGAAGTGTCATAAGCATCCTCTTATTTGAGTGAAGACTGTTTCTTTTATACTTATTGAGAAATTTTGTTCTCTAAAACCGTAGCTGATCAGAAAATTTCCTGTTTGAAATCACATCAGGGATTAAATGCACCATTATTGCCTGGAGTACCTAAAGCACTTTGACATAGGGAAAAGAAGCTTAATGTCCAACCTAGTTACAGAGCTTCAGATATGGGGTTTCCGAACACAACATTTTACATTTATCTTGCCTTTGTGATTCTCAAGAAAATAGGATTCAGAATCCATTTTGCAGACCATATGCATTTACATACAACCTTGATTATCCCTATTAAAGTTCTGCTTCATTTAGATTTATCTGAAACTCTACCTTTCCCTTCGATCAAATAAAACTCTATCTTCCTCTGTCCGATTGGGTGCCCCAGATTTCTGTTGATGTGTGGTCAAGTTTGTTTCTGGTGATTGTAGACCAATTGGGCTGAGACAAGTTGTTAAAGATATTTGAATAAAGACCTATTTAGTATATCAAGAAAATAAATGATACAATTGGTAGGAATAAGGGGTTCGAGTTGGGTTAAAAATGTTTATAAGATTAATTGACAAAATATATGCCATGTTATCCTTTTCTAGAGGCAGGCAGCAAATTTGGCTTAAAGCATGCAAGCAACAAGAAGAAAAAAACAGTCACTTTCAAAGCTGTAGTACAGTTATTAAGTTAAAAACAAGCCAATTTCCTAGGAAAAGTCAAACCCTACTTGCCACTGGGGCTTGCAAGAAATGTGTTCTTGTAAAGAAACCCTGTGATAAAGCAAACGACATTCTCAACGACACCTCTAAATTCAATAGAGACCAGTATCAAGTTCCACAAAGCAACTCATGTTATTGAAATTTCTCAAGGCTAAAGAGCCATTTCTATCTGTGCCTACATTGATCGCATCACTTCTCCTGTCCTGTCTGAATTGTGTGAGTCTCTCTTACAATTATCTTGCCTTCTGTGGAGTGAGAAAGGACCTTGGTTGAAGTGTGTGCCCCTTTCACAAGTACCTGCTAGGCTATTAGCAACACAGAAATTAAAGGAAAGTTCAGAGGCAACTGCAATATGCCCATTTATTTTTTTCCCACGATTCCTCCCTGAGCACTGGCAATGTAAAGGTAGAGAAATAAAGATATAAGCTAAATGAGTCTGTGCAAACAATCTCCATATATCATAAAATTATCCATACAATCATAAGCTACCAACTTTTTCATTATCTTTAAAAGGACATACTAGGCCCCAAATGGTTATAAACTCTAAAAAAAATGTGTTCAAATTTTATTTGTGTCCTTGTTTGAGTCTCCTAAGAGAAGGGATAAAACACAAAAAGTGGGCAGTGTAACTTTGGAATCTTATTTATAGTAGGAACTTAGAAAAAGTAAAAAAAAAAAAAAAGTTATAAATAATTTAAATTCTTTAATGAAATTCCTGATAATTTCTATTCAGTTGAAGGAAAAATCTAACACCTGTTAAAAACATTTTCTGATTTCTTATCTCTGTTGAGCCCCAACAGTTGTTTGGAAATCAAAATATATTGTGTTGTAAGTACAGGTGAATTTATCTTGCAGGAACATTTTAACATTTGAAAATTCTGAGAAAATTTTCTGACACAATTATTTTTATTTTGCTAATGTTATTTTTCTCTGCAACTATTTGAAAACATTATGAAATGATCAAACCACTATGTTTTGGTGTTAGGTACTGTGAGAGAGAAAAAACGGAAAAAATGTATAAACTAAGCCATGAATCCCTAACACACAAGAGCTTGAAACTCATTTGGGGAGACATTTATTTTTTATTATTCATTTTTTATTATTAAATATAAGCATACATGCATATCATGAGTGCTTACTATAGGTAAGTAATGTCCTCGGTGCTTAGCAACTCATTGGTGAGTTGGCATCCTGACAAGAATCAGGTGGTACACTGAGTAATGTTAAAAAGCTATTTACAAAACTAGGGAGAGATTTTAGCAAAATCGTCAAGGGATAGTGTAGTACAAGGGCTGGCATCAAAGGGGAGTTGTTTCTACCCTTAGCAAGGCCCGTATGGGTGGAGGTATTTTGGTGGATATAAGAAACTAAATAACATCTGACTGGAAAAGAGAAAGTAAGAGACTGCATAATCTGAAGTGTGTCTGGAGAGGTATATAGAATTATGGCATTTTTTCTTGTAGTGTATGTGTGTGGTGTTGATATGTTCATATTGATGTTTTTCGTGGGGAGACTCATTTGTAGAACTAGATTAGTTCTAAATTTTGAGGGCTATGTCAGTGCTGAAGAAGGAGAAATGGATTGATCTAAAAGACATTTAAGAACATTAAATGGGAATCATACTTAGAATATAATGGGAGCTGCATGAGAAGGAGGTGTCAAAGAAGAATCCTAGTGTTTGTTTTTATAGAACTAGAGATTTGCAATGCTAGTCACTGGAATAAATCATAAATCATAATGAAAGTATACTTAATTATGTAGGATAGATCAGTAGTTTAGTCTTTGAGATACTTTTCCTGATTCCCAGCCCAACATTCGTTCATTGAATTCTCTCATTTAAAATCATTGATTGGTTTTCTATTAGAACTTGAAATTTTGTATGTGTACCACTAAGAAAAACTAGGTATAATCTTACAATTTAGTACAAGTGAGGATGATGCAAGTATTCTTTGCTCTGGCTTTGTAGTCTTAAATAACTTTGAAGAACATTAAATAATGTAGCCAAATATTCATTTTGGGCCTTACCTATAGTCACAACTTTATAAATTATTTCAAATACATAGATTCAATTTAAGATTCTCTATTTAGTTATATACTTTAAAAAAAAAAATAGAATGTCATCTCTTAAAACTTACCAGGCTACTCTCAAGTATGCCCATAACATTTCAAACAGAGACCCTTTATTTCAATTTCAGGGGCTTTAATCAGTAATTTAATTATTTTAGTTTTCTTTCTTCTCTTGTATTTACTAGGACCCACACTTCATATTGCTTTTATAGAATTAGTTTCTATGTGTGTTATATTTATATGTTTATGTTTTGTATAATTCTAATTAAAAATTATTTAGTTTCGATTGCAGAGTACATCTAAATTAATTTAGGATTATGATATGCACAGCATTTTCATACCATTAATTTACTTAGGACCAAGAGATATTAAGATGTATTGATGCTTTCCTAATAAGCAGGCATTATTATTCCCAGATACTGGAAATATCCAACTTCCCCGGAAGACTTTGCACCTGGACTGTAGATAGAGTTTATGATTTGGATATAGAAACTGTGACTTGAAAAAGC
The DNA here is from genome assembly GCF_902729225.1 of Pteropus medius. Lineage (NCBI taxonomy): Eukaryota > Metazoa > Chordata > Mammalia > Chiroptera > Pteropodidae > Pteropus > Pteropus medius. The sequence goes on from NW_024354875.1 coordinate 41,291,356, forward strand.
AGGAAGCATTATTCTTAGGGCTGCTAAATTTCAAATTATATTCAACCTCAGCTGCTAAAGATCTGCCTGAGTTTCAGAGAGAAGAGTTTATCTGGGTTATACTTTTTCACATAGATTAAAAATGTTTAGGAGCTCCAGGAAAAAGTCCTTCCTAAACTGTCTTTACCTCACATAGTGATAAGTGCTTATATTACTTGGTATTGATTAAATGTTTGTTTAAATAGCTGAGAAGAAAAAAGGGAGAGAGAGATTGATTTTGTGTGATGGTGTTAAAGTCTCTAAATTATTTACCATGAGAGAAAAACAAAGTAATTTTTAGGAAAACTGTCACTAGTGTTTATCTCTCAGAAACACACACACACACACACACACACATACACACACACACGCACACAGCAAGGAGGTTTACTTACTTCTTATATAAGCTCTGAGGAATCTATAGAGACTCATTACATTATAAGATATAGAAGTATTCTTTCCGAAGTGTTTGCACTGTTTTTAAAAGTAATGTTTATAGTAAATCTATGTGCGAGCATTCCATTGACATTTTAAAGAAGATAAACCTTGGCATAGAGCTATTTATTATAATAAACAACATTTTAAAATAGAATTTTAAAATTTTTATCACAGTATCTTCTTTATTGTAAACAATAGTTTTCAAGAAAATGTTCGGGGCATCTGGGACATATTGATATTTAGAACAAAAGTTAGATATTGCTCAGATTTTAAATTCATAATAATTAAAATCTTTAAACTGGCAGTTTTTCTGATCAATAGATACATATCGCTATACTAAATATGCTATTTTCAGATTTAATAAAATAATGCTTTGATCTCAGCCCTTGAAAAGATGAGGAACAAATTAAAGTTTTAGGTTATATTTAAGTGACAAAACTCTGCCTCAGTGAAATACAATGCTGGTTGAAAAAATCAATAGAGTTTCACAGCTTAGAAAAGCAAATCTTATTGTAAGTAGCTCTGTCTTAAATGACTTTCAATTCATTTTAAATGCCAAAATATACTATACTTGGATTTATCTTTGAATTTTACTTTACTTTTTATTATAATGACAGTAAAATAGCTCTTAACCAACTCAATCTAGTGGACTCCTGGATTTTCTGTTTATTTTCTTATTTGTATGAGAAAATTAGCTATGAGATTTAGTTAACAGATTAACTATTGACTATTCCTATTACGATGAAAATTGTAATGTGTTACTTATTCGTTTCTCCAGAAATGAAAGGCTTATCTCCCAACTGCTGTGTGCGCTGCCAGCACACAATCCTTTACAGGAAGTGCCTTAACTGAAGAAAGCTGCTTTCCTGGCTTAACTTACATCCAATGATGCATTGATGTAGGGGTATAAAGGTTAAGTCCTTTCTCCCCAAATCAAGACAATTTTAAAGGATCATCCCACTACAGAGCTTTCTAGAGGTTGGCTGACGCTGCTTTTGAGACTGCATCACAGCTCAGACTCTCCATCTACCCAATCCTGCTTCCTTCTTTCTCTTTTCTTTCCATAGGTGTTAATAGTCCCTAATAAGTTCTCTTCACACTAACCATCTCAGAGTTTGCTTCCCAGGGAATATAACTTACAACACACACTGAGATTCATGACTTATCAGGCTACTCTCAAGTATGCCCATACATTTCATTATCACCAGTTAACTGTGTTTTATTTTCAAGTGTCAAGTGTGTTTTCCCTAATCTATTTATTGTAATTATTTTTGTGTTTATATTATTTGATTGAAGGGCATATAAACAAGTAAAGTATGAGTATGAAAAATTGTCTTTTCTGAATATTGTTTTCCACTGAAAAAGTTTGTAATAGAATCAGGTATAATAGAATAGAATAACTGTAAAATATTTTTTAAATCACAAAAAGACTGTAACATTTTTACAAACATGATTGATTCACTTAAACTCTGAGTTCTCTCTGCACTAAAAAGAAAGCAAAACTAAAAGTTATAGTAGATGTATTCTGGATGTATTTTAATTAAGAAAGATTATGAAAAACTGGTTAACAGAGCCATATTCAAAGAAAAAATCTTGACTTTACATCAAAGATTGTTAAAATGCATATACATTCATAATTTTATATTATAAAATATTTATTATGAGTATGGATCATTTTTGCACTTATTCCTTTCCTTAGCTAATAAAGCATTGGTCTCAAATGTATCAGATGACAAAACATAACTGTATCGCATAATAAAAACAAGTGAAATGTGATGCTGCCATTGATTTTAATTCATTTTTACAAATAAAGTTCAACTCACAAGTAGGGTTTATCTTAAAGGGTTTTAAAGCTTTAAAGCTAGATGACTGTAAAGAGGAAGAGCACATAGAAACTTCTGGTCTAGCTCAGTACCTCCCACACTGTACTATGCATATGAAGAACTTGGGGAGTTTGGTGAAATGCAAATTTGGACTCAGTGTGTCTGTGGAGGGGCTGGACATTCTGCATCTCTAAAAAGTTTGCAGGTAATGTGGATGCTGCTGCTCTTAGATCTAGGCAACTAGCTCAATCACCTCATTATTCATTTTTTTCTTTGGTTCTGCTCTGAGTTTGTACCTCATTTCTTACAACAGGGCTCCTATCCCTTGCTTGTTACATACCTTTTTTTTTTTTTTACTTCTACTCTTATTTTTCTGCTCCGTTTCTTCATGTGAAAGTCTGCTAATGAAGTTTTTGGTATTTACATTAGGTTTACTATTAAGTCTACACATGGTATGGGTTAGACAAAGTATAATTCTGAAGTGATTTTTGATAACATCTGATGGGATAAAACTTTCTCCATTCCTACAGTTTATAAGTCACTGGCAATGAGTCTTATTGCAGAAATGAATACTTAATAGTGCTGAGAAGCATTATAGAGGTATTTGATGGAACTGAATGAGTAGTAGTTTTAAATAGCAAGATCTGGCTGTAGTGGGAAAACATATGTTTCAGCCTAGTGCAGATGATCACAGATAAAGTGGGTGTTTTCAGAGAAGACAGGATTGGATATATATGTCTGACAGAAAATGATTGTAGAGCTAATACTGCATCTTGGTTGAAAAGGAATCTAGTCTCGTTTGTGACATTTTTTCACACGTTATAAAGCTGGCAATTACAGGTATGATGGAACGGCAGTTCTATTTTGGGGACATTTAACATTTTTCTATTTCTGGCCATATATAGTGGTTTAAAGCACAGTATGTTATGAAAGGTTTGCACAGATCATTCAACAAAATTTTCTTGAAAATCTCAAAAGAGTAGTTTTCAAATTTCCTTTCAAAAATTAGCTTTTATTTTTTAAGATGGGTGTAACAGTTTAAATAAAGCATTTCTACTATTAATAGCATTTAATAATAATGGGGTTTTTTTTGGCTCGTGAGAAACAAAGTCCAATTGCTTTTATATTTTTCTTAACTTTGTCCCACATTTTAAACATCTTAAAAAACTTCAGAAAGAAATTACAGCTCTAATTAAAAAGCTTTATAAAATAATCAGGGAAAATAATGGGAAAGTATTTAAATATAATTTAAAAACAAGCATAAATAAAATTTTTATGAAATAAACCACAGAGAGCACATGTGATTTTATTATTATCAAAAAGATTTATTGGTTTCAACATTTAAAAAAATTTTTTATAATTGTTGAGACACAGAAGGTACCAGATTAATTAGTAATTGTCTTAAATGAGGAATTATTCATTGGTCTCCTGTTTGCCATATACAACTAATATTTTCTGAAAGGGACTCAGCAAATTCTTAATGACTATTATGTAAAAGTATTCTAGAATGTTAAAAAGACATCTGCATTTAAAATTTAATTTCACAGATGTTTTTGACTTAATATACCAAAATTGGTAGTATCAAACAGTAATTTTTTAGGCTGAAAAATAATTTCTAACAAAATTAAACAAATTTGATCACATCTGAAGTTACATGACTTCATTATAATGTTGATTCAAAAAATAGTTCTGAGAATTTAATATCACCTAAATGACAAAAGTGAAAATCTAATAAAAGATTGAGTTCAAAGACATTAAAAATATCTTCATGGAAAAATAAATTCTTAAAGTTAAAAAAAAAACCATTTTTTTTTGGAGCTGTAATTCCTATTCTTACTCTGTAAGATATATCTACTTTTTAAACTCAGATACTCACTTGTCCTCTACCATAATATTCTTTCTCATTTTTCTCATGGATAAAAGATGGATGTGATACTACAGTTTATCATAGCATTTGTTGGCCAATACTGTCTAATAACTTTCACTTTGATGATTAAGTTTGGAGGAAACAGGACAGGTAGCCTGAATTACTCATGGTTCTACTTAAGGCTTTTAAATCCAGGATCCTAACTTGGGTCAAAATATTAGATTTGAAGGACTAACCTGTAGCATTTTCTCATGTAGCTAGTATGGCTTATTATTAAATGTATGCACTTGATTCAAGACAGTAAAACTGAACCTTGCCTTGACACCACTATAACTAAGCACATCCTGTTCCACAGTAAGGAAAAAAAATGAAAAAGAAAGAAAGAAAAAGAATTTCACATACTGAGATAAACTAAAAACATGTAACATCCTGTCTAGCACTAGCTTCCAAATAAATGCAGACTTAAGACCTTTCCTGTAAATTGATAACTTTCTAAGATAAACAACTTTATCTCTGACTTTTGCAACACTGACATCTACAGATATGTGACTGTCCTTACAGATAAGAGACTGATATGATAATGTGAAAATGCTGTTGCTTTCCCCTAGTGTGAACTGAATGACAAAAAAATTATGATTTTATATATTACGTATCTGCTGTACCCTTTTATCAAAGAGTCAGTTCCAGCCAAGTCATCTTTTCCAGCTGCAGTGTTATCTCTCTCCATTCAGAAATGGAAGTTTTTCTTTTGATGACACTGTGTTTCAGATTCTGTTTCTGTTCTGGAGTATATCTGGTTCTTGGTGAGGTCTGGTTCTCTTTTGTACCTGATTGGTTGCCAGTGTGTGTCTTCTGTTAGTGATAAAACATTGAGAGCCCAGTATTAACTATAGGATCTGGTTAACTGGTTCTTGTTAGGTAACAAATGACAAAATGGGTGAGTTTATATTGTTTTGGTCTCTTGTCTTGGTGATTCTATCATCTCTCTTTTGGAATACCGATATCTTTGCTACCAGGTTACAAGACATTATAGGACATAAATTTAGTAGGACTATCTGCCTGTATCAGCTATGAGGTTAAAAAGTTGCTTGAGTCAATTTTTGTCTTTACAGAGGCTATTTTATCTTCTGACTTTTTACAGCATACTCTGTTGTTTGACTTGTCTGTGTGTATTATTAAGAGCTTATATCACTTAAAGAAAACAAAAAAACACAAAAACAAAGTTTTATGCCCACGTGAGTAGAGAGCATCCTCTGGGTCAAGGAAGTATGTTTGACAAGTATGTTTAAGATAACCTTTGTATTTCTTTGACCTTCCTATCACATGGCCAAAGAAATCAACAGGTAGAGTTTTTATTGAAAAAGTTAATAATGTACTTACTCATAGCTAAATTTGTAAAACTGATTCTGATAGTTTTCTATAGGTCTGTATGTATGCAAGTATTAAAAAAAAAAAAAGACTTTTTCTCTTCTCACCAAGAAATGTTTTTTCTTTTATAATACAGCTTTTTTGGGGAGCGGCCGGGAGGGAGAGTTGCTGTCACATTCTCCCTTTCTTGTTTTAGACTTTTGGATACTAGCAGTTGATCTTAAAAATTCCATTGTTTTTGCACATCATTGTCATATATGCACGGTTTAGAGATCAGAATTCTCTGATTTTTGAGATATCTTTAGTTAGTTTTAATAACAGTTGTACAAATGTAGCTGTGTTTTATAATTGAAATGTAGATTAAATGTGAAAGATCATTGCTGGCTTGTCTAGAAATTTGAGCCCCAGTGTAAGATATTTTTTTCTTTCTTTTCTATTGAAAGAATGAGAGCAGTCTATAAAAATACAAAAATGAGACAAATGCAGATGTGATCAAAATATTTGATAAACAAAACATGTTAATAACATACAGTGTAAATATATATATGCCTTACTGTTAAAATGTACAGCTGAAACTTACTGGATTTCGTTAACCAATGTCACCATAAAAAAGTCTAATAACCATTTATTACTTAACGTTAATTAATTTTTAAATTAACCTTAATTATTAATACATAAATGCTTAATGAACAGTAAATATTAAAGTTAAGTCCATATTTTAATCCACAGCCTATTTGGATAAGAACTAGAGAAAACAGTTGAGCAATATTCACTGAATATAAAATCTTTATCCTGGGGCTTCCTGGTGTGCAGCCTCTGTACTACGATCCCTACCTAGGGCTCAGCTCAATGCTAAATGACATATCTTGCAGAAAGCAGCTATCCCTAAACACTCCTCTCTCTCTGACAGTTTGGTAAGAGACTTTTATTGTGTTTATGAATTGTTTTTTAAACATATGCATATCCTTTGCTTAACTCTCAGGAAATTAATAAATTAGATAATCAAGCCCCTTGGAGCTTCAATTTTGACTGACTTATAGAGAGACTAACAAGTACTCACATGAATCAAAGCTAATAAAACAAAACAAAACTCAATAATTAGAAATAGAAAAAAATATCCAAATGATTCAAAAGTGCTGTTCTTTAAATTAAAAAAAAACATCAACTCATAGAAAGGATCAAGTTGCAGATAAAGACTGGTTGACAGGGAATAGCATATGAAGCAAATACATTAAAATTGACTTCTGGTTGGTAGAAAAAATCTTGAGAACTTTGGTGATGTTAAACAAAATTTAAGGTTTAAAAAATTATTTGTAATATTTCTAATCAAATGAATAGCTGAGCAAATTATTCAGGTTAGCTAATTTACATTTCATCTTGATTTTATCACAGTCCAAAAATGTTAGTGTAATGTAATTTGTGCAAAATTTGAGTTTTTTTTTTTAGGCAAGGCAACCCTTGGTTAACCTCACAGATTGCAACGAACTTGTCAGCTTACGATCCCTTAATTTTTTAATTTTTAATTTTTAATTTTTTATGCCTATAGCACCTGGTCTTCCTAGGTGGTCTCCCATCCAAGTACTACAAGGCCCGACCCTGCTTAGCTTCTGAGATCAGAATGGATCGGGCTTGTTCAAGGTGGCATGGCCATAGACCTGAGTGAATTTTTATAAATATCTTAATTAATTTAAACTTACTAATTCCTTGGATATATGATTCTATTAAGTTATAATCCTTTCCAAATATATTAAATTAATATGATTATAAAACACAATGTTCAACTAAATTTATATTGTTTTTTAGAATAGAATATAAAAACATTTATACTGCTTATGTGGAAAAAAATACAAATCATCACCTTACAACCAAAATCATCATAATAAATATGCTTCTTATAGAAATATCGGTTTAAAAATAATTTCCAAAATCCTTAACTGATATAAAACTATAAAATTATAATTAATTGAATTTACCAATATATAGTTTGTCTGCCTCCACAATTTCTAAATAGATTTCGATTTAAAATGATAGAAAATACATATAAACCAACAAACAAAAACACTGGGTTGCCTAGCTAAATATATATTCTTGCTCGTTATTTATTATTATTTTTGTACACTATGAAATGACAATGCCTAATAACTTGTAAAAGATGCATAGGTCATTGTGGAATTAAAAAAAATATGTACACATTGTATGTATGTGTGTATATATTCTATATATATATATGTGCTGAATTTTTGAAGTTTTCTCACTACACACACACACACACACACAATGTGAGGTGATGAATTTGTTCATTAATTTGTGGTAATCCTTTCACAATGTATATCATCATGTATGCATTTTAAATATATATAATTTTATTTGTCACGTATACTTCAATAAGGCTGGAAAAAATATGTACACACATGTTGTGATACTCTTCTCCTCAAGAAGTAGATCTTTATTCTCTTCCCCTTGAGTATAAGCTGGACTTAGTGACTCACTTCTAAAGAATAGAGTATGGCAATAAGGATGGGATATAACTTCTGAGATTAGGATATGCAGAAGCTGTAACTCTGTCTCCAACATGCCCACTTTTCTAGGACCATTTACTCTGGAGGAAGCCAGCTGACATGTGAGCAGCCCTGGGAAGGGCCTACATGGCAACGACTTGAATGTGTTTCAGCTACCTAAGCCAGGACCATTCATCTAAGCCATTCTTATATTTCTGATCTTATTGTTTTAAGCTGCTAAATTTTGGGGGTAATCTCCTACACAGCAGTAGATAACTAGTACAATAATGTTCATAAGCAAATTAACTTTTATCACTTTAAGAAAATTAAAGATGATTTGGAGTTTGCTCATATGGCAAGGTCACTTCTAGGGTGTGTGGGCCCTGGACATATATATATATATATATTTTTTTTTTTATGAGACTCCTATGTATACAAACAATGTAATTAAAAATGAATTACAAAATTCATGGGCCACTGTGAAATATAGTATATTGTAATTTATCAACAATAACTTAGATTGTTAGAGAAAATGTACTTAAATATTTGCTGATCATCAGCTCAGTGAATATGAAGATTCTTCATGTTGTTCTGGCACCATCTCTTCCTCTTCAGATCTAAGAATATCTCTTCATTTTCTTTATTATTGATTGTGCATTCATCGCTAATTTCCCATCTCCTACCACATAAAAAGTTAACAGTACTATTATTACCTACATGGCTCTTGGGAAACTGCTTGTATTGAAATAGCATAGATCCTGCTTCTGCAGTTCTCCAATACCATTTGTTTAAACCTGGTCACATCATTACTCATGGTGCTGCTACATCATCCATCCATTGTGCCTCCAGTTAATGCTGGCTTCCAATAATTCTAAGATTGTCATTACGTTTCATTAATAATGACCACAAATGCAACACTTGCCCAGAGTATGCAATAAAATGTAAATGCATTTTTTTTTCTGGTTACGTTAAATGTATCGTTCAGAATTTTGTAGTATAAATGTAGAATAGCACATCGTCCAATCACAACTTCTCTTAACTCTTTAGGCTGTAGTCAGTGCATTACCAGAATGTGGCCTTTTTAATGTTTACCGCACTCCCCACCACCACTCACTGTCACCAGAGAGTGAGTTGGGCAAGGAACCATGGGTGGAATAAGAAGAGTAGTACTATTCATGAAAAGAATGATTGTTGTTCCTCAGGTTTGGCTTAACACCAGCCTTGAAAAGCACAGTATTATCATTTGAAAAAGAGCAAGAGTGGACATCAATTGGGAGAGTCCATGCACTGCAGAACAACAATCTCTTACATCCTTGTAGGAAATAGGTGTATTTCCTGGAGTACGACCTGTGGAGGGCATGGAATGACCAATCTGAGTGCCAGTGAAAAGCGGGGAGGAGTGGACACACAGGATAAAAGACATTTCCTGTCACCCCTGCTGCCCTTGAGTAGTATAGGCAAGAGATGGTTATCATAATAGAAAGACTGACAAATAAAGCCATATATGTGGCTTGAACTGAAGGTTTGATAGCAGACTGTATATCTGTATATTTTCCAGAGTAGTGAACTTGTCTCATGTCTCCTGTGAATGAGAATCATCCCAAATACCTTTCTTATCAATGTCAGCACCATTCTGCTAGGTTAATCTTGCTTACTTCTGTGAAAGAAATGCATCACTGGCCTGCAGTGGGGAATGAACTGCTAGGGCCGAGCCACGGGGCTCAGGGATAACCATGTAGAATCAAGTTCCAGTGATCTGGAATCCATGCATGGGATAGAGGGTAGGAGAATACTCTGAGGGGAAAAACAGAGTGGATCCCATGTTGGATCTGGAGCTAATGCAGAAGCAAATCTGACCTTGTACTGTCTTGCCTGAACACCTCTGCGGACCTCTGCTGGGCCTAGGCAGATGGAGGCAGGTACTTCAAAAAGAGGACGAGAGGGTATTCTGAGGCATAGGATCCAGACTAGGAGTTTGCAGGTAGTAGTATATCAGGGCTGAAGGTGTACTAGGTTCAGTAGTAGCAAAATAAAGGACATCTTTTTGTCTGTTTATTAAGCTCCATGTTAGAAATTTATTGTGATTAATTCCTGTTAATGCCCTATAGTACAGGCATTGTCTTGTACACTAAGGTTAATATATTTTAAACACTTTAAATTATTCATTTAGTTACATGCTGATGTCTCAGCATACATATATAGAATATTTAAGCTATAAATTGAAGAAAATTTATAATGATAAAACAATATAGTTCAGAAAAAACTGCTCTTTCAGTATAGTGTTCTTAATAAGACTAAGTCAAACATTATAAAGGGCCAGTTGTACACAGCTTGATAATGTGGACATGCAAGTCCATGTCTCAGATTCTACTTTTTGAGAAGAAGCTGGACTAAGGCAAATATTGTACAAAGCACATTTGCTGAGTCACTTTACTTTTTGTAGAATGTTGTTATTTATATACATTCAAAAAGAATCTGTCCTCTTTCCCAACAAGATATAACTGGGCAAATCAAATTTGTAGCCAGTGGCATGACAAAAAGGTCACATTTAAATACATGTATCATTCAATTAGATATAATAACCCTGTTATTAAGGAAGAAGGATTACACAAGCTCCCAGGAAAATGATCTTATATCTGTTCTATGCCTTATGAAATCCAAGCCTCATAGGCTGCATGGGGAAAAGAATTACCCTCGTAGAGTGCGCCCATTAAAAAGACAACTCCAAATTATGAAAAAATTGTAAAAGACACATACCATCAGTAACTTTTATTGGATAGTATTCCTCGGCAACTTTCTAGCACGTTATCCTTATGATATTATTATAACTACAAAATAATTACCAAAAGATTTTTTTATAAGGATATTCATTTCAATATTGTTTACTATAGCAACAATCTAGATATAACCTAAATACTCATCAGTAAAAAAAACAAACCTGGATATTTTATATATATCTTTATATATATTTCGTGTGTGAAGCGTATATTTTATATATGTGTGCACATATATATATTCACAATTTACATAATTCAGTGTTAATTTAATCTGCTCAAAAATACATAAGAATACATGAGTACTGTTATTATTCATAAGGAGTAAAAATTGGCCAAAGTAATATATATATATACATACGTAGTTTATATTAAAAATAACTATAAAATTATGTAAATGTATTTTAAAAGCCTTGAAGAAAACAGACAGCACTGTTACATGAATTAGGTATATACATTTTTACTTTTTCCCTTTATATACTATATTGTTTGAATTTTTTACAGCAACCATATATGAAAGCTTTATTCCTATTAAAACCTGATAAAAGTAAGTTAAAAAATGAATATCAAAATTAATATTTTGGAAGAGTGTTTATAGCAAGACAATCTCCTTGTTTCATTATCATGTGAATATAGATGTTGTCTATTCTAAACACATATATGGTTTAGGAAAAAAAAAGACAAAAAGAAAGTACATTTTCTGGGTGATATCATCTGGCCAATCCATTGTCAATGTGGGTTCTTTATTTGCTTTCTGGTAGAGATAATGAGGTATACTATCACAGTTCGTATACTATCACAAGTCCCTTTTGCAGGTACTTGTGCCGCTCTTGATATAAAGAACTATATAACAAAATAACAAAATCTTTGATCTTGCAATTTTTATTCTACAATCTTGGTATATATTTTACCTTATCATATGGGTAAATCGAAAATGGTCAATAGTTATACATTTTATATTTGTTGGTGTTGCAGACTACCTCATATACACACGAGATACCATATACATTTATCTCTGCACACATAAATACAAACACAAGAACATGACTTTAGATGCCTTGAAAGTGTTGTAAAATAAAGAGTTGCATCAGAGAAGAATCATATCTTTTATTTTGCAAAGGATTTAATTTTATTTTATCATTTAATAGGTGATAATTTATATTCTTGTTACTATGTACATTGTATCTGGTCTACGCTATCTGTGTGACCCTTTTAAATTGTTTCAACCTATAAAAGTGTACTCAGTTCAGGCATGTTTTGCTCAGTTGCTTAAAGCAAATTGCCCGAGAGGATCGAATTAAGACCATAAAGTTAATTCGGATTGTTTGTTGCATGGCCACTGAACATGTCCCTGACAGCAGTCACCGAATATGAAGTTCATGCAGTCAAATTGAAGATGGAGGACAAATGCTGTGATATTGTAATGTCAACATTCGCTCCTTTTGTGAATTGGGGGTACACATTGGCCTGATATTTATGAAGAAATCTAAATTTGTTTTGGATATTATCTACAAATAACATCACCGAAACTTGAAAATCGTAAGTGCTCAGGGCCTCCATTAACCTTTGAAAGATTCTTTTACCATATTTTTACTACTATTATAAGAAATAAAAGTAAAATATAAACCAAAGTAGAACTCGCCAAACCTAGCACCTTCACATTTGTAAGAGTCTTAAAAATTGGTCATATTAAAGGAATTTTTGCTAAATAAATATGAGGCAATAAGAGGACATTGCTTTAAAATATATGGCTATAGTCATGTTGAGGATCCAGAAATAAAAACCAGCATTTTCACTATAAATTAGAAATTAATGATAAGAATGACTGTAGGAGGATGAGATTGGTGTGATTTTTTTTCCCTTTTCTCTATTTCCTTTTTTTTTTCTGAAAAATGTGTGCATTATCTTTATAAGAAAGTACAATATACTAAAACTATTTTTAATCACAAATAAACCAAAAACAGGTGTGTCTCTTTTTAACAAGTAAATATGTCTGAAATATTAGTTAAATAACTTTGGAAAATATCAAATTGTATTTCAACTGCAATAGAGACCTGTTATATGAGACCCAATTGTAACACTTTCTGCAAAGCAAATGATTTTTTCATAAGATAGTCATTTTATAATCAAGGTACAGTTTTTCATATATTAGAGATAAAAGGAAGTACTATATGTAATGGTCTATTAGAAACATTGGTTCTGATAAATATATTAATGTGCTACCAAAGAAATATATTCCTAAAGTAATATCAAAGTCATAGGAAAGATAAGTTAATGACTGGTTGCAAAGAAATTTTGAATTCTATTAGATTTATTTTTATGTTTCAGTAATATACATGTATCTATAAAGCAAAATAAAACTTATCAAAATTTAATCTTATGCTCTTGTTTGAAACAACCTGTGGACCGTTGGCTTTAGTGTAATGAAATTTCATAAATGTTTTAGAGAGGAAACTTCTGGGTATAGAAGTATGACTCAGAACACCTAAGCAAATTAAAAGCAAACAAACAAAGCAGATGAAGTGAAACTGATCATGGACCATTCAGAGCTGGATTTTGCATGTTTAAAGTTTAAATGTTATGGTAGCCAAAAAGGGCAAATGGAGCAGTAGGGGTCTATTTTTATTGCACTATCTCATGGAATTTTTATGTAATTGTAATAGGGAGAATATGGTAAAGGCAAACTAAATCAAGTGCCTTTTTATTTCTCTTTCTGTGCTCGGCTTTGTGTGTACCACGTATTTTCCTACATGGTTACTAATCCCCCATCCCCAATTTTGATTTACAATTATTTAGATACTGGCATTTTTGTGGACAAATGCTTTAAAAAAATTTTTTAATCGTACCAATTCTTAAGACACATTCCACTATGAGATCAATGGGAGTGAATTCCATTATCCTAGGATCAGTCTCCTGGTGTGTCTAAGAACCAGAAATAGGGCATTAGCATTGGTTCATGTTATCAAACAAAAGCTGACATTTTCAGTCCAATGAAATGTTGCAACAGAAATATTGGTTTGCTAGACATTGCCATTTATAACTTCCTGTTTATAATCTATGGTTATAATGTGACTTTGCCATAGAATCATTTGTTCTTTTCCAAATTCGAAATGTTAGTTATCTTAGTAAAACTCTTAAAAATATATCATTATTTTAGTATATTGAAATTTCAGTGGTTATTAAGTCACATTATTGTACTCTTTACTCATTCTCTTAATGAAAAAATTAGAGAATATTGGAAAAGGATAAAATGCAGTGTTGGTTTAAATCAATTTTGAATAGTTGTTAAAGTCATGGATTCCAGAGTCAGCATGTGGATTCTAACCCTGGCTCAGCCACTTACTAACTGGTGTTGGACAAATTTCTTAACCTCTCTATCCTTTTATTATTTTAATCTGTAACTTGCGTATCATAATGGCACCTACTTTTTAGGATTAATGTAAGAATTAAATATCTGAACACAGTAAAATATAGTATGTAACTGGAGTTTGTTACACATTATAGAACGATTAACTTTATTATAATCATCATGATCATTACTATTATTATTATCTAGTTTAACTAAATTATTTTACAAGTGAGCCAGAGTGTGACCTGCCAATGGTCAAGCACCTAGTAGGTAACTAGGTTTCTGTTGAAGACAAAAGGAGAAGGAAGAGGAAGAAGAGAAACTAGCCTCTTTAGGGGTTACATTCAAACTTTTTTTTTGATGCCAGACATCAAAGGTACTGTGCATTTTTTTTCTGTTGGTTCTTGTTCTATTTTTTGCCTTTAAAGGGGTAAAAAAAAAAAACCCAAAACATATATACATGCTCACCAAGAGTTCTGAGCAAACCTTGATCTTTAGATTTTTCCAAAAATTCCAATACTCTGGAAAAAGGAATATATTATATAACAATCTGAAAATAAAGTCAGAAAGCATTTCCACCAAGAGAGATCAACGGCCCAAGCAGGGCGTGTATGGGCAGCATGGGTCCTGGTATCTAATTAAGAGCCAAATAGGTGACCTTATTCTATCAAGTCATAGCTTATTCTTCTGCTTCAATATCATCAAATTAATAAAACATGCTAGTTAAAAACATAAACTTTTATGGGTTCAAATCTTAGCCTCATCATTTATTAAGTTACTTAACTTTTTTGAGTTTCTTTTTCCTCACATATAAAATAGTATGGATAACCCGAGTGCCATCCTTATAGATGTATTGTGAGAAGTTAATAAACCAATCCAGGTAAAGGATATAGTACAATGTCTAGCATATGATAACTTCTCAGTATTTAATGCTATTATTGCCACACACTGATGTAAAATGATTATATATTTTACAATATTATTACTTCTGGAAAAACATAGCCATTTTTAAAAAGGTAATCTTTTATTCATTTGAATAGTTCAGCTTCAAAAATTTAAAGGAAATCTTGGCACATGAAACTATAGAATATCTATCTGTGTCACTACATTCTTAGAAAAATTTCCCTGGGTAATTAGTTTCAAGGAATATTGCTGAGTTTGCATATCATTGTCCTTTACCACACTTTTGAGAATAATTAAATACAGCTCAGAGACAGGTTCTCTCACCACAGATTTATATTAATACATTAATTAACATAAAATATCATTAATTTAATGCTTGCCAAATGACAATGAGAACCCTCAATTTTACATACTGCCAAGTTGCTCATTTCCTGGGGGTCTCTCTATTCCTTATCAATGACTAAATATAGACCGAATCTTTTCTGCCCCTCTGGAATCAATCTTGTCCTTTAAAGTAGCTTTACTTGGCCACGTAGAAATCCAAGATTCAGGTGGATAAAATTTTGTCAATTTCTCCCAGAGAAGGAATGATTTTTTTTCTCATGTATTGGCCATGTTTTCCTGTTTATCCCTTGGTGTCCCTGATCTCTAGCCCCTTCCTCTCATAATATCACCTGAACAGCTTTTCACCAAACAGGTGTCAGACTCCTTCTCTTGTGGCACCTCCAACAGAACTTGCTTGTGAGTTTTCTGTTTTCTCTAACATATGCAAATTAATTAGTAGCAAAGTATTATGTAGAGCTGTTTGAGATTTAACTGTTGAAATTCTACTCCCTTGGTCAATGGATACTCTGTCACAAATATAAACGAAAATATAAGTTGTGGTTAAAAATGTTGGCAGGGTAAGTGTGGTAACTGGGATAAACTCTGACTTTGGAATCAAGAGATTGGAGTTTAATTCTGCAACCATCATTTACTTCCTCTGTCATCTTTGGTAAGTCGTTTAATCTCAATGAGGTTTAATTTCCTCACAGGTTAAATGTGATAATATTTACTCAGAAAGTTATAGGCGAGGTTTCTCAAGGGTGGTTTGGGAACCTCAGCAAATCTCAGAGACCTTAACAGGGTCTATGAGGTCAAAACTATTTTCACAGTAATACTAAGACAGTATCCGCCCCTTCCACTCCCATTCTGTCACAGATGTACAGTGGAATTCTCCAGTGGCTCTGTGACATATGACATCACAACAGACTGAATGTAGAAGAAATATGAGAACCCAATTCTATTTAGCCAGAAATTAAAGATATTTGTAAACATGTAAACCAATGTCATTGTTATTACTTTTTAAAAAAAATATGATACTAACCTGTAATGAATTTATTATTTTTTTAAATGAATTAAATATTTTAAGTATTTACCAGTTTAAATTTCTAATATGATAAATACTGATAATTATTTAGCATTTAATTTGGAATTCATTTATTTGTCCTTTCAGTCAACATGTATACATCGATTATGTACTGTTTCCCAGGCACTGAGATAATTTCTGACATTTAGTGATGCGCAAAACCTAACTCCTGCCCTTATAAACATCATATTTAAGCTAAAAATAACAACAAATGAAAATGAGCATAACTAAAAGGAAGCTATAGATTCTCTAATGTGCTGCTAAACTAAAAAATAGAAGACATAACTTTTTATCAAATTACACTTCTAGAAACCATGAATATCATGAAAAACTATTATGGAGCAGAGAGAATGGGATTAGGTGAGGAAAAACAGGATGATGGCAAGCCAACAAATGATGTGTTTTTGAAAAGCATGAACACATGAACTGCAATTGTGACCACAGATATTATCCAGGTGTGGTCCTGCTAATAGTGCTTGGCAGAATTACCAATAGAACAGAAGTGAAAATTTTTCAGAGGATTCTAATTTAAATAGAACAGCTACTCTATGTAGGGGAAAGTGTAAATAGCGAAAAGTACAAATAACAGCTGGCAGCAGTTATGTGTCTCAAAAATCTAGTGTTCTGCTTTTGAATATAGGTTAAAGTAAATATGATATGTCAGTGCTTTTTCCTTTTAGGTTCTGTATCTTAAGATTCCGTAGAAACAGACTGGTGTGATTTTGTGCTCCGCAGAATGTAGGCACTCTCGGTTTATTGATTTGATAAAATTACCATAAACTACTAGGAAAATGTTACTCCAGAAGCATTTTTATAGGTTCAGCCTATTTCCATAACAATTTTTATAAGTCCACCCTTATCCTGTTACTAGGAAAAGTAAGTCTATCACACTCTCTATACCTTACTTAGTGATATTATCTTACCAGCTCTTTTAAAACAGAATGATAGTGCCACCTGAAAAACTCTTGAAAATTTCATGAATATTCTCCTTTTACTTACAATGAACAATATTCCTGGATCAACAAGCTCTAATCTATAAAAGAATGTAAATCAACACATAGACCACTTATTATTCAGAAGAAATATGCAACTTCAAGTTCTCTATCTTATATTTTTCAGGCATATTTATGTTTTGTAGTTTCTGTTATGCCTGTAAAATATGTGATCCTTAATGATTGATGTATTTTGCTTACCAGTGTTTAGTAGGCAAAGCTTTAAAGATCTCAAGTTACTTTAGGGGAGCATCCTTCATTTTGATAATTTCCTAATTAATAAAGAACATCTAGCAACATGTGAGCTTACCTGTGAAATCTGTGTTCTTTTTTTGCATATTATAACACTCTATTTCAGAAAGCCTAGTTGACAATCATGCTGGCATCAAAAATTCTCAGCATTGAAAGGAAATTCAACATCCTTTTAGCTTAACAACTCACATTTTGCATGATACCATCTCTCTTTGAATGCTTTTGATGACAATGAATTCCCTAATCTCTAAGACCTCAAGTTCTATCCTGAAATGTCTCTGGCTTTCACACACAATTTACAATTTCTCTCTAACCATGGTGAACAGTTGTGCCTTTTCTTTGCCTTCTTATCATGCTATTTTATCACTTCCTAAAAAAGCGGTACAGAAATTCTGGTTCTTTTTTGATAATGAAGACTAATACATTTTTCTCTGACATTTTTTGTTGTTTTTTGTTGGCAAATAAACTTTAATGTTTAGCTTTCTTGATACTTGCCATTTTTATAAATCCATACTAGTCCTTTGTAGTAGTTCATGATCAGATGCATGTATTATCAAAATTTGACATTTAAAAAAAATCAGTGTCCCACATCTTTATCCATTCATCTATTGATAGACACATAGGTTGTTTCCAAATCTTGCCTATTGTAAAAAATGCTGCAATGAACATAGGGGTGCATGTGTATTTTTGAATTTGTGTTTTCATATTCTTTAGATAAATACCCAAATGTGGAATAGCTGGATCATACGGTAGTTCTATTCTTACTTTTATGAGGAGCCTCCATACTGTTTTCCATAGTGGCTGGTATTCAGCTATATAAAAAGGTGAAATATTACCATTTGCAACAATATGGATGGCCTTTGAAAGTATTATGCTAAGTGAAATAAGTCAGATGAAAAAAGACAAAAACTGTATGATTTCACTCATGTGGAATATAAAATATAAAAGAAACAAACAAGCAAATAAAACAAAACAACAAACTCATAGGTATAGACAACGAATTGATGGTTATCAGTAAAGAAGAGGGCAGGGAAGTACAAAATAGGTAAAAGGGGTCAAATGTATGGTGATGGATGGAAACTAGATTTTTGGTGGTGAGTATGCTATAGTATATACAGATAATGAATTATGCCGTATACCTGAAACTCATATAATGTTATTAAACAATGTTACTTCAATTAAAAATAAATCAGTGACTCCAGGAAATGTCTCTTGAGTAGCTCTGCTGCATATTTTTTTAAAGTTATCTCTTCTCTTTGTTTTACTTGAGATACGAGTGATATTGTATTTAGAGTTATAGCTTTTTTTTTTTTCTTTTAGTCTCATATAATAGAAGCAGACCTAGGAACTTTTCAAGGAATGTGTCTCTTACTAATCAAAGCTCATACTTTTATCTGCTTATATATCTGCTCCTCTTGTCCTCTCTTATAAAGGAGTTTCCTTCTGTATTCTAACAGAATTTATTAGCTTGAATAATAATTTCCAATGAAAACTTTTTTCTTATTTATAAGCAAATAAAAGTATTGAAATATATATTTCATGATTATGACCTAATTTAGCTTAGATTCTCTAACATACTAACTTAATTTATTTTCATGCTATTTGAGAGTCACTGGAATTGTATCTCATGTCCGATTACTCGAGAATGCCGCATTGGAGGATATAACATAACCTTTGCTAATTGGCTTTAAATGCAATTAAATTCTACCTGAGGATCATAATAAAAAATATCGAGTAAGGGAATATTTTTAAAGTTATGTATGCAGTATGTTATTTCCATGGTGCAGCTGATTTTTCTGTTTGTTTGTTTGTTTGTTTAATCAAATGCTTTCCTCAGATTACAAAAAATGCCAATAGAGTGATAACTGCCTTTTTTCTTGGATAAGTCAATTTTTATTTTTCCTTCTACCACTTTCTCCTGCATGAGATATAACAAATCATTTTAGAATGCGGTTACTTCTAAGGTAATATTTAATATATCAATTATGTACTATTTACCTTTTTATCTGTAGGTATCAATCCCTCAATATTTTTATTTAATATACAAAGTCATTTATTTGCCTTAAACTAAGAAATTAATGCAAAATAATAGATCCTTTTTATAATGCAACATGGACATATTAAAATATTAATTTAATGAGTCTTTTAGTGAGTATTCTTTGATTATTTAATGATTTAGTGAGTTATACTTACTCAATTTAGAAAGTATGTTAAGAAGGTTACAGCAATATATTAACCTCTATCTATTCTTCTGTGTGATTGCTGATACTCAACTATTACTTGTAACTTTAGTTTCGTTAGATTATTAGCAGAGTGGCAGTTGAAAATGACTGTATATGCCATTTTCCTATAGCCACATGAAATAATTGCTTTTGCTATACTTTCCAGAGAGAATTTAATGTGCTTTTTGATTATCATCTGACAATCCAAATATAGAATTGCTATTTCTCTTTGATCCTTTAAACAGTTTCTACTTCCTGCTTTACACAGTATTATAGTTCTACCCCAAAGAATGTTTAAACATAGAACAAGTGTTACCTGCAATTGTGTATATAGCAAACACAGCAGCCTTTACTCCCCTCAAGTTCAAGGATAGGAACTTCGTTTGTTATCTATCAGCCAACAAATATCCACTCACGTGCCTCCCCATCCCCAACATTTTCAGGCAATTAAGAGTCGAATAATCTTTCTTTCCTTTTGTGGTTTAGGCAGAAGCATAGTATGTGTCATAATCTGAAAGACTCTGGGCAAGGATTGCCGAAAGAGAGGGAGAGAGAGAAAAATAAGAAGAGAAGGAGGAGGAGAAGAAGGCAGAGAGAGGAGACAGGAGAAAGGTCTGTCTGACTAGGAGGAAATTAGGAGAAATTAGTTCTTTTTTTTTTCATATCACATGACCATTTCTGTAAGTAATGCTCTGGGCTACAGTGGCCAGCTTCCAATTCTGAGATAACTGAGTCAAAATGCTCAGGTGACAGAGAGAAAGAAATAATCTTCGTTCTTGGTGACATTATTGTCTCAACAACTATCTCTGAAGCTGCTCTACCATAATACTGTTTTGTGAAAAAATAAATCATCTCATTTTTTAAAACACATATTTTGATTCAGGTCTTTGATACAGAGTAACATCCAGCTCTTCTCATCTTATGGATAAAGCTCTTAATTTCTCTAACCCTATTCATTTACCTATGATAAGAGCTTCCATTTTGTTTAAATTTCTTTTCTTTAAACATCTTTCTTTTAAACTTAAATAATTTCACTTTTATTTCCTTCTCTCCCTGCTGCAAGTGGAGATGAGAGGCACTAAAAAGTAAAAGGATGATAAATTGAAAGGAGAAATTTGTGGTGATTGTAACACTTTATTTCAATTATATTTAACAATGTTGACTCTGTGAAGAACATTATAGAAACCAAGACATAAAAAGCAATGATTTATTATCATTTTTCATATCGCTAGACAATATGCTAAGTACAGATCACATTAAATACATATTATCTTCTAGAAATGGGTATATAACTTCCCAGAACTTTGATTAATAAAAACTACAACATTAAAAAAGTATTTGACCATTTTTATAACCCACAAACTCAGTGATGCAAAAAATATTGCTGTTCAAATTTTTTCTGAAGACCAAGCTTAATCTCTATCTCAGGCCTCATTCTATTTGATGACATAAAACTTTTCAATTTCTTCTCAAAAAATTCACTTCCAAGGAAATTCATTGAGGATACAGTTTATTTTAGGGATAAGCTTAGTCATATTTAGAATTTTTCTTCTTCACCTTATTTTCCCCCTGTGGGAAAGGTTGTGTTCCTGTGTTTTTTTTTTTTATGGCATTGTGATATTGTATAAAGGAATATATCCACGCCAATTCTGTGGTGGTATTTTATGAGAAATAAAAATACACTACCATCGACTCTAGTCATTGGCATCTCTTCACATTGGCTGTTGTCAATATCTCCATCATCCTCTTGCTCTCTTGGTAAAGCTCAGCTGCATTTCCTTAACATGATTTTCCAATCCATTTGCATCTCTGGCTTACCATCAGTTCTAATGCTCTAAGGGACAGTTTACTGCCTTTTCTTCAAGCAAGATATTTAAAGATATCAACAAGAGCTCCCTGTTTCTAACATCTCATACAGTGTTCTTATTCCAAACCAGTACTCAAGACAGATAGATGAGACTCTCTCTTGTTCATTTTGAGATCCAATATAATGTTTTAAGAAAGAAAGAGATATTTAATGTGCTAATAGATGTTTAGAAAATTTGAAAGAAGAGTAAGTATGGCATAGGAGGCAAGTTGGATATCCTTATTTATCATGGGCATATTAAAATAAACTAAGTAGAAAATTTCAATACATTAACTTCCCTACTTCTAGAAGCATCCACTTGAAACATAATGCATGCTTCCTAAGAACTAGAACTGCCAACAATAGTTTAAGTAGAAATTTTTCATCCCTCTCTCTCTACTGCCAGACCCCAATCTTCATCAGCAACTTTCCCAATCACTCACACAAATATATCTTTAAGATGCTTTCCAATACAACCAGATCTCCATGATGAAGCCCTGCTTATGTAGAAAGTAAAACCTGGCTCTATCATGATTATTCTCACTTGGACATCTAAGAGAGATTCAGTTTTTTAGTTTTTACATGGTAAATAGATCGTAGTCCTCTATTTAGTATTCCAGTAAATAAAACATGATGTTTATGTTATGAACTAGATTTTAACCTATTTTTAAAGTAAAAAATTAGAATCTTAGGAATGGTTTAAATTCCACCTCTTATCTGAATGAGGAATAATTTTTATTATATTCCTAAAGATTATTAGTCATGCTTCTAGAATACTTCTGGTCAAATTCCCTTTTATAGTCCTGTAGTTTCTTAAAAGTCACAATAATTTTTTTTAATCTCAGAGAAAAATATAAAAGATATTACTGGTAATTCCAGCTACACAGTAACAATCTGTGTAAACTTTTCATAGAAGGATATAATTCGTATTATAACAAAGAGAACTTTGCAAATATACAGAGTCCTGGAAAAAAATTTGTTCAAATATCGTACTAGCTATATCTTTATTGTTACAATGAATTAGATTTGAATCCACTTTAAAAAAGATAATGGAGCTGAACTTGGACATCTTTACTCCAATCATTTCTGCTTCAGGAGAGAAAAGTTTAGAGAACAAAATAGTTCTCTCCTCTATGAAGCTGATATTTGATTTGAGACAAAACTTGAATCTATCTGGTCATCTATAGCTGATATTAGTATGGTAATATTTGAACTTTGAATAATAGTATTTTGAGTAGAGCAGCTGACTTCCCTCTTAGCCTCTCTGTATCCTGAAATTTCTACCTTGCTCTTGGTCATCAACAAATGAAATTGGTCCTTGGTTACCAAAGCTATTCTTGATGTTGGCAAACATCTAGTATACTTGATTTTTGAGCACATTTTATTTTTAGAGTCCAAAATATTGAGTACTTGTATCATCTGATATGTATTTCCCTATGATACTTACATGCATGGGTTCGCCTGTATTCTACTCTCTAGAGAAACAGAGGAAACACATATATATACACACACACATTTTTTCCTACATAAGTCTATTTCTGGAAAATTCTATGCCTCCTGGCTACCCTCCAAGTATTTTCCTTTGCTAGAGTGCCATTTTTTTTGTCCTTCAATTAGTTCTCATCTAAAAAATTTGCAGGCTACTTACCATTTTCAATACTCATCCTGTTGTTGTTCACACCCCAGGAAATACTCTAAGTATAGATTAATATATTGACATCAAGTTAAATCTATCCTTTAAATGCAAATAAGCCTTTCAAAATATGAACAAGTTTATCAGAAAGCTTCTCACCTTTTTTCTTTCCATATCAAAAAAAAAAAAAATACACCTGAATGTCTTTGCACCCGCATGAGTAATTGATCACCACACTAATGCCGAGTAACAAGCCACTACACAACCTCATCAGCATAGAATAATAAGCATTGATTGCTTACACATTTGGAGTCAGCTGGGGGATTGGTAAGATGTTTCTGCTGATCAAAGCTGGGCTTGATCAAAATTCTAGAGGTTGGCTGTCTATTGGCTGATCTAGGTTTTCTTCGACTGGCATGATAAGAATGGTCAGCTTTATTCCCTAATTTATTTTCTTTTGAGATAAAATAGAACTTGTTTTGGCTCCCCCTGGCAAACACACAAGAGCATAAGAAGGTGAGCGCAAATATGAAAACATTTTTTAAGCCTCTGTATATACATTTACTAACATCCCACTGTCTAAAGGCCTGGATTCAGAATGGCAGGACATTACAAAATTACATAATGTTGGAAGAGGATGCAGAGAGGCATGAAAATTTGGGTTCAGTTTTGCAATCTCTATATACATGCTTAGGTTAGAAAGCATTAAAAGAGTCTGTGAATTCAGCTCTATACCAGAAATTCTGGAGAGTTTAAAAGAAGAAAAAAACATGATTTCTACAACAAATGAGCTCATATTTATGTTTATGTGATGTTAACATTCAAAAAAATGGTTATTGACTACTTTCATAAGCCAATGACATAATACATGCCTATTGATTGTTGACCTACATTTCAGCTTGGTTGCAATTTTGCGATAAGGCTTTATGAGGAAGCAAGTAGAATTCAAAGCTCCCAGGTAATCAGTTAAACACAGAGATAAAAAACTAAAGATAAGTCTAAAACTTTGCCATAAGAGTTAATGAACCTGAAATTGTATTAAATATCTTTAGAGTAGTTCTTAATCTGTTTCTGGTTTACTAGCTTTTTAGAATCTTTCTGAGATAAAACTAGAAGCATGACAGAGCATCCCCCCCTCTTTCTCTCTCTTTTCTTTCTCTCTACTTGTGGGTCAGGGAGAAAGAGTTAGTCAGCATTTTACAAAGGCAATGAACAAGCTGACTTCTAAGCCAAAAAAAACAGCTTATACCTCAGGGTTCCAGGAATTTCAGTGACAGTTGTCATCAGTCCAGTCTCCTAAAATTGAGGTATGCATCTAAGTTTCACCACTAGTCTCAAATTAAAAGTAAATATTTCATCTTTCATTCTCACTTTAGTAGCAAACCATACATGATATACCAAATGTTTCATCCCAAAGGAAAACATATTTATGTAAATTTAGAACCAATTTAAATTCTCTCTACAGAAAGAATGCATTTTCCTAAATGAGAGACATTTTTGGATGCAATGAGGATGACCTCAAAATATATGAAATATAAATTCTGCTTTGAATGCAGTATTTGAAAGAGAGTGGATTGAAAAGAGTGAAAATAGATGTTAAGCAGTCAAATATGGATTATAAATAAAAATTCTTAGAAATAATGCTTTTGAATAGTGTTTTTATGTCAATTTTATTTGAACTTTATCTTTTTGCCTAATATACACCTTGTGAATATTTTCCTCTAGATAGATATTGCCTTTTCATTTTCTTAATAGTATTTTTTAGAGAACGGATATCATTTTTTTAAAGTTTAATTTTTTTATTTAATCGTTTTCTTTTTTCTTTTCTTCTTTTTTCTTTTTTCTTTTTTCTTTTTTCTTTCTTTTTTTTTTGAGTCCTGCTAAATCTTTGCTTATCCTAAGGTTGAAAATATTACTTCTATGGTTTTTTTCTCCCATGGAAGTTTTATAGTTTTTATCTTTATGTTTTAGTCTATGATCTCTTTTGACATTATTTTTATGTTTTTGTGTTTGGTTTGAAGTAATGGTTGCAGTTTATTTTTTTCCATATGGATATCTAGCATCATTTGTTGAAAAGACAATATCTCCTGATTAAATTACTTTGGCACCTGTATCAAAAATCACTTGACCTTATATGTGTAAAATATATTTAGATAATCTATTCTATTCCACTATATATTTTTTTGTTTTTCTTTCTTCAAATAGTTTTTACTAATGCAGCTTTAAAGAAAAAAAATTGAAAAAAGGTAGTATAAACCCTTTTAGCATGTTTTTCTTTTAATTTTTGAAATTCGTGGCTATTTTAGCCCCCTTGAATTTCTATATAAATTTTAAAATCAATATTCAATATCAGTGTAAAGATTGCTAGGACTGCCATTCGAGATAAGTACAGAGAGTAACAGAATACTCTATTCTCCTACATAAAACAACCAAAGAATAAAGAAAATATATGAAACAATAATTTGAAAGATGCTGGCTGTTAGACAATGAAGAATAGTGATCCTGAAGAGATGAGAAACAAATTAGAGGAACCCTAATATTGCTTCAGGTTACAGCCTGAAACAGATTTTTAGGAAATGGCGTATGGAGGGGAGCACAAGTGGAAAGCAGTGGGCCCCCTGAGTTGAGGACATGGGGCTAAGAGTTTGGGAACAGCAAGGTGACTAGAATTTACAAGACAGTATTGCTCCTCTTCACTGAGAGAAAAATTTGGAAATCTACAGGTGGTCTCCCTTGAGTACTCAGCTCAGTAGTGATTAGTTTATTTGTGTGAGAGAACTAACTGACCTTGGGAAAAGAACCACTTGAAGCATTAGAGGTAACAGAGCCTAGCACTCTCACAGGACTGAGAACAGTGCCTCTTACCACCTACCAGACTGAAAAAACAGGTTTCATGAGGATTTAGGAAGACTATATGAAATTGTCTTGCTTCAAGACTGAGCATTGCTTCACTTCCACCGAACAGAGCTAAATTCAAGACATACAGTAGTAAATAGATTGTTTCTATGTAACTTATTTGTGCCCCTGAAAAACACTCGAGAAAACTTTTTGGAAAACAAAATTATTCGGTACACAGTAGACAAAATTCACAATGTCTAATATCTTATCAAAATTGGCAAGACACATAAAAAGCAGGCAAAATGTGCTTCATAATGGAGAGAAAAGACAGTCAAAACATACCTAGAACTGATGACTATTTGAGAATTATCAGGCAGTGACCTTGAAACCATTATTATGAATGCATTCTAAGTATTCAACAAGATATGATCAGTTAAATGAGATATAAAGAAAGATCAAATCAAACTGATTTTAGACAAAAAATGCAAGCAGAAAGACTAAGGATCAGATATACTATTTACATAGAATTTTATACTAAACACAAATGTATTTTATAAAAGAAGATGAAATACTTTTTTGGACATACAAAAGCTGAAAAAAATGTGTCACTGGCATATCCACATTAAAATAAATATTTAAGGAAGTTCTTCAGGAGTAAAGAAAATTATGCCATATAAAAGTATAGATCTATACAAAGAATGAAGAGCACCATAAATGGTCATTATATGGATGGGTATAGAATTTTATTATTTTCATTTAAATCTTATTAAAAAATAATTGGTCATTTAAAGAAAATAATAATAATGAATTTGGGCTTATAATATGTGTAAAAGTAAAATGTTTGATAACAATAAGATACAAAGTAAAATAGAGAAATTATATAATGGAGAAATAGTATAGAGTATATTATTTTAATGTTCTTATTCATGAAGAGGTGTAATATCCCTTGAGGGTAAATTGTGACACATTAAAGATGTATAGTATTGACTCCAAAGTAACCAATAAAATAATGCACATACAGAGATTTAGTAAGCCAACTGTGGAGATAAATAAAATCAACAACAGAAAAAGATAGTTAATGCAAGACAAACCAAAATAATAATAATAATTAAAAAAGAAAAGTAAAATGAATGGGTCAAAAAATGGAATAAATGAAAAATATATAGCAAGATATTAGATATATACCTGGCTATATCAATAATCAAGCTAAATGTAAATGATCTAAATATAAAACTCAAAAGGCAGAGCTTGTTAGATTGGATAAACAAGTATTACACAACTGTATACCATCTACAAAAAATGAATTTCAAATATAAATATACATTTAGGTTAATAAAAGGATGAAAAGCAATATAGTATGTTAAAACAATTAAAATATATATTTCGGTGGCCATATTCTTATTCATGTTCCTCTAATGATATAAAATCTTTGAAGGTGAAGTTGGTAGGGTGAAGAATGTATTGAATGTGAAAAAAATGGTACATAGAGGATTAGAGAGAGCTGATATAAAAAACTGATTACAGAAGGAATATATTTTACTTTTAATGACATTGATACATAACTACATGATACTTATTTTATCTAAAATTTAGCAATATAAAACAGTCCATTTGAAATTTAAATAACTACCTTTGAATAAAACTGAATTTTCATATCTGTCCTCTTTAGATTCTTCAAAGAAAAGAAAAGTTGAAAGTGTACATACTTTACTCCTTTTGCTCATTAATGATTAAAATTCTATCTTTGAAATACCTGCCTTACAATGATGTTTCACCTGATTGGCTATGGCAGACACATTGCACTAATGTCACTAAACATGATGTTTCAGAGAGTTGATTAATTTTGAATACTTGGTTAGAGATGAGAAAATATTGGTAGGTTGGTTTTAGGATAAAAAATTGATGTGGAATTAATAATATAATCTACAAGTTCAGGCAAAAGTTGCCATGTGCAGCCTTTATGTTAATTATAGAATAGCTGGAGTGATTTGCCAAAAAGGCATATTGGTACAGTAGCTAAATTGTTTCAGGCATCAGGGACATAATAATTCATGTTCCATTTATTTTCACAAAGCTGAAAAGAATTTTCTTATATGCCATTATTTAAACAGTATGGGAAATAGTACTTTACATAGGCATTTTATAATTTTAGTTCTATCAATAACCTTTCTTTTTTAAATAATAAACAAAAAATACAAAAACATTTTATAGCTTTTAAAATATTCATTCCAAGTATATAGTTTGCTTGTATAATTATCAATATTACCTCATTGTATTGAATTTATTTGGTATTCCATTTATGACTTAAAATATGGAGCTTTCCTTTGGATGCCTGTTAAATATGTCATGATTGAATACCAAATTTATTAGTAGGAACTGAGAAGTTGCTTCGGATTACAAAGCACCACACTGTTTGAAAAAAGGGGCAAAAAATAATGGGGGAATGGAGGTAAGGGAAGAAAACAGAAGTGTTAATTGAAAGTGAACAGGAGATGAAAGAAAAAAATGTGACTTGGTGTGTTAGTTCCTTTCCACGCCAAGATTTCCTTTTTTATTTCCATTCATATTTATCCTTTGTTTTATTCTTCATTCTTTAGTCTCTATAACCTAGGATTGAAGCTGGATATCCTCAGTCTATTAGACTCAGAAATCTTGTGGCTACAACTCTAAAGTTTACACTCACTCATATTGGGTCAATTTTCCCTAAACCTTCAGAAAAAAAAGGCTTAACTCTCTTCACTGGGGAATTTGTCTTGGTTGACAATACAAGATAGTACATAGAAAATTCACTTTCTTTATGTTACAATTCAACAAAAAAGTATTGTTTATTGAGAATAAAATGCAAATATAGTTATAGAATCTTAAATAAGGCCTAGTATTAAATATCAACAAGATGGACTTCATGAAATATTGTAAATATAGCCTAAAATATGGTCGTATGTTATTAAAAATAATGCTCTGATGTGAGACAGCTAGTCAGGACAAAACATCTGATCCAAAAGCTTTACCAAACTTAGACATGTTTACCACACACCTACAACATTATTTTCTATTTATTGTCAATGCTTTTCAGCCAAAGACTACCAGGAACACACCGATAGTTAAGCAAGTTGGGTTTATCATTCTTTGCAGTTAGTGAGAATTTTCTCCAGGGGACAATCATGGGGCATTTCAATAAGAGGATGTTAACAAAGGACTTATTGTAGGATTTAGGCTTTGACAGGGTGATTTTTGGGACAGTCCAGTGAAGCAGGGGCTCACTTTCTGAACCTTTCAGAAAGCAGGGGAAATTTTATGATAGAATCTCTCAATAAATCTTATCCATAGGTTGGGCAGAGTAGCCCAAATCTGTACTTGATAAATAGGCAGCAATCATATTAGCCCGTAGTGGAGATGTCGGGGATTTTGTGTTTTGAACAACATTCATGTTTTGTCTGTGTTTAGGCAAAATAATGAAATTGTCTCAATCTATCAAGTTCATAGTGACTTTGTCTGATGATGTAGTATAAAATTTTTTATGTTCAACAGAGGAACACCAAGACCTAGTTGTGATGTTAGGTCAGAGTGCGAATATCAGGGGCTGTTTTTCTTTCTCATTATAAATGTAGAGTCTGTTTCTTAGTGATCTGGGACTTACAATTATTTTTCCTCCATAACAATGGCAAAGACACTTTTATCTTACTATTGG
Organism: Pteropus medius; assembly: GCF_902729225.1. NCBI lineage: Eukaryota > Metazoa > Chordata > Mammalia > Chiroptera > Pteropodidae > Pteropus > Pteropus medius. Next base: position 41,321,273 of record NW_024354875.1, read on the forward strand.
CATTGACTTTTATTTTATTGAAAAAAATAATAACTATTGTAAATAGTTAACATTTAAGGGTCTTTTGTATTCTATGTACTCTGCTGCATTGTCTATTCAATCTCCAAATAACTCTTTTAATAAAGAATCCTTTTAAGCTTAAAGAATTTGAGCTTTGGAGAAGTTCAGTCAATATTCCAAGGTAGTACAGATAGTAAGGGCTAAACTCAGGATTCTAACCTAGGGATTCCCTCCTTAGAATTCCTACTCCATCTTTATCCTTGAACTGTTATATTTGTTTTCTGTTCCCAGCTATTGGTGCTAAATTTATGGCTAATAGCTACCCAACTGCCATATTCAATGGTCTCGTTTCAAATGTAGTATTACCTGACTGCTCTACATGTTTCAAACAGTACTGGGTTTTCAAATCCTTCATCTTTTCTGGCCAATATGACATCTAAGTTGCTCTCCTCCTCCTTCTATTTTTATTTTCACAACTTATTTTCTTAATGTTGCAGTTCCCTTGAGTTATTCCTCCATCCTAAGTGTTGGAGAAGGTCACGAAGAAGACTTGACAACTGGTTGACCCATGAGCTGGGCCCAGACAACTGGAGGCTCTCCACTCCCTGCCCTGTGCTTGAAATGTATCTTCTGTATGCTTTTCCTGGGCTAAAAGCTGCCCAAGGACACAGCCTAGAGATAGTAGCCTGGACTGGATACGTTAAAGTCCCTGTGTGTGTAACAACCTAGTTAAGAATCCTCAGTGGTTGTGACTGAACCCAATTAAGGCCTCTATATAAACTTTTAAGATTCTGGCAGACAGGCGTGGAAAACTACTCATCTTGCACTCACCTAACACAGGCCTTGTAAGTTCTCTTGCCTATTAACCTTGCAACCTACCAGTCTTTTTTCTTCTGTCTCTCTATCCCTTCTCAGATGGACCAGTTTCAAATTTCACCTGCAAATCTCCCAGGGAGATTGCTAACTAACACGATTCCTTTTTACTCCCTCTTCTTATATAATTTTACCCTACAATTTTAATTACTGTCTTTCTAGTTCTTTATTATCAGCTCTGATGTTTCATTAAGTTCTACTTCTCTCTATATTTTCTATCTTACCACAAAATTTCTTTTATTTCTATCTCCCAATTACACTTAAATGTGTCTACATAGTTGCCTAAACACACACTTAGAGCAATTTTCATTCTATCTTATTCCTAATATTCAATTGGTCATCAAAATCTGTTATTTTTACCTCTTGCATACCCCTTTTCATTATCGGATACTTACAAGAGCCTCCTTTCAGATTGTCATTCCTTTAGTAAAATTAATCCTCTTCATTGCATTTAAAGCAGAGATCTAATAATTCAGGTTTGTTCACACTGAAGTCTAACTCTTGGCTAGCTTTGTAATATTCTTAATCATTTGACATTAACTTGACATTCAAAATTCATTTTCACTACTTTTTCCTCAAACTGCATTGTCTACAAAACTGTGTGATTGAATAAACCAAGTCCTTTAATTTCCTCTTTACTATTCCTACTGTATTGATTCTTCTATCTTAATTTGGCCTTTTAGAAAATTCCTACTCCTGTTAAAAACCAGGATTTACTGTATGCTTCCAATTTTCTGACATTGCACTGAACCCTTTACATGTATTTGCTCATCTAATCTTCAAAACAGCCTTGTAAGGAAAGCACTTTTGCTTTCCTATTTTACAGTGTGCATAAATGCCTTGTTTGTGGATATACAACAGTCAAATAATGAAGCTGGTATTTGAACCCATGCTTTTGACTACAACCTGTATCGTTCACTTCAGGTGCCAGCTCATGTAGCTTCTCCTCTGTGAATCCTTTAATATTCTCCACTTGTGCTTATAGTAATAATTATTACCTCACTTTGACCAGAGTATACATATAGGCATCTGCTGTAGAATTCAAATTCTTGAGTTGTGGTCAAAACTTTCATATAGCTGCTATGTTTATACAATTTGAGCCCCTTGATGGCAGCCACTGTATCTTATTGATATTCAAATCGAATATTAGCACATGGTAGATGGTAAGTCTCAGCAAACAAATATTAAATAAAGAGATGACCTATAATAAAAGTACAATACTTTGGTTGCTTAACACATGACAGTTATTATGTATTCTAGTTTGAAAACAAAATGTTAAAATATTAGAGAAAAAATATTTTTTTCTATAAGAGTTCTTATATAAGTTAGCCCTCTGATACCTTTTCGCCAACATTCCATCTTCCTCCCTCAAATCTATCTAAGAATAACATTCATGTAAAATGGAGAATAATAGGGCCTTAAGAATTTCTAGAGTTCATTAATATCACTCTTTTCAATAGTTTTAAAATATTGAGTTATACTCTTTTTAAATTTCCTTCGCACATTAATTTTCTTGACAAATAATGTGAAATTTGTGGAAAAAATTATGCAAAAAATCTAGAGTTACAACATCAAAAGTTGCTTTGAAATAGCCAGGAGCAGATAGACAACCAATTATATTCTTATAGTTCTTATCTACTGACCAGTGTACACTACCGCGTATGGAGAGAATTATCCATGACATAGAAACATCACTCTTTTCAGTAACTCTTTTCAAAGCCTTAGACATTTTTAGACTCTAATCACTTGGAAGGTGGAAAACCAATTTTTCTCTGAGTTAACAGGAAAGTAACTTCTATAACAGGTTCAGGAATCAATACAGAAGTTATCATATAGTATACAAAGTTTATCTCCAGTCACTTCAAAAAAAGATCATTTTTTGTTTGTATGGTATTGAGTAGTAAAAAAAAGTCAAGGGATGACAGGCTCCAAAAACAATCTTATATGATTAAAAATATTCTAAATTGGAGGTTCTACAATCTGGTTTACAACAAATTATCTAGGAAGGTTTAAAAATGCATAATCTGGGAGTTCTTCCTATATTAATGAATCAGAATCTTCAAAGAGGGCATCCTGGAAATGTATGTAATTTTTCCACCTTAGTATTCTGAGCTCTTATACACTAATATCCTTTGAGTACTGTAACTCATTTGGGACAGAAAACAAATGAGAAGTCAAAGGTACCATTACAATAATAGTCAAATATACTATACTTCTTAGCATGGAGAATATCTTGATGAATTTGAAAGAAATAAGTATTAAGCCTACTTAATACTTTTAAATTCTTAGCCACAAAAGATGTATTTGTCCTATTCTCTGTCTGCCTGAAACGGTAAATTTGTGCTAAACCTGTTTCATCATCTCATACCTGAGCGGTTAAGTGGGCATATTTGCTTGGGTAGTTTAACTTCACACAGTTGTTAAGATGTGAAGAAAATTTATCAGAATTCTTAGAACAGTTCTGGGTGTGTTTAGAAGTGGTATTTTGATAAATTTCCTGCAGGTTTTGTTGGAGATGAGGAGTAGACTGATAGTATAATATACTTAAAGGTGAAATATGGCTTGATAACAATTCCTTTGACAAATTCCAAAATAGGCATCATCTGTTATTGCTTCTGAATAATAGTTTGATGTGCAAAAATATCAATCAAAGCTATAAATTAGAATATAGGATAATTAAGATAAAGTCTATAGAATACTCTTTTTATTATCTGGAGGGTAAATATTTCAAATATCTAAAGTATATGGATTTTTAAACATTAGTCATTTATGAATTATGTATGCTTATTTTCTTTAATTCAGTTTACAGGGTGTCTATAAAATAATGTGTCTGATTTTGTTGGAGTAAAATTGTTAAAGAAGGCACATTTTCTAAGAATTTATAAGCACAACTAATCATTAAAATTACAGATCAGTGCTCCTTTATCATTTTCTTTTATCATTACTCCAGCATCATTACTCCTTCAATATTCTTGAAAAGGGTGGGAGAAACTCAGCCCTTGTTGAAAAAATGGTACAGACAAATAACGAGGCTAATTGCTTTATGAGACCCTCACCATAATTTGGAAATGACTGCAGTACTTAGAAGATCTAGATAAAATTCATGTACTTACTCATGAATACTGAGAACTTCCTCTGTGCCAGACACCATTTCAGAGACTAGGACTACAACACTGAATGAGGCAAACAAGGTCTTTGCTCTCAAGGAGCTAGTCCTATGAGCTCACACTAATGTGAAAATGGGCCCTCTGTCTGGCAGTGAATTGCAAATGAGCCATTGGCAAAAATCCCTGAGTAATGAGCAACTGTTTTTTTTTTTTCTTTTTTCTTCTTCTTCTTCTTTTTTTTTTAACCCCGCAAGCCCTCTAAAAAGGAATTAGCTAAATGCTTTCTCATGTTAAAATGAAATGAACTAGTTTCAGGAAATGAAAAACCTTACATTTATCTGTGTTTTATTCCTAAAAAAGTATACACAATACAGTTATTCCATAGATGGAAGGCTAATTACTTATGGTTTTCTTTAGCAGTCTGATTTTATTAAAAGATAGGAAAAAAATTATTTGTTTGTTTGTTTTTCTTATTCTGGAAGGTACCAGAACTCAACTCTAGATTTTGGAGATATCGACAGAAATAGTGGAAAAATGAGAGGTCTCCATTTTTCCATACTGTTGCTTGGCAAAATATACTGAATCATATATATGCAAGATACCTCCAGTAGATCTTAGAAATGAAATAGAATATATGTGAATTTTTTATTATGTAGTTATTCAGGCATTTGGCTTAGCAAAACTTTGTCTCAAGTTTGTTTTCTCGCATGAATCCTCACAGAATTTTTGAATAGAAAAATAAGAAATATTTTTCCCATATCATTTCCATATAATTTCTTTTTTTCAATATGAAATTGCTGATTTATTGCTACCAGAAACCTTGAGTAAAAATTCTTGATTCATTTAATGCAGAGGAAAAGATTGTATTAACTGGACTATTGATTATTTAATACTTTATTTCAGAGATGACCAAATTGGATTCATCCTTTCATTTCCATCCTACTGTTTCTCATTCTATTCTCATTCTTCTTAAGTCAGTAATCTGTATATATGAAGAGCTGACAGAGAAAGGATGGAAAATATATTGCTCCCCATATTATAGTGGATCATTCAAACTTTTGTGAAATTACTCTAGCATTGAGCAGTATTAGATTTCCACTCGATAATCAAGGTCCAACTTGAAACAGTCAAAATGTGAATATCAACTTTGATTAATCCACAGATTTTTCTCTTTCTAAACCTGGAAGTATAATGCTGGTGTCTTTTGCTATAGGTGGAACTTTTCAAGGATTAAAACAATTTCCAAGGGAGGAAAATATTTTCATCTGAGAGACCCAGAACCCAATTAATTTAGCCACATATTATATTTTGCATAATTCCTTATTAATTAAGCAATGAAATTCTTAAATATTAGTATATATAAATATATATGAAAACATTGGGAAATTATGTGAATAATTTTAAATTATATAATATTTCTAACTAATATTATTTCTGTTGATTTCACTGCTGATTTATTACTGAAACTCAGTTTTTAAAAAACGATCATTTGTTTTCTCCCTTCTAAGTAGCCATGTTTATGGAAATAGTGCCATGCTCTTAAAAAGGGCACGTGCTAATCAGTAATGCAACAGCATTGGCTCTCTAAGACATATTCATTTCTAAATTTTATGCTTTTAATTTTGATTAGACAAAAGTTTCAGAAACTTTAGCAACCATTTAGGAAAATATCAAGGTAGCTTTAAATGCTATAATTTTAGAGGTTGTTACTTTGGGAAATTAGGCAGAAGTACTCATGATTATGAATGTGAAATGCTACTATGCTTGTGTCTATCATCTCTGTTATGGAGATTATATAGACTACACATCTTTTAAAAAAATGAACACATATTTGAATTTAACTCTTTTTCAAATAGAAACTTCATAGTATCTGAACTGCACAACTATTATATGATATGTGTAATGAACTATATTGGCGATGTGTTACAAATTTCAAATAATTATTTAACATTCTCAGGTTTATACATTCCTTCATGGGCAAGAAATGATACATAAATGTATATAAAAGGTAGCCAGGTAAAAATAATAGTGAGTGATAGTTACTATGTCAAAGTAGAGAGCACATGCTTTCTCCTAAATTCATTGGGATTAAAATATAAAAAGTCATATATAATTCCTGATCCATCACTTTGCTAACTCCACATTATCATTTACTATCATTTTTAAAATAGTGTCTTTATGAAGTGACACTATTTTTGGAATTAAACAAACATTTCTAGTTGAAAGAAAATTATTTTTTCCTAACATGAACTATAAATGAGGATACTTGTATGTAATTCTTGTGAATATATAATTTTCTCTCTCAACTCTGTGATTTTTCTAATAGAAGGGCTTTGAGACATGAATATGAATCTGACCATCTTTGCTCCCTGGTATTCTTCCTTCTGCCTTGATCAGAACACAGCAACATCACCATGTTTGAGCTTACTTCCCAAATGGAAGCTATTATTATAGCTAGTGTCCTTAATAAGACTGTGAAAAAATCATACTTACCAAACTTTAGCATCTTATATTTGAACTGTTCTAAGTAGGAATTTGGTTCTTTGCATTTTAAATGTCCTTTGTCATATCTTGGCTGTGAAGCACTTTAAGGTCAATGATGTTGAATGATTTGTCTTTGTCTTCCAGCACTTACTATAATTCCTGGCACATAGTAATTTTACCTACAATTTATTGAGTGCTGTACTGTATTAGGCACATTGGTAGTCATTGTATGCAAACTTAACTAATGAATTAATTAAAGAATGCAAGTTGAGTTAGGTTTATTATTTGGTGAGTAGAAGAAAAAGGAAAAACTATTTCTTCCTATTTGAAAGTTAAAAGACTGGTGTAATTTGAATTGGGTACAGATATTACCAGAATCACAGTAGCTGGCATGACATAATATATCTGATAGTTTGCTATAAATAAAGGGGGAAAGAAGCTGAAGAGAGGAAATTGTTGGTTAAAAAAATACCACTTGTGAGGAAATAAGTGACTACAGTTGTTTAAAAAAAAAAAACATTAAAAAAAACACATTTTTTTTTTTAAAAAAACCACATTTTATGTAAAACTGCAATTCTGGGAAGTTCTCCTGTAATGCAACCTACTGCATGTGTCATTTAGTCCTCTCCGTGTTACTCTGTTTTAATTGGAGAAAAGAGAACTAGTGCAAAAAAATAATGATAAGCAGGTTGTAGCTATTGCTCTGAGTAAATAAACTATTATTTGTCTCTGACTCAGGAATCTTGTATTTCTACCAGTCTCAATGAAACAGTAGCAGGCTGACATAACTTACAAGTAGAGTAAAATCTCAGTCCCCTCAGAGTCTTGATGTAGACCTGCCCGAAGTTAGATTTTTATTAATATTAGCCATGTTTGATAATACATAATCATCCTTTATTATTACTTTTTCCCAGTTTTGAGGATTTTCAAGTAGGTAAATGTAATAATTTATAACTCACATTTTTTAATGAAGGCATAATAGAATTATCCACCTTGGAATCTATCTATCTATCTATCTATCTATCTATCTATCTATCTATCTATCTATCTAATCTAGCTATCTGTCATCTATCACCTACCTACCTACCTACCTACCTACCTATCATTTATCATCTATCATTTATCTAATTTTTATAAAGAAAAATATATGAACATAGATTAGTGTAGAAAATTTACCATGGGTTTAGATTTTGACCCAGATTTACATTTTCTGTGGCATAAGTAAGGTAAATAGTAACTACAATGATCTATTTTAAATAGATAATTATAGGAGTCTGTTTTGACACTTTCAGTTAATTTCATGAGCTATTTGTAATGCATTTGATAAAATAAAGATAAAATTTTAAAATAATAGGTATATCTGGTAATTTTATTTAATATTCCTTGCTAAATTAAAAAGAACTTTACGAAGAACATGTATTCTTTTTGTAATGAGAAAAAAATTTGTTCTCAAAGAGTGTCAATGCTGAGCATACTAAATCTCTACTTATTTAATGCTGCAGTCTGTAGACACAGAATATGGCAGATTGTTACATTGGAATTGTGAAGCTGAACATTGTTGTGAATTACTATAACTTAGCAAATTTTTGTGACCTAGTCTCCCACCTCTAATAACAATGTTGTTACAATTGCACCACAAAAGTGTTAATTTTAAAACATAAAATTATTAAGAAAAATGGCAATTTGATATTCTAAAGTTTTTAAATATTGGCCCGTGATATGAAAAATGATAATAAATCATTGCTTTAATATTTAAAAACATTTAAAAAACATAAAATAGACTTTAAAACAATTTGCCTTTCTTTTAATTTTAAATTTCTTTTAAAAAATTTGTCTGCCTTCTCAACAAAATATTTAACATATTGAAGCAGCAACTTTAAGGAAATTTTGTTCAGGTAACTTTGTATAAAAGGTCAATAATAATACTACACATATTGTGTATATACTACATTACTTAAAAAAACTCAGCCTATATAATTTATATGTAATTAACATATAATCTATGTGAAGTCAATCATATACCGATGAATAAAACTAATCTTGGGGTTCCTTTTCTTGCATTTAATTCTTTTTCCATTAGAATATAAAAACATGGAGGCAGGGTCTAATGTTTATGGAACACTAGTTATATTCTAAGTACTGTATAATGATTTTCCATGTACTACCTTATGACATTGGAAGCCCCCAAGACCATACTCAGTCTGGATGTTTTATTAGAAGGACACATAAGACTCAGAAGCTGCTTTTCTGGTGGTTATGGTTTATCACAATAAAAGGGTACAGATCAAAACAAGAAAGGGAAAAGCCGAATGGAGCAAAATACAGAAAAACTAGGAACAAGCTTCCAGGCGACCCTCCCAAATGAAGTCATACATGCATGTGCTTAATTCTCTTAATAATATATGACAGCCTGTGTGAGGTGTTGCCAACCTGCGAAGCTCACATAAGCCTTGATATCCAGAGTTTTTATTGGTGGGATCATTCACAAAGGCAGAAGTCTCTGCATGACTGACTCAGCTACAGGAGTCTCAGCTAAAGGACTCCTGTATCTTTACCTTCTGCCTGCCCCGACCCTCAGTAAAAGTAGGCATTCTCCATAAATCATGTTGTTTAAACACTGTCATTGAGAGTCTAGATATGTTCCTAGAGGTACTTAGTGAAGATGAACTTATTGATATACAGTCATGCATAGCATGATGTCATTTCATTCAACAATGGACTACATGTATGTTAGTGATCCCATAAGATTATAATGGAGCTGAATTTCCTGTAAGAAATGGAAGGATATGTGGTTCAAGAGGATCTTTTTCTCTGATGGGAGCAATATCTGTGGGGCCTGGCAATAAATTCGCTCTCACTCATAGCACCTCAACTTCGAGTACACAGATTACATCCCAGTTAGTCAGCCAATGACCTATTTCAGCTGTTCCCCAGTGCTACATATTCAGAGGGTGCTACAGTCCTCACTGATCTAGCTTGATGGTTTTAACAGTACATTGTTATCAATGCTCTGTGAGGACCTGAATCCTACAAGGGTATAGGTCCACAGGAGGTACATTAACAAGTGGCACTCAATAAAGTGTCACTGCCAGTTTAGCCAACCTGTCTCTATACTTTAAAAATATTTTTAAGTTGTGATAATGTAAAACATAGATAGATTTTATTTCTTCTATCAATTTAATGCCAGAGATAGCCCTTTGTGCCAGGTAGGGTCAATGCAACCAAAAACAAATTTCCAAAATCAAAATATTGAGTATCCAATTCTATACCCTTTCCATGTTAAACATCTTTTTTTTTTTAATGAATACCGTAAAATTCCTTCCTCTGACCACTGCTCCAACATGCAACAGCCAAAAGTACATTCCCATGATATTCCTTTATGTGCCTTTATTTCTGCATCTTGATTTCTTATTTTCACTGATCCTTAGGTCACCTTCCACTCTCTTGTGACAGTCACTATTATTGTGATTTATGTCTTACCCAGCCAGTTTCTTCTTCACATTTCCAATCAATTTAGCCCATATCCCTGTTCGTGAAGCAGAATTGACAGCTTTGATGTTTCATCTCTGACCCCTTCTGAAGGAAGCAGGGGGAGAGCTTATGGGACAGTGTTTATAAAGTCTACAGTAGTATACAGTAATATCTTAGGCCTTCACATTACACACTACTCACTCACTGACTCACTCAAAGCAATTTCCAGTCCTATTAGCTCCATTCATGCTAAGTGCCTTAAATAGGTATACCATTTTTTCTTTTATACCATATTTTTGCTGCACCTTTTCTGTGCTTAGATATGCACAAATACTTACCCTGTGCTTAGAGATGCACAAATACTTACCCTTGTATTACAATTGTCTACAGTATTCAGTACAATAACATGCTATACAGGTTTATAGTCTAAGAGCAATAGGCTACACCATATAGCCTAGGCTATACTATCTAGGTTTGTGAAAGTAGCACTCTATGATGTTCTCACAATGATGAAATTGCCTAATGATGCATTTCTCGGAATGTATCCATGTTGTTAAGTAACACATGACTAACTAAATGATGTAAACTTGTTGACATAAATTGTTATCGCAAAAGTAATCAAGATGTCCCAGAGGAAGTAATGCTGGCAAAATGAAACAAAACAAAAAAACTTTACATTAAAGTTTTTTCAGATATATTCTGAAATTGAAAGTGCAAAGGATAAAATGTTGTAAAGTGATCCAAACTTAGTAAGGACTATAACAATTTGTCATGGCACAGAAAAGATTCTTACTCTGCATTTTAAGTTATATGATGAGTAGGAGATAAACATTATTCAAACTACTCTTGATAGTTTTTTACAAATAAATAAACAATTTAATTTTTAAGATACCTAATGTTTTAAGTTACAATATACTATATAAACACTATTTTTATTAGCATTTTTGTTTTCCTATAAATTTGTAATTGTAAAAGGCAGTTTTTAATGTTTTGACAAATTTTCTTAAAGGTTATGGAACAGTTGTAACAGCACGTTAATAATTTTAAATATTTTTAAGTGTACAGTTTAGTAGTATTAAGTATATTTGCATTATTTACGTTGCAACAGATCTCCAGAATTGTTTCATCTTGCAAAACTAATGCTAGACTCATGAAGCAACTCCCCATTTTTTTTCTCCCCCTACACTCTGGTAGCTACAATTCTACTTTTCATTTCTATAAATTTGATTACTTTAGGTACTTCATATATCTGAATCATATAGTATTTACTTTTTGTTACTGGTTTATTCCACTTAGCATAATGTCCTAGAAGTTCATTTATGTTGGAGATGATTTTCTTCCTTTTTAAGGCTGAATTATGTTACATTATACACATATACCACATTTTTTTAATCCATTCATTTGTGGATGAACATTTGGGTTGTTTCTTTCTTTGAGCTATTGTAAATAATGCTGCAGTGAACACCGTAGTGCAAATATCTCTTCAAGACTCTGATTTCAATTCTTTTGGATAAATTTACTAGAAGTGGAATTGATGGATCTTATATTAGTTTCTATTTTTGGGAGTTCTTTTTGAGGAATTACCATATTTTTTTTTACAGTGGTTGTACTATTTCTCATTAATTATTAAGATTGCTTGTATGGCTTCAAGTTGCATGGTGATGTTTATTAATGTTCTCACAGTGCTAAGAAAAGTGCAAAGCTTATAGGTAGACACACACACACACACACACACACACACACATTCATTGAAAGGTGTGCTAAAACCAGTTCTTATTGCTCGTGAGAGTTGATTATGTGACTCTTTCCCAACTCCAAGTACAATGACACCATGTTGGTAGATTCAGATTGTCTAGGGTGATAGCATCTACATCATGAAAATCAGCAAATGCTTGCTACAAATAAAGATATTTTTGTTAATTTACCAGCACACCTTCCTGAGAAATATACTTGGAAAACAGGACTATTGAATGTCCATGTGGTCCTATGGGAAATTTTTCACACTCACACATACATACTTATACCAAGATGATCATGCACTCACAGATATCTTATAGATGTTCTCTTTACTGATTTATTAATACTTAATGTTGATTTTAAATGTAGTCATGCCATCATCACAATATGGACTTATTTATAGCTATTCACATTTATAGAATTAATACATCAATCTGCCATTTTGAATATTGATTAATCCTGCAAGTATTTACTTGACTTCCACTATGTGCTAGATGCGGTTCTGGGTGCTTGGAATACATTGGTAGACAGACAAAAGAGAGAAAGGTCTCTGTCTTCTTTGAAATTATATTCTAACATGTAGAGACAATAAACAAGTAAGTATAATAAAAAGCAAATTAAATAGTATGTTAGACAATAGATACCCTGGAAAAAATTAAAATATAGAAATCAATATAAAGCAGATCTGATGTGCAGAGGAGGGAGGAGATCAAGTTGCAGTGTGTAATAAAATGGTGAGAGAAGGCTTCATTGAACAAAGCTCGAAGGTGATAAAGGCTTTGTCCTTGTGGATACAAGGTGGAGACAAAGTTCCTATGGCAGGAAGAAAGCTCACATATGCAAAGAAACAAATAATTCCAGTGTGGCCAGGGTCAACAAGGCTTAGAACAGTAGTAAATGACATCATAGAGCAGGGCCAGGTCATTGAGAAGAATGATCTGAGTAAAATGTCAAGGAGGACATAGCAGGGTTTTTTTTGTAGAGGACTATAAACAGATTCCTTTTTTTTTTTTAATGGCCCACTTTACCTGTTTGGTTCAGAAAAGTCTATGAAGGTGATGGACAAAGATGGAAGTAAGGAGACCACACTGGAGATATTAGAGCTATCCAGGCAAAAGATTAAGTTAATCATAATAGAAATGTTGAAGATTCACTGGATTGTGGATGTATTTGGAAAGTAGAAAAAAATTGATTTTTTGAAGGAATGAATTTGGCATGTGAGGGAGTAATAAAGATGATTATAAGGTTTGGCTTGATTATTTAGATGTATGGGGTTGCCATCACCTCAGAAGACGAAAGCTTCTAGAGGAACAAGTCTATGGAAAAAGATTGATTACATTTTGACAATTTGATTTTGAGAATTTCGTATTATTCGAGCAAAAGGAAGTGCTTAGTTCTAAGCTGTGGATTGATATTTGAGAGGTGGCGGAATGAACATCTTTGAAAGTAGAGCCAGCTAGGCCATTTTTTGGGGACCAGGGCAAAAATTTGGGGCACTTTGTTAAAAAGCCAGGAAAATAGTTTCTTCCTTTTTCCTGCAGTTTCTCTTTCAACCTATGGTGTTTCTGTTTTGCTATTTCATGTTGTACCTCCTTAAGCATAGAATGTTCATAGAGAGAGTGCAGATGCTCACAGATGCCTGGGGCTTTGCTTTGAAACTTGGCACACAGGGCACAGGCAACCAATCTCAGCCCTCTTTGCGCCTGCACCCAGGTTCCTCTGGGGCAGAAGGTGGCAGTGGTTGCTGAGTTGGGGCAATAGAGCAGAAGGCACGGAGGTAGGAGGGATGGTGGTGAGAGGATGGAATGCACGTGAGCTGTGGCTTCAAGTGCTTGGCACGTGCTCAATTTTATCATCAGACTTCACTTGCAAAACACAAATTCAAAGAAAAAATTATTAAAAATTTTAATATACATAATTCAGAGAATTAAACCCCAAGCAGGAACTTGTTCATCTATAGTGAAAAGCCATCTGCATGAGGTCACTAAAGGAGTTACTGCAGGGAGAGACATGAGGAGTTAACATGGAGCCCTGGGGCATAAGCGAGTAGAAAACAGAAGAAAGTCACAGAGGAGACTGAAAGTAGAGGTGTCAGGGAGGAAGGAGGTAAACTAGAAAGTATGTTATCTCTGAAGCCAGCACCGGAAAGCTATTGGTGATGACAAGTGTGAACTGTAAAAAAATGCTGCTGTGAGGCTGAGCAAAATTGAAAATGAGTCTGGTTTTCGGACCCAGTGCCACTGATGTTCTTGACAAGAGTGATTTTAGAGAAGTAGCAACAGTTGAAAGCGTAAATGGTGATGATTTGAAGGCCGAAGGGAGGAGAAGCACTGGAAACTATGCAGGAGCTAATGTTTCAAGAGGTTTTTTTTCTGGAAAAAATAAAGAGCAAAGAGATAGACTATAGGTCAAGATACTTTTTATTTAAAAAAGGATTTGAGAAATGTCACTAATAAATTACTATTATTATAATAAACATAAATATTGGCAAACTTGTAGCAACTCACACACCTGCAAGTGGAAAGTGAGGCATTGATTGATTTACAATTTGTAGGCAATTGAGTCTTTATTATGCTTAGTTTAGAATGTGATGATGAAGTCAAGGTAGCCAACTAGAACATTCATATCTAAACTTTTCGCATCTACTTCAAAATGAACACCATGCTTTAAATAACCCTGAAATCCTTTGTGAAATTTAATGTAACAGATTATGATTTTATTCAATGATGCAAGCACATGAATGTTTTTTTCTAAACATGCGGCATCTTCTGTTTTAAATGAAATGCTCTGGACATAATGAAAGTAGCCAAATAGACCTAGAGGATATTATGCTAAATGAAATGTCAGATAGAAAAAGACAAATATTGTATGATTTCACTTATATCTGAAATCTTAAAAAAAGAAAAACAAAAAAAATGAATAAACAGAACAAAACGGAAACAGATCTATAGCTAGAGTAAGCTGATTCTCACCAGAGAGGTAGGGGGTGGGAAAATGTGTGGAAAAAAGGACAGAAAGCTCAAGGTCATTAATCAGTGTCAAAAAAAAAATAAATTTAATTAAGTAGGTTAAAAGAAATCTAAAGTGGACTTAAGTGATTAGATAAACCAAAGGAATAATAAAATCCTCTTCAAATTAATAAATAGTATTAATTTGCTAAACAGTAAAGTGAACATATAAAAACAATTAATAGTATAATAATTTATTCTTAAAATGTGGCCAAATAATCAACTAATTTTTCTTTCACCATCATTATATGCAGTCTTCATTTCCTTATTTTAAATTTAATAGATGATTCAGTAAAATTATATGATTGGCATTTACATAAAAATTATTTTTCTTTTAATATTGTTAACATATGAAGAGCAAACCTTATGATAGATAAATTAAATACACTTTATAAAATTCAATCCACTATTTCAAAGTCAATATCTTAATTTCTTGGCGTTTCTTTTAAAATCTTATTACCATGTTAGCAGCCTTTCTAATTTTGTTTACCACCTACATAACAGTTTGTTAATGTGTAAAGCCTAAGTTAAAATAAACCTAACATGTAGCATATTTATGCAATGATAATTGTACTACAAATGTACTAAAAAGTCTCATTTTTAACCTTGTGTTGTCACTGTTGACTTTAAAACAAAGATATACCTGTTTTTTAGAACTATGCAAGGAGATGCACGATTAAGAGCACAAAGTAGCAAAAGCTCTATGTTAGATTAAATTAAGTATAAAGAGAAACGTTTGTGTTCTAGAAGGAAGCACAGTTATAAGAATAAATATTTTTTTAGGAAGTAAATTTCTTACCAAAGTAATTCTAAAATTAAATGTAATTATTTATTACCTATGTTATATTTAATTCTTCTAAGACATAAATGAAGTTCGGTATTTAAATTTTTTTGCCATGGTCTTTTAAGATGGCAGGACATGAAATTTATGCAAAATCAATTATAAAATACATTTATTAAGTTTTATGTAATTACTGATTTATATTTTAAATATGATTTTTGTATGCCAAGTAATGCTTTAATAGAAATAATAATATTAGTCAATAGTGAAAATATATCAGCAATATTTTGCATATTATTCTACTGTCAGTTAGTATATAGTAAATCTAATTCTGACTTAAAGACACTAACTCATTAAACTTACTTCAATCATTTTAAGGTTTGTTATGTTTTAAAGCTTAATTAAAACATCCATTTTAATTAAAAACAAGGAAATAGCTAAAACCATTTGCCATTTGTTTTCTTCCTATCTGCCTCCTTCCCTCTCTCTTCTTCCCTCTCTCCTTTCCAGTCTTCCTTCCTTCTTTCCTTCCCTCTTTGCTTCCTTTTCTCCATTAATATTTAGGAATATCAAATTCATCTGAGATCTGGATAAATCTGGATGAAACAGAGAGGTCTGTTATGTGAATGGTCTTTTTATGTACTTGTATTTTGTTGCTGGCATATACAATATGGCATTACATGTTCATTTTTGTATTCTTCTAAATTGAATCTTTTACTTTTCCTTATTACAATTTAAGAGAGTCTGCAAGAGGCAAAAATTTATTATTGCTATTTTTTCTTAACCTCCAAAAATTACTGAATATAAAATCTGAATGGTTATCATGGATTGTTCTGATGCAAAGGAGAGAAGATAACTATTAGAAAAGTTATGATTTGAATATACTCATTCTTATTAAATACTCCTCACTTTTAGAGAGGTGATAAATATTCTGTACAATATATATAATTAATAATAGAATTAAGGTATTAATTTTGAAAAACAACTTGAAGCTTGATTAAAATGTCCATTTTAAAAACAAGGAAATAACTAAAACCATTTGCCTTTTGTTTTCTTCCCAACTTACCTCCTTCCCTCCCTCCCTCCCTCCCTTCTTTTCTTCCTTCCTTCCTTCCTTCCTTCCTTCCTTCCTTAAAATATAAATTGTAAGACAATTTATATACTGGTAAATTACTTAGTGAGTTTATATAGTTCCATAATTTCATTATGTGTGCCCCTTTTATCATCACTCATAGGAATCTTCGGATGTGTTCTACTTGTTCCCATGAAGAGAGGTGCTCAAGAATTCCATTTGAATGAAAACTATTAACTCATATGTCCACATAAATACTTCCCATTTTTTTCAACTTTAGGATAAAAGAGAATATGTATAATCAATCAGTTAGTATGTTTTAATTTTCTTTAACATCTCTACGTTAAATTAGAATTTAAGGTTCCTCTACCATAACAAACTTGACACTTCTATATGTAACTAAAATATCTCAAATTCCTAAGACTTATAATTTAGGCTCATTTCCTCCGTTTTCTTTTAAATTGAAAGCACTCAACCCTGTATATAAAACTCTCTTCCTTCCTAAGAAATAAAATCAAAATCATGGCTGTCTAAAAGTAGAAAATTTAGTTATATTGTGAGTGTGACCCATTTAAAGCAGTTCTATTTTATGCCTTGCAGTTTTAAATGGACCAACTTATTTAAGTAACTGAATGTAAGAAGCCTCAGAGGGGAAAGCTAACAGCTGGAACAGCACGATGATGATATGTGGTAAATTTTCTTCCTCTGTGATCCACTGGCTTGTCTAAGCTTTATTTATTTATTTATTTTTATTTTTTCCCTCCTCTGTGGAGGTTATTTTCTGGAGAGACAGTAGGAAAAAAACAAGGGTTGTTTTTTGTTTTTGTTATTAAAAAAATTTCTCTCTTTTTCACTTTCAGTGTTTTGTTCCGTTCTAAGGATCTTAGGTAACGTGCATATCTACTTTATAGGTATTGCATAAAACATAAAATAATGTAAGATGAAATTCATGAAAAGGGTAAAAAATACCTTTCTCTTATTTTTTTGAAGGAAGTGTCGATGTTTACGAAAATAACAGTTGACTACAGTTGCTAGACCAGTTCAGGTGTTTCTTTTTTTTTTCTAATAGAATTGTTGCTGGACTAAAATTCTCATCAGAAGCATTCTCACTGGAGATCTTTCTAAGGACAGCCTGCAAGTGATGCCAAATTAAGAAGTGCAGGCTAATGTTCTGAGACCTCCTGTATACCACAGCCAGCAAAACAGGCCTCAGTAAAATGCCTCGTTCTTGTCAATGTTAGATGAGCTGTATAAGCTTTGTCTAGCCAGCTTGTAATATTATCTTTCCAATGAGACAAGAAGGGTGGCAATGTTATTTAAATAAGCATCAAAAGTACCCTCTGCTTACTTATTTAGAGCCAAAAAATTAGCATAAATATCCTAATGCTGTAAAAAATATACATTTCCTCAAACAGCAATAGGCGACTCAAAAGCTTTAGATAAACAACTGCCACATTTATTCTGACGTGAAAAATGAACCTCAACCAGAATAGTGGATAGCACATACCAGCTGTAGTACTTGTCTTCTCATCATGGATCATAGCCTTGGCATGGAGTCTTCAATTCCTCTTGCTGAAGTTCCAGCAGCAAGAGAAGCCAGTATCTTGGGGCTTTCAGTTGTGTTCAGGTCTTAGTCATGGCCCTTTGTAGGCACAAATGTGTCAAAGTAGTTGGCAATATAATGACCCGGAACTGTTATGCTTGTTGGCAAAACTCAGGGTGGCATAAGGTTGCTCCATATGTGCTTGCAACTAAATGCTGATTTGCCAGATTTGTCAAGCAGCCACACACAGATTTGAGGGCCTATCCATGAGCCTCACTGGCATTGAAAATTTATAATGATGGTAAATAAATGGTGAAATAACGTTTGAATTTAGGACAAAATTCTAGGTCATTCAAATGTCTTATTTTGAAATCCAGTCAAAATCATTTACAATTTAAATGATTGAGTTTTGGGTTAGGAGGAAGCATTAGACATAAATTTAAGTTTCTCATTTTTGGATGAGGAAACTGAAATTTGGAGAAATAAAATATAATGTCCATAAAACAAAGAATTTAAAATATAATCCATGTTCCCTAAATCCTGGGCTATGAACTCTTCTGATTATACAAATGTAACTTTTTACACTGCTGGGTATTGAACTAGTAGTTCATTCATTTATTCAACAAATTTTTTGGGGGGAGGATTAACCACAGATCAGGTATGAAACTAGGGATTGAAGATATATAGGTAAATAAGACAGGAGGTTTCATGTGGCGTACATTCTAAAGTGGGAAGACGTATAATAAGTAAAATAATTTCAGATAAGGATAAGTATTCCCAAATCAATCAAACAACTAATCATAAAATGGTCAGTGCAAAGACAGAATAGGGAAAACTACTTTTGATTTAATGGTAAAAGAAGGCATTTTTAAGATGATATTCAAGTTGATATTTGAATAATAAAAACAAATCAGTCTATTACACGATCTTGACAAGAACATTCCAGATAAGAAGGAACACAAAGTGTTAAGGCTCTAAAATGAAAATAATTTTCATGTGTAAAGGAACAAAGAAAACAAAAGTGACAAGAGTAGAGTTGGACTCTACTTGAACTAGAATTTTAATACTGGAAATAAAAAAATATAAATAGAAGGAGATTAAATTTATTTTGGAGACAAAGTTGAAGAACTTGGTGCATAAGATTTAAGGGATCAGTGAAAGGTATAAAAAATAACTTGGATGATTTGACTTGAGTAACTTGGTAGGTAGAAATGGCATTTATTGAGATAAAGACACAAAGAAGCAGGAATTTTTGGGTGGTGGGGAGAGATAATCCAGACTTATGTTTGATCTATAAAAAAGGTTGATGCAGCCATTTAAAACCCATGAAAAAATGTCAAGGATTCCAGAATTTCCTCTTCCTTTTAATATAATTTATTGATACTTGTAGCACTTATTTCTATAAGGAATGTCATATATTTTTAAAATATTTTTCTATCTTTACATGCGAAGTAGAGTATTAGTTCCATGAGGGATAGAATTTTGTCTGTTTTGTTCACTGCCATATTTTTAGTGCCTAGCATAGTACCTGGCACTGAGTGAGCATTCCAAAAATCTCTGTTGAAAGAATGTATATACTTGGGTTTTATTTATTTTATTTTTTCCCTCTTTAATTCCCCTTGCCCCCTACTTCTACCCCTGACCTACGGATATTGCCATCTCCCCTGAAGAACTGGATCTCTGAAGGCAGAGCGTCTCCTCCCACATGCACGTGGCATACACCCAGGGCCTGGAGCATCCAGGGCCTGACACACCCAGGGTAAGGTCCATGGCTCCACCTGGGGCACGAACCCAGGACCTTCTGTGTGTAAAGCAGTCATAGTGACCACTACACTATGGAGTCACCCCCTATACTTGGGTTTTAAAGCCAAAAGATTGTTTGTATTTTTCAACCTTGTATTTTAAAAATTAAATGGGGCTATTTTTTTAGAAATTCTGATTAAGCAATTCTTTAATGCAGCCAGAACTTTGTATTTCTGATTCTAGGGTTTTCCAGCATGAAGAATTGAACACAGGATCTAGCTAAGGAAAATATAATTGGTTCTGTTTTATGGAATTATCTAATAACTAACACCATTTTTATATCTCTGTTACTTTGAAAATTTGTGCAAATACATTCCCTAATTTAAAATTTAGCTTCTTATATAATGGATACAGCTTTTGTGTTTCATATTTAAGATAATTGTGATTCTATTTTTGTCACTAATTAAGCAATTAAAATAGGCATATGATACTCAAACATGTATACAAACTAATTTCTAGTACTGTACCTAATAACTTGAAGTTTTATTTTAATTAATAACTATATTCAAGTGAAGCATTAGAAATTTTATATATTGTGAATCAGATCCTAAATTCAAACATCACAGATATTTACTTTTCATAACGTCTTTATTCTTATATTTTGGGTCAATGGTTTTATTTAGAGAGTATTATCCAGCATTCAAAATAACACCACTCCAAATGGTATGCAGATTAATGAGTTTTTGACCCTAATAGAAAATGAGAAACTATACTTAAAAGAAAAAGAGTAACTTACCTAATGTCACAAAGCAGCCTTGTAGGTAGAAATAGAATAATTATAATAATTATTCCTCTGAAATAGTTTTCCATTTTTTACCCATCTGAGACTCAGTCTGGATTTTTGGACCACAAGATACCTATCTATCCTTTTTTTTTTTTTTACTATTCACCATTTGTTCAGTTTGTTGATTATGTGAAAGTGGTTATAATTACCTGACAGCTGAATTATCAGCTCCATTGTAGGATTTAAAAAATGGTTGTAGCGAGGACATCATTTTAATTCCAGATATTCCATAATGTTTCTTCTTTCTTATAAATTACAACTTAAGCAGTTTTCTCTTTGTCACCACAGCCCAATTGCTGATTACATGTCAAGTCAGAAAATATATTCCAGGCAATTTGAAAGTAGTTCACTCACAGCTGCTAATCTTTTGGAATGTGCAGGTGATTCAAAAATCTGGACTTTGCAAAAGACTTGCGAATATCTTCCAAATAAATGATAATGCATTAATTTTTACCAAGATTTCTTGTTTTATTATTCTTAAAAAAGTTCATAGTCCTACCAGTCTCTTTTATTTAACTTCATAATTCTTTAAATTTATTTTAAAAAACTGAGGTCTCACACCTGGATCCCCTCAAAATAATGTGTGGCAGCTCTAATGGTTAAATGTTTTTTTTTAATAGAGAATGTGATTGCGTTATTTATATTAAGCTAAAGAGTCTATGAAATAATACCTGTGTAGCTGGCTGTCACTAATGATGATTGATTTGGGAACTCTTTATAATTCAACTTTAAAAGCATTCGTTGAATTTTTATTTTAACTTACTATTTATGGATTATAAGCTTTATATAACTCCATATAATGTATTGGTATTAAGCTGCTGAATGGAATTATGGGACATGAATATTCATTTCCTCATATTCATTATATAATATTTTTTTCACTCTTGTCATGCATATATTGATGTTGGTCACTCCAGGGTATACTTACGTGTACTTTTATTCATTTAATTTATATGAAAGCAATATTTTTTCTTGTTAATTTTAACATTATAGGCTACATTTTTTAAAAAAAAAATTATATTTACAGATGATATTTTTCCATATAAAACTATCCATAATTATGGACAGAACAACCTATATTTGAAGCATATCACTTCACATATAATTAGAAAATACTCTAAATAAATGAAGTATTCTCAACTCATGGAATAGTTCTTTACAGAAAAATTCTTATTTATTCCTGATAATATTTTTACTGTATATGAGTATAAGGACCTCAAAATGAGTTGACCAAAATATTTGAGTCAATAATATTATTAAGTTCCCTTGCTATTAGAGAGATTTATAGTTTCTTATGCCTGCAGTTGGTGAGATATGACTATCTAGACCATCATTTTTAGATGTATGCCTCCTACAAAGAAGAGAAAAATTGCTTTGGGTTCTCTTTCCCAGATATGGACTTATTTGAAATGTAAAGTTGTTGAAAATTATTGTATTGGAATATAACAAATTCACATAAACAGACAAAATAGAATTTTAAATTCTATACAAAAATATGGCATATATAAGGATATGTATTTATTGAAAAGGCAACTGAAAAACATGTATTTACTTACATATTAACTGTAGGTGGTATA
Source organism: Pteropus medius (assembly GCF_902729225.1). Classification (NCBI taxonomy): domain Eukaryota; kingdom Metazoa; phylum Chordata; class Mammalia; order Chiroptera; family Pteropodidae; genus Pteropus; species Pteropus medius. The sequence goes on from NW_024354875.1 coordinate 41,343,513, forward strand.
GCAGACAGATACACCCATATCTCTTTATGACCATTTACTGTTTTTACATACTCACTACGATGTGTTTGCTCTCCAAGCAGCCAGCACCTGCATCTCTTTGTCAGAGGACTGCCCCCAGACTGCCAAATCCTGCTTCGCCTACATGCACAGAGAGCTGCCCACACTAACAGTTGGAAGTATTTTGGAATTTACAGCCTTCATACTGGCTGTTAACCAATAACCGAATGTTACAGAGGTATAAATACCAGTGCTCCCTTGTCTCCTATGTTGTGACCCATACTTTCCTCAGAATTGCCCTGCAAGACTAAGGCAATGTTATTTACCTTTTAAAGGATTTAACTTGAGTTTGCACCTATTTCTAATATGCTGTTGGGTTGGCTTCTGGAATAGAGAGAGGCTCAGTTTTTAATGACATGCATATCCCCCCTTGAAATAACATTGAGGAAGGAAATCAAAAGGCTATGAGAAGTAGATATGTGAGAGAAAACCTATTATATAGAACCTGCAAAGCTCTTATTGGCTAAGCAGTGGAAAGGTGAGCAGCATCTTGCTGTCCTCGTCTGTCATTAGTCCTATCACTACCTGCACTTGCTGGCTAGGAATTCTAGCTTTTCCCTGGATGAGCCCAAAGACATCCTGGACCTGATACTGGTCATGCCTACCCCTGGAGTTCATCCAGGACCAGGGGGATTGTTCATGGAATTCACAGCTAACTGACTTTTAGTACAATCCAACATGGTTTGATTTTTTTTTTTTTTACTTCTGCAGATTTAATAAATATTTCACCAGTTAAACTAACAAACACGAAACAGAGATGGATCCAGAGGTTTTCTTCATTAAGGAGATTAGAAATATATCTGTACAGTTTTATTGTCATAATTGAGTTGCTCAGTAGTTGCTGTCCTCTTAGGTCATGACTGGCAGTAGGAAAGGTTTTATAAAGTTGGGCTTTGTAGCCTCAATGATAAGATGCTAGGATTTTAGAATATCTTTCTTTCATATTCATTTTTAAAGTATTATTTTTCTGATTAAAAATAATTATACTTTGGCTGGGGTTTTTTTTTTAGCCATTTAGAGATGTCATTCTTTGTGTTCTAATTTCTATCTTTACCATTTACTGTTCTCTCATTGCATATATATTGGGAATTTTCATAGTAGTAATTTTCTTTCATAAAAGACTTCTTACATTAGTCTTCTTTCATATAGTCTTATATTATTTTTCTATTTTTTGTCCCTTTTTGTCCTTCATGTTTTATTTGGATATTTTTCACTATCGGTCTATCATCAAATTCATAATATCTGTTTTTTACTATACATAATTTTCTGTCAATTCTATTAAAAACTTCAATGTTATTTTTTTAGGTCTAAATGTAACACAATGTTTTCATTGATTTCCTGTTTTCTGATGAACTCAGTATCAATTTTTATTCTGTTATTGATTTCTAGTTTCATTTCATTGTGATTGGAAAAATACTTTATGTGATTTCAATTTTTTAAAATTTATTAAGACTCATTTTATGTTATCACATATGGTCTGTTTTGGAGTTTGCTCCATGTGCACTTGAAAAGAATATATATTCTGTTTGGGGTAGAATGTTCTGTATATCTCTATTAAGTTTAATTGTAAATTGTTAAAGTTCTCTACTTTCTTCTGTCTTATTGTTCAATGTATTATTGAAAGTGGTATATTTAGGTCTCTAACTTTTATTGTAGAAATTGTTCTCCCTTCAATTCTGTCAATTTTTCCATCATATTTTTGGGAGCTCTATTTTAAGATATGTATGGTTATAATTGTTACATCTTTGTTGAGAGATTTATCGGCATGTAATATATAATGTCCATCTTTGACTTTTTTAACAGTTTTTGACTTAAAATCTATTTTTTTTATATAATAATAGAGCTACTCAGGGATCTTGTGGTTACTATGTTTAAAAAATATCTTTTTCCATCCATTTAACTTAAACCTCTTATGTCTTTGTATCTTACGTGAATCTCTTGTAAACAGTACATAGATTGATCATGGCTTTTATCCACTCTTCCAATTTCTGCCTTTTAATTAGAGAGTTCTATGTATTTATATTTTAAAGAATTACTGATTATAGGGGGTAGGAGGAGAGTGAAGTGGGTAAAGGGGATCAAATATATGGTAGCTGAAGGAAACTGGACTTTGGGTGGTAATCACACAATAGAATATATAGATGTCAAATTATAATGTACACCTGAAAATTATATAATCATATTAACCAATGTTACTCCAATAAACTTAATTTAAAAAAAGAGAAAAAAAAGAATTACTGATAAGGTAAGACTTACTATTAACATTTTGCTATTTGTTTTCTCAATTTCTCCATTAATACCCTTTCTTTTTTTGGTCACTAGTTAATGTTTTGTAGTACACCATTTGATTTCCTTCTTTCCTTTATTGTGTATTTTTAGTTGATTTCTTACTTGGGGATAATAATTGTTACTTATAACAATGTATTTTGAATAATAACATTTACTGGTATACAACCACTCTATTCCTATACATCTCTAACTTTCCCTTTACATTGTCATTGTCACACATTGCACTGTTATATATAATATGCTCATTAACATAGATTTTATGCATTTGGCTTATAAATCACATAAATGAAAAAAAAGAATTAGCAAAAGAAGCATTACAAAAAAGTACAATATTAATGGCTTATTAGAATTTTCTTATGACCTAGAAATTCCAACTGAAAACAAGAATTAAACTGATCTTTGTATTGAATATTCTACTAGCAGCATTATTCACAATAGCCAAAAGCTGGAAACATTCAAGTGTCTATCAAAAGATGAATGTATAAACATAATATAGCCTATATACATCAATGGAATATTATTTAGCCATAAAAATGAATAAAGTTCTGATAGGTTCTATAACATGTCTGAACTTTGAAAAAATTCATGACAAGTGAAATAAACCTGAAACAAATGAGCAAATACTTTATAATTTTACTTATATAAAATATCTAGAATAGTGAAATTCATATATAGAGAAAGTAGATTTAAGGTTACCAGGGACTGGTAAGAGAAGGAAATTGGAAGTTAAAAAGAAAAACTAATTTTTAATTTAATTTTAGAGTTGTTCATTGCAGGAAGATTGCACTGATACAAACTAGTCTCTCATAGCCAGAAAAGGAAAGGAAGGTCAATGAGGATTTATGAATTTAAGAGAAATTATCTCATTATTTGCCTTTTTTTTCTTTTCTTTTTTTTTTTTTTTTTTTTTTTTTTTGCTTTTAAATTCCAGTGATCTTAGGGGAAAAATAAACTCCATTAAACTTTTAAACTTAAGACTTATATAAAACAAAATGAAATGGTTTAGAATAAGATTACTAGTCCTTTTAGGAGTAAGCTTCTTGAAGACAGGGAGCTTTTTTATTCGCCATTATATCTCCTGAGCCCTGTAGCATTTTGGAACTTCTATTGACCCTTAAAAAATAGTCGTCAGGTGGGTAAATGGATGCTTGTTATTCATGAATGCCCATAATCGGGTTTCAACTTTTTTTTTAAATAATGTGTTATTGGAACATAGCCATTCTTATTTTTATACATATTGTCTAAGCCTGCTTTCATTCTACAATGGCAGTGTTGAGTAGTTGCAGCAAAAACTATGTAGCCTGGTAAGGTTAAAACTTTTACTCTCTGATTTTTCACAGAAAGTTTACTGACTCCTGTTCTACTCTGTATGTTTCATCATTTCTCTCTTTAATATGCTCACCCTCCATGATTTTGTCACAAATTTATTTCTTTATTTCAAAAGTCTACTGTAAAGGTTTCACTTTGACATACTGATTATTTTGAATTAAGGTTTCTTGAGAAATAGCAGGTGCAAGAAGTATACTCTGACCCTCCTCTCTGTCCTCTTGAAAGCAGGAAATAAATCAACATGTGAAAGGTACCCTTCTTGTACCAGGAAATAGAGAGACATCCCTATTGCAAGAAATAGGAAATTCAGGACTGAGAAAGCTATATAAACAAATTCTGCTTAGTTTATTCGCTAATTAGTACCCAAGCCCGAGTTTCTTTGTCTTGTCAGTTCTTCATCAGTTCTTCACAGATTTATTATTATTTGTTGTTGTTGTTTTTATCTAAAGATATTTATATAAATAGCTTGCTCTGATCGTTTCATAGGCCCCATGTCTATGGGACCTCTGTACATAAAAAATTAAATTCGTTTTTTTCTCCTGTTAATCTGTCTTTCATCAATTTAATTAGACCAGCCAGAAGAACCTAGAAATGTAGAGTAAAAATTTTCTTCATCCCACATTCCTCAGGCCATATTTAAATCAGTCCCATGTTTTCCTGGTTGTAATTAAACTTTTCCTTCTTTAGTTTGCTTCTTACCACACTTTGGCTTTTTAGTTTACTCTTATTTCAGTCGCTTACTATCCATGTTTTTGTTCCCCACTGCAAATTACTTAAGGTCAGCATCAGCTTGCATTTATCTGGGAGATACCGTAGCACTTAGTCAAGTAATTTGCCTGTAGTAGACACTCAATTCTGTACTTAAATAAATGAATGTAGTGTGCTAAAAATGATTTGAGTCTTTGCCTGGTATTTTGTCTTTAGTAAATGGATTTTGCTATAAGAATACTGTAATAACATTTTATAAGTAATATCTGTATGATAAGAAAGCAATTATATTAAAGGAATTAAATATTACTAAAAAATTTATAGAAAAACAGCATATACACATCTTTGTATCTTCATAACATATCTAATATCTCTCATTTACTGTTTTTATGGCATAGGCTACATCTCTCAAAACCAATTTCTCTGTAGAAGTTTTACTTTTTTCCTCAAAATAGAAAGAGTGTTTTAAAAAGCTATCCAAATTTATATACTGCCAACCACATTTTGTTGTTTTGAGGTTGTGGTTTTGAGAACTCCTTTCTTTTTAGGTGTGTTTTTTCAGATACTAATATTAATTTTTTTATCACTAAAATGTGGATACTCACAGAGATCTCAAGGTTACACTTTACTGTCAGCCAGATGTTCATTCTAAAATCATTCACTGACACTGAATAAACTTATTACTTTTTTTCCTTCCTGTGTTTATACATATTAATGAAGTAGAGATTTTTGGATAGCCAAGCCATTAAATAAAATATATGTATACAGAACTGAAGTAATGAGGTTTTAAATTAAAATTATCTAGATTACTATGAAGGACTTACTTTACTTTCATGTGAAAAGGAAAAATCTTATGAGGATCTCAAAGTATGGAAGTTGATATCATATAAGTGAATAGAAATCATTTCTCCAAATTTACATTCCCTGTGTAGATTTTTCCTGTTTTCCTTTGAATTTATTGTCTCATTACATCCTTACTATGATTATTAAGAGAGAGTAACACCTTCTCTAGTGACAAAAAATGTTATTTATTCTTTCCACTTAGATTTGCAGACATTTTTTACTCAAAAATTTTAAGCTACCTAAAAATATAACCCATATGCTGTTTCAGCTTAGTAGCATTAGAAGACCATGTATTCGAAGTGGCTGCAAGTATGTGACTAAAATGAGGTTCAAATATTCACTGTATATTTAGTAAGACAGTGGTTTATTTAATTCTACATAAAAATTTCAAATATGGTTTTATCGTATATATGTTACTTTAGGCAGATGGAGTATTCCTTTAGAACCGATGGCTATTGTTGAGATCAAAAAGTTCCCTGTGCTTTGGGTGTCAAAACTGTAGATCTTAAATGTTGAAATAAAATAGCATATCTTTCGAAGACTGAAAAATTGAATTTCTTCAAATTATACATGTATCCTTAAAGCTCCATAAATCATTCTCTTTTAATAAATAGTTCAATCTAATTTTATTTACTTACAAAAGGGAATAATCCCAAATCACTTGATCTCAGCCAAAAAGCTGAGAAGCAATGACCCCAAACCATTAATAAGGTAATTACTTTTCTTTTTAATGAATTGAGTCCAGAACGTCTATAAAGCAATTATTTTTCTAGTGAAATTTTAAGGTATACTTAATTATCATTAACTGAATAGATACTTTAGATATCATGTGCCACTTCAATAGTGGGATTGTACTTTTGGAAAAGCAAATATATGCAGCCAAAGTAGTAGGTAGCAGAGATAGCTACTGCCAAGTTTATATATCAGTGATTTCTTGATAAAAGAGCAAATAAAAGACATCAAAGATTCAAACTTGAAATGACAAAATCAGGAGAAATTGTAAGTGAAATAAATGTTTCTTTTTCATAATTCAATATTGGCAACTCAATAACTTTTTCTTCTTCCTATTAAAAGTAACCATTTCATCATCAACACTCTTTAATACTTGTTTACCTTATCCTTTGTTCTCTCTGATTTCACATTTATCAACCTATCAGAACTACCTCCCTGAATTGGAACTAAGTGCCTAGTCTCTTTACTTAGGAGAAAATCACAGCGAATCATGATGAGATGTGAGTTTAATAAGGGTAGTTAGAATGAGAAAAATACTATTATGATTTCATAGGGATAAGAAGTATGGCTATCAAGGACAATTTGTAAATCATATGCTCTATATAAAGGAGTGTCAAACCAATCAATATTTAAGGAGTTCCTTCAGGTGGGAGAGACCTATATTTTGGTAATAGGGCGAGAGGAAAGGAAGGAAGGAGAGAGGGAAGAAGACAAAGAAAGAGAAAGAGAGAGATCACAATCTCAATCTTCTGTGAGAGGGAGGGTTCTGTCATATACACAGTATGGAATTTGCCACAAAGACAATTAAAACAAAGTTGCACTTAATTGATTGCAATGCAGCCCTAATGCAGCAGAACTCCCAATTAAATAAAAATGATCAGCATCTCTTACTATTTCATAAACCAAAGAAAGAAATTTTGCCTTTTGGAAAACGATATTTACTTGAATTTTTTAAAATAAAAATATTCAGCATACACATAAAAACTCTGACATGAACATAATTAAAATTAAATCATAATTAAGAGAAAAAGTAGCTAATAGAAGCAAACCTATAATGATCCAGGTGTATAAATTAAAAAATGAGACTTTAAAATAACTATTATAAAAATATTAAAGATTTAGAAGGAAAACATAAACAGATTAAAAATGCATGGATTTCAACAGATAAATGGAATTTCTAATAAAGACTCGAATGGCATTCTAGGACTAGAAAGTATCATATCTGAAATTAAGATTTATGTTTAATAACAACAGAATAGACAGAGCATAAGAAATAGTGAATACAAAGACTTATAATAGATATTACCAAAGTGAAAAATTGGAGAATAATAACAAAAATTACAGAATAGAACAGCTAAGAAATCGAGGACATTATGTACTAAAAGTAAACTTAAGCTGGAGTTCTAAAAGTTGAGAAATAGAAAAGGACATAAAACACATCTAAAGAGATAACATTGGAGAATTTCTAATAGTTCAAGAAATTCAGAATCCTTAAGAAAATAAACAAAAAGAAAATCATAACAGACATTATAGATATAATATTGAGAACTAAAGAGAAGAGAAAAATTTTAAAGTAGAGAGACAAAAAAAGCCACATTATGTTTAAGAGAACAAAAATAACAATGATGATGCCAGAAATGATGAAAGTTGGAAGAAAATGGAATAACTTTTAAAAATAGAAAGAATAAAATAAAAAGTTTACTCAGTATTTTATACATAACAAAAATCTTTAAAAATAAAGAAAAATATATTTTTTAAAATTTCTAAAAACTAAGGGCTGACAGAATTTTTCATCCATCAACCCACATTACAAGAAAACTAAAGAAGTTTTTCAAGATGAAGTCAAGAGATCTCAGAAGCATAGATCCACAGGACAGAATGAAAAATGAAAGAAGGGTTAACTATGTTATATATCTTTTCAATTTTTAAAAACCTTTAAAAAATACTATTGATGTATGAATTAATAATATCACTGTATTATAGGGCGTATTATAGATGTTTATATACATATATGTGTGTATATATATATACATACAATATACACGCACACAGTACACATTAAGGATTTGTGTGTGTGTGTGTATATACATACAAATCCTTAATGTGTACTGTGTGTGCGTGTATATGTGTGTACACACACACACACACCATAAATGAAGGATGTCTTCAGGTCAAGAATTTTATGTAATTTTCAGTCCCAGACGTCAGGCTTCGTGTGGGAAGCTGCCATGTTGCACAGCCAGTGCATTGAAGCTTTTTGGAGGAAGGTCCTGCCCACCCCTCCTTGTTCTGGTCAGCCGTATTCACATGCATATCTGCTTTCCTAGCCCATGAACCTCATCAATTTGGATGCCTCCTTATTGGGAGCTTGGTCTGAGGCACTTTCTAGGCACTTCTTCTGAGATTTCTTTGTCAAGCAGGTATAGGCTGATATACTTTTCCCCACTGTGGCTTAGTAGTTTTCCACTCCTAGCCCTTCCCCTGCTTCTTCCCCCAGGTTCATAAAATGGGAGGAAGCTTTTGGTTCAGGCTACTTGGCAGTGAAATGATTTATGTATTGCATGTCATCTAACACTCATTTAGTGCTATTCCATGGTGAAAATAGGACACTGGCGAGTTGAACCTTTTTCTTTTGCTTCTTGCTCACACTATTTGCAGTAAGTAAATGATGGCTTTTTCAGTTTGGCTTTTTGTTCTAATTAACCTCAACAGCTGGCAACTCAACTGCAAATATACTGGTTGTAAAGTTTCAAATGATTTTGTAAGATAATAAAACATTAATTCAAAGTAAATAATACATAAATAAGAGGAAAATAAATAAATAATAGAAATAAGTCCAGCCATTTCAGCAATTACATTAAATGTAAAGTAGATTATTTAGTCCAAGTAAAAAATAGAGATTGTTATTTGAAATTAAGCAAAATAAGATACAGCCACCTAACACTAACCACAATTTAGTGGTGTGGATACGTTCATATCAAACAAATTAATCTACATCAAAATATTCTTGTGAGAGATACCAAGGAATATTTCATAATGATAAAAATTCAATTTCCCCGAGAGACATAACAATTTTAAATGTTATATCGCTAATGATGTACCTTCAAAGTGAATGAGGCAAAAAGTGACCATGTTAAAAAGAGATACAGAGACATCTACAATTATCATCGATGATTTTAAAGTGAATTTCCCTAAAGTAAACCAATTTATCTAGTGAATACAGGAATTTAGCGAAGGCAGAATTTTCAAAGCTTCAATTTATTATTATTATTATTATTATTATTATTATTATTATTATTATTATATTTTTAGTGACGTTAAGGAGTATTATGGGAGAGAAGTTAGCCAAAGAATTAAATGTTCAGTTTGCAAGCAGAATTTAAGGAGTTAGAAATAAAATTTTTCTCATCCTCAGTCATGCTAGAAGGCAAAAGAATCTCACAATAAGACATAGAAAAAGAAATTCCAGGGTTTAACTGAAATGTCTTGTATTAGGAACTCTGAAATATTCAAGCAGTGCTCCGTAGACACTTTCAGCTAAATAAAGGGTTTCTAAGAATTTTAAGGGTGTCATCACACAGTAGCCTTTATAGGTGGCTCAAAGTAGAAAGAGATTTTTCTCAAAAGAGAATTTTAAATATTGATTTTGAAGTCAGGAATGAATCCCATTCACATTCATATAAAAAATTATTGAGGTTTTGCACTGGTGTGGACTGATGGGCAATCTAAAATGAGAAGAGGCCCTGGACCACAGGCAGGAGACAGTATGATCAGACAAAGGAGATTATCTGCTAACCTACCACAGAATTCTATGCTTTAACGTAGTTTTACCCACTCTAAAACTTTATGGAAATAAAGCCTTCAAAATAAGTCCACAGTATTTCCAGTCGAAAAATAGAATGAAAATTTGGCCACTTTTATTGGTAAAGTTTGTCTTAGAGGGTATAGCAGCAGAGAGCCCAGATAGGACAGAGAGAAGCAAAGGAGATGAAATGATTAGGAAGTCACTTCCAGGTAGCAGAACCATACTCTCATCAGGGAGCATTCCTTGCCACAAGAGTAGGGAAACTAAGAGCTACTCTATCAAATTTCAGTTCAGTTCTCTACCTGTCACTGCTATGTGCTTCCAGTTTTCCACTTTCAGAATGAGAATGTTTACTGTTGTCCCTATATAATCATTGTATATTGAGTGTGAGCGTGTTGAGTAAGCGGCGGGCAGCGGGGGAGACAGATGATTTACCTTTTTAGCTCTCAGGTTTCTATTTGATTTATTTCACCCAAGGGGTTACACCCAAGGAAGGATACTGAGGAGCCCCATCCACACCTGAATGGGGTTTAGGTGATGAGATCCTAAACTTCAAATCTAAGCCTGATATTGTAATGGAATGAGACTTTTGGCAGTCTTGAGAAAGAATAAGTATATTTTACATTTAGGAGGAATATAAATAGTGATAGCCAGAGGATAATCAAGAGTTCCATGGCACTTCTCCTTTCAAGAGGTAGAATTTAAATCCACTCCCACACTGACACTGAGTTTGACCATACGACTTGCTTTGATCAAAGGGATGTCAGAAAATGTAAAACAGGAAAATGCTTGACATATACTTGCATGCTGGGCTAGCCAGGTGAAGAAGCCTGACTTGGCACAATGAGTGATGAGAGACCACAAGTAGTGAGAGATCCCAGCCAAGGCCCCAGAAATGGGAGTGAGTTCAAATTACACTCTCCAGCCCCATTCAAGCTTCCAGATGACTGAAGCTGTGTGAGTGTACCAAGGTGATACCATCAGATAAAAATGGTCCAGCAGTCCAGAATAAAATTACTGAGTCAACAAATTTTAAAAAATAATACAGTTGTTTTAAGCCACTAAGTTCTCTGATAAGAGGGTAGGTTTTAATGTAGTAACTGAAAGAGTTGCTGATTTATAAACATATCCATTTAGAGCTGATTTTCATACTTGTTTCAGAATTACAAATAGTAAATATTTCTAAATTTTAGGTCCTCTAGTTATGATTATATTCCTTCAAACTTCCTAAAATTGTGAACTTATACTTTATCTTTTAAAAAAATTATTACCTTGTTGACTTATCTCAATAATTATATCATAATTTCTGTTTGGTTCTATTTTATAATACATTCTTATTATTTAATATTTTAGTTATTTTTCTGTCCTTGAGTTTGTTTTGATATTCTTTTTCAATTACATGCTTATTTTTTAAATTTAGTTCTTTATCTTATAATAAATGTTTTAACATACTTCTCTCTAGCTGCCTACTGTAGGTATTTTTTTCTTCTTAGTTAAATAATTATTATTAGTTTTTTTAAACTCCTAATTGTTTAGGAAGTATTTTTTTAAATGTTAAGTATTTAGATATCTTTTGTGTGTACATTCTCTCTCAGCCACTTATATCCAACTGATTACTTATTTGTGTATGTTCTCAAATTTAACATATCTGTAATTTAAATCTTGACTTTAAAACTTTCAAATCAGGGAGTAGAAATTATTTACTACATTTACCTAGAATTCTCTGCTTATAAAACCTTGACCCATCTGAAAATGAGTATGGAATTAAAACTTCCAAATGAAAGCTTAGTGTTCTCCAGTCATAAAATAAAATGAAAATTATGGCGTAACTGTATTAAAGTAGACATTTAAATAGAAGGTAAATAATCTACTTATTCATTCCACAAGTATATATTGTCTCCCCGTTCTGCACTTCAGTGCTAGTTATAAGAAATCACAAGATTTGGTTCCAGCCTCGGGCCACCAAAGAGATCACTGTCTGGTGGGAAATAACATCACTGATAATGATACCAACACTGATAGTGATATCATGGGGCAAAACCAACAAAAGCAATAAGGAGTTCTGTTAAAGCTAAAAGCAGGGCCATCTAACCAGGGTGTGAGTTAGTAATATCAGGAAATACAAATCTTATTTTGACTTAATAAATATACACTGTGCTCTCCCTTATGTATAAAATAAATTATTTAACACATTTTTTTATGCTTCAGCTTCTATATCAGTAAAATTGTCCCAGTAATAGAATCTTACAGGGTTGTTAAGATAGTACCTGGAAAACAGTTCTATTTAAGTGATCACTGTTGTTCTTAAGTAACTCAAATATTTGGATCAAGGAAAATAATAAAAAGTGAACGGAGCAAAGCTTGAATTTAAATTAATAATGAATTCAAGATTCCTCTATATGGTGTTTTTATCATAGCATACTTCTAATCTCATAACTAGCCTTATATGTTTGAAATGGTCTCTGGATAGATGTGTATGAGTCAATTCATGCAAAAAGAGACAAGAAAGAACGTGGCATCATTGTATCACTTTCTTAGAACTCTATAGAGGAATTCAGGAGATGTTTACACTCTATCAGTTAACTGTAAATTGTTTTCTTTTAGTTAACTGATGTTATTTTAGGATTTCTCTTTAATTCCCTACCAGTCAATGACATAAATGGATTTTAGTTAATCATATAGGGTGATTAATAATATACTGATGTCCATGTGGCTCACTTCAAATTTCTACAATAATTTCACTTTAAATTTTATATTTTTTAATAGTCTAGGGCAGCCTATTAACACTTCTCTGACACAAATTTTCTGAAATTGTTATAAGCTGACATGCCCTCTTTTGTCCAGTTGTCTGATTAAATAGCATATGACTCTGTAGCTGGTGAGCCTGGCTAATTAGTGCATTGTACTGAGTCAAGCGGACTTCCCACATGGGGGCTCTTGGCTCTGCTCTGATTCACATCCGCAGACTGCAATCTGCCCCACTAGGAGCCTGACAAATGGTATATTACTGGTCAAAAGAGAGCCCTGGCAAGGTACTGTGAGTGCATTAGTACAAATCTGTCACCATTACTGAGGGGGAAAAAAATCGCCACCCGTGACTGCTGCTCGTGATGAGTACTATCATCTTTATTTATGAAGGCAGCACATTTGGGCCCACATCCAACAATTAAAATTCTTTGGTTTCATTTGAAATCACTGACTCAAGAGCATAATAAACTTTATGTTCTCTATTCTAAAAAAGGGAGAGAGAATATTAGTCTAAATAGTCCTCTATTCAATTCTCAATGTAGATGGAAAGGCAGATATTGGATCTACAATGAAGAAAGGCATTTCCCTTAGTACTTTGTTCTTTTAGTGAATACCAGATCTTGTGAAGGCTATTAAACTAACTAGAGACCAACTTCCAATTGCCCCAGACCTCTGAAATATTTTACTTGAGGAAGATGTGTGCAACTGTCCTTGGGATATTTGGAAATCCCCACATTCTTCCCAGGTTATTTTTTATTCACACACACACACACACACACACACTCACCCCATAGAATAAATGCAATTGCTTTGAGAAATAGATATGGTAGAAAGAGTCGTCATTTACTCAGACACATATTATGAAGACTAAAAAGCCTCTTTGTGTTTGTAAAACATTTTTTTTGTCTGAAAATTAGTCTTACATTAGGCAAACAACCTACAGAAATAATCTATTGTTTTTCATACACAATAAGCAATGGCAAGTTTTAAAATAATGGCTCACCTGAAGGACAGTAAATTCAGTGAACATTTACTGCTTAACAGAGGTTCATAAATATATCTCTATCATAAATTAGTTGGAAAATGATAATTGCATCATTATTTAGAACTACCATTTTTTATTAGCATTTTTTTAGAAAGGGATACTACTCTTGTTTAAGATAAATTCTTCAAGGACTCTGTTAGAAATATTTTTAGTGCGACCACAGAACAAAACAAAGAAAAAAACCCTCATTTATAGTGATATCAATAAGTGGATTGTCTGATAGCTTGATCCCCAAGGATTAAATATGATGCCAGAATGTTCACCTAAAGGAAGACCCTGCTTTACACTGTGGCCAGGGCTATGAGTAGAGTGTTCAGTTAAATTAGATCATCACTCAAAACAGTGGATCTGGTATTGAACAGTTGGCTTCAACAATCATGACCAGTGACTTGCCAAACATGACCCAGCTAGTTAAAAGTGCATCTGTTCAGCTTTTAAACTAGCTGACCCACATTTAGCAATTTATTTAATTCTCTGAGACTTAGTTAGTTTCTGGATCTGTTAAAGTCATTCATGTGTGTGTGTGTATTCTGTTTTGACAAGGCTGTATAAAATGGTCAGGAGTATGAACTGTGGAGTTAGATATCTGAGTTCAAAACCCAGATGTGCAGTGGACCTTAGCTAAGTGATAATCTTTTCATGCCCCAGTTTGTTTAACCTGTAAAGTAGAGGTATTATTAGAACTTATTTTTTAATATACACACACACACACATATATTCATATATACACAGTGATTAGAACTGTATCTGGGATATAATAAACTCTAAAAATATGAGTATTCTTCTGTAAGTAATAATCTGAATGCTTCTAAATTAGAAATCAATATGTTTCAACATAAATATCAAACTCTTGAGAGCTAAACTCCTGTATTGTTTACTTTTGTTTTCACTGAATATGACACAATGCCTGGCACATAGTTCTTACTCAATATTTGTGAATAAATTAAATATTATACTCTTACTTTCACTGTGGCTATGAATATGTAGAATTAGAATTCATTTCATTATGATATATGCTAATATTAGTAATGGTAAATACCAGTCAACACTTATTGAGATACAACTCTGAGCTGGGCTGCTTTACATTAATCATCTTCCTGCTTTTATGCATCATCTCCAACACTCTCTATAACTCTACAAGATAAGCAATATTAAGTCTGTTTTGCAAGTAAAGAAACTATTTGGACTAATATTCTCTCTTCTTTTTTTAGAATAGTGAAGACATTAAGTTTATATAACATACATACATCATTTTTTTTATTAGTCTTTGATTTAGGTGTGAGAGAAAATAGTACAATATTTTACTTATGAATAATTATGTTTAGGAAAATAAATATGTACTGGGAAATAGCTTTAATAACAGATTGACAAATAATAAGATATTCTCTTAGTTAATAAGATAAATAATGAAGATAAATAAAGAGGGATTCAGTGACTTGAACATGGCTCTCCCCTTTTATTTTTACAACCAATTATGAACTATTAGCTTCTTCTGAGTGAAACAGCTACTTAGGCCTTTTTACATCTTGTAACTAGTGAGAATTTAGGTTCTCTTCTGTAGTTTACATTGTTTCCTCATAACTAGTGTTGGAAACCTAAGTGAAAGGAACAGAAGAGCTCTGCAGGTGTCTATTGAAACTAAGAGAGAATGTTGACATTGACCTACATTTCTGGTCTTTCTGGCTACTCTACTCCTAAGAAGAGGCTCAAAATATGGAAGGAAGATGAATGGATAGGCTGATTTGTCCCATCTTCTGAACTTGAGAGAGAATAATGAGAAGGTACAAATCACAGAGCTTCATTTCTGTGCCTTCTCAGAACCAGTCACTTGTTTCCTAGATTGCAACGATAGGGCCTGCTACACCATCAATTCTTAGTGGGACTCCAATGTAATTTGGAGACCCAGTAAGATAATACCGTTCTAATACAAAATTTCTGCTTATGCTGCAGGCCTAAGGGACTTTATAACTTTACAACTAAGACTTTTGAAAATCATAGAGACTTTCCATGGGGTAGGTCTGGCCTCAGCCTACCGCATGGCAAAAATAGACCTCAATAATATGATTGTTCCTAGCCCCTATTCTGACCTCCCAAACTGCAACACAGGTTCCTTTATTCCAGCCACATCAAATTACTTGTATTTTCCTAAATGACATATTCTGACGTGTATCTATAACTTTACACAGACTTTTATCTGCGTAGTATACCCTTCCAACTTCACTCTTCATCTTTTATTTTCTTCTAGTATTAAGATAAAAATTTACCTTCTCCCAGATTTTTTGACCCCAAAGATGTCTATGAACATCTATAGCATGAAGTAGCTTATTGTTGCTTTGTTTAGCTCTTAGACCAGGATATTTTCAGCCCCTAAGTTTTATCTTTCATATCTGTTACTCCAGGCTTATTTTACTATAAAATCACAGACTTGGTTCTCAATAATAAAAAATGTAGGGCCAGAATGTCTATTATAAATCCTAGCTCTGACTATTACTAGTTGTATAACTTTGGGAAGTCCCCTAAGCACTCTTTGCCTCAGTTCCATGTATGTAAAGTTAGGATAAAAAGAATATGGATTTAAATATGTGAAGGACTTAGAACAGCATCTGGCACTTTGTACACACTGTATCTAAGTTTACTATTATTACTATTACTAAATAGCTAATTCTATTAGAATGGAGACTGAGTGTATATGCAGAAATGGAACTTTTAATTGGAAGAAAGATCTTGGGGCTGGGTAAAATAAAGTTTTCCTTATAAGAAGTGGAGTCAGTATATAATGCATTATGACTATAAACTGAAAATATAAATCAAATTTAAAAATTTAGGTTAATTTATGGCAACCAGATTCATAATAGACTATTAAATATAATTTTAAATTGTGAAAAATTATGTTTATCTTCACTACTACTGACAGAAAATACATAGTATATTAGGCCTAATTGTCCACTGATATGACTTAGCAAAATATTTCTTTTGTTTTATTGTGTCATGGCTTTGGTGTAGCTGCTATGACACTTGGGACTTAGATTATTTCAAGAACATCCAGAGGGTATAATGTCACCTAATGAATCATTAATAGTGCTGTAGCAGCATGATTTTCTATTTTACTTTCTTCTGAATGGTAACCTGACTTGACCTTAATGAGTTCTGGGAACTAATAGAGTCATAGCTCATCTGGCTGTACATATGCTAACAGGGATAGATGTACATAGACCATTTCTTCCATTTCATCCGTGATGGAATGGGTCCATCTGGTGACAGCCATTCATAAAAGCCATTGGTGATAGCTATATCCAAACACTCATGGGACTTCACATGACTTCTTTTCTCAATTAGCTCTGAAATAGGTGGTTCTTTCACTATAGAAAGCTCAAAGTTTTTTGTTACCTAGTATAAAGAGACTTTTAAAAATGTACTATGAGGAAACAAAATATAGGTTAAGAACTTTCTAAAAATATTTTTAAAAATTACAGACTATTCTAGGTGGAGTTTTCTAGGGAGTAGACCCTAAGATGTGCTTGTAGGAAGTTCAATGGAATATGCTATCTGCAACAAAACCCATAAGGGAACAGAGGCGCCGGAACTGGTTGAAAAGGAACCCAATTGTGATGCAGTTGCGCAAAGGCCTTAGCTGGTCCAAAGATACTATAATTGTACTGGGTGTTCTTAAGCTGGCATGGCCTTTCAATATCCTGAAGTGAAGAAAGGGAACCAAGATTCATGCCCTTGTGTCACACAACCATTGAGGGCAATGTCCATGGAAGGAACATATAATTGAATGAGCTCACTGGGAATCAGAACTGAGCCATCAGCAGCCAACATTTCTGACATCTGAAGAAATAGGAGATATATGGGTGGCACACTACAATATTTATACATAGAAAAATTTCCAAAGATCAGCATATATGTGTGTGTGTGGGGGTGGTGTGTGTGTGTGTGTGTGTGAGAGAGAGAGAGAAATAACCAAAGCATAGATGTCAGAAGGAAAAGTTTTTATTTAATTACAGAGAGAATGTGAGAGAATTAGAAAAGAAATGTCTAAGCTTTATTTAAGTAATAAGTTGAATATTTGCTTTAGCTTTGGAGGTTGTTCACCAGGACTCTCTAAAACAATATTGTATTCTCAAAAGTAATAAAAATTATAAGTGGTTGCAAATTATTTTCAGCCCTGTGAAGAACATAAACATACTCTTTTCAGGAGAAAAAAATTCCTTCACACATGGAAGTACTATAGCAATTCATTTAGCTGAATATGAGTGATTGTGATAATTTGCAAAAGTTATTTTTACAAAACATCGATATTATTACTATAATTCATTTCCTTAACTTGATAGATAGAACTTTCATTTCATTTATTTTATGGTATTAGAAGGTACTAAAGCTAAAATTGCTATTTTGTTAATTATGTTTTTCAATTAGTGAGGACCCTGTCCTCTTAAATGTCATTTTAATGTGGATCGCCACTACAAAAAAGCAAAGCAAGCTAATTGAGCACATCAAATAAAGTATACCAAATAAGATAAAATAATAAAACAGTGTGCCTATTGATTATAGCAGCCAAGCTTTCCAAAACTTAGTTTTATATCACTGCCTAAACTATATCTAACTATTAAGTTGGACTGGAAAATATGAAGGAAAAGAGCAGTTTTATTGTAATTCAGAATCATTGACCTTTTGAAAAAGGCCTATGTACTTTTGAAAAATCTCATAATGGATTTCTAAATGTGGCCATATTTATTTATGTGTTTTTAACATTTTTTGATACACATTTTAAATTGAACTTAAGAAAATTCCCGCTATTTCACCCTCACTGTTAGTGTAAAAGAATATTAATTTCCCCTCTTTTTTGTTTCAGAGCATTCATGTTTCTTTTTACATCTTCTTTCCTATACTTCTAGGCAAAAGAAAGATGGAGGGAGGAAGATACCCCATTAGCTTAATTTTCATGCTCTGATTACTCCTTTTATATGTTTATGGATTACTGCATTTCATCTTTAGTAAATATGCTTTGCCCATTTTTTTCAATTATAGTTTTGTCTTTCTCTTAATTATTTTTGGATTCAATTTATATATTAAGAGTATTAAATCATTGGTCTGTTGCTTCATAAATTTTATTTTCTAGTTATTTGCCTTAAGTTTGTTTAAGGCATTCATATTGCTTTTATTATCTATTTTTGTTATAAAGAAATTTTCAATTTTTTTTTGTGCAGTCAAGTATCGGTAAGCTTTTAAAATAATTTCTGGTTTTGCTGTTAGTTTTAGAAAGATCTCTACTTCCTGGTTTTCTGCTCAAGACTGATGTTGTATGTGCTATCTAATCTTTCATTAAAATTTTCTTTGAAATGTCAGAAGAATATAAAAATAAGAACAAACCAATTACAATACTCTAAAATCAAGAAAAGCATCAACTATCTACTAGAATATTAAAAATTTCTTGAAAATATCAATCTAATTAGATCAGACTAATTTGAGATTAAACAATGATGAAGAATAAACAAAATAAAAGCTAAAGAAAGACCTCCCACCTCCCATCAAAGAGTCTTCCAGTGAAAGCTTTGGATGATGCTGAGATTAGACAGAGTAGAGATCAGAAGCTAGAGTGGGTTGGGAAGTCAATTTGTCAAATGTTCCTAGAACAGTTGCCCTTGTGCTTAAATGGAAAATTTTTATACCCGAAGGACAGCTCTCTCAACAAATTCGAGCATCTGCAAGGAGAGTAATATAGTGAACACTGGGGCCACAGAGACAAAAAGGGTGATCGCTATGTAAATTTCAATCTGCAAGATAAATAAGATGGCCTTGAATCCAGAATGCAAATCTTTTTGCAATAGGAAAGAATTAGCAAAGAAATCTGTCTAGAATTTACAACAGGCAAGATCCTTATAATCATTGTCTGTGTTTAAGGCCTCCAGAACAGTAAATTTCACAAGTGTTGAGGAAGCTTATCCAAGTTACCAATGCTGCTGAATCTATGCCCTCATATGAATCATCAAGAACAACCAGTTTTTGAAGAAAAACAACACTATGAAATAGCAAAACTAGGCTTCAGAAATAGTGGTACTAGATTACAAATTACCATTTTTGAAATATTTATTTGATATCAGAGAGATTTAGAGGATATCAAATCCCAAAATAGGAATTATGGAAGGAATCAAAGATTATAAGAATTAGGAAGATATCCACACCAAGATTATCGTTTAACAAAATCCGTATTTCCCTTTCTGCTTTTAATTTTTTATTATGTCAACCTTCAAGTAACTCTAACATTTGAGTTTAAGTTAAGATATGAGAGTCATCTAATTATATTTCATTCTAACTTGTTAGCTGCTTTGTAATGATATCTATATCTGTATTCTGCTCCATTTATAGCCCTTTTGTTTTTGTTAGTACCACAGTGCTTTAATTATTGTAGTTATGTTTTACTTTCTGTTACAAGAAATCTTTTATAATCACTCTGTTTTATATTTTCTAATTGCATTATGTATATATGTTATATAATTTATATATAATATATATTTGTTATGTCATTAGTTGGCTTTCCAAAAAAAAAATCTTTAGATTTTTAATATGACTATACTAATTTTTTGATAAGTATCAGCAGGACAGGAATATTTTAATTTTAATATCTGATATTCTAAACAGTAATATGACTTCTCTCTATTCAACTATTCCTTCATGAGCCTCAATAAAATGTTTCCTTTTCTAAGTACATAGTAATTATATTTTTAGGTTACTACTATTAATTGAATATTTATTTTTATTACTTTGAATTAATTGCATATTTTCCAAAATATCCAAGTGCTGGTATACAAAGGCACACATATCTTAGAAACAGTGACAGTATTTAATATAATAGTATCTTAGAGGAGTTCTTTACAGTCTTTTTTGTGGGGGGCTGGTGTTAGGTTTAATAGTACTATCTGTAAATGTTTATAATTACATTTCTTCTTTTTCAATAATATTTAGTTTTTCCCCTTATTAAAATTTGTAATTGGTTTCATTGCCCAGAATCATGCCTATAGTACAATGATTTTCAGATTTTCTTTGATATAATAAACTAAATCCAATAATTATGGACTTTCTCCCTAAGTAATGCACATAAATGTTGGAGTTCATGTTCTCCATTAAACAGATATTTAGAAGCCTACTATAATGTTTTATTGTTAAAGAGTATATTTACTGTTAAGTTCTGACAGATCCTTCTATTACGGTAAATAAATATCTTTGTAATTCTTTCTTTCAAAATGAGCAGAAACTAGAACAGAAATATAGACATTTATAAAATGGCTTTTTTCATAAGTATTGAGATGTGATTGTTTCCTTTTGCCTGTAATTGAACTAATATGATAAATTGCATTAATAGTCAATCCAGTGTTGATCTATCCTTACATTCTGAAAATAAAGTATACATAATCATCATAGGCTGTTTTTCACTATACTGCTGAATTCAACATGCTTCTATAATTTTTAGGATTTTTCGATTTATCAAGTTTGGATATGAAGTTTACTATAGATCAGTAAAATATTCAGTGTTTTTCTTTTTCTTATGTACTGCATATTATATAGACCTCATTTTTTTTTTTTTAATTTTCCACTAAATCATTTATGCCCAGCCCAACTTGATGAGATAGATCAGATAGTTCTTTAAAATTTTTACAATTTCTCACATGGTTAAGACTAATTTCAGGTTGTCTGTGTCTTGTTGAGTCAATATTCTTTGTATATCCCTCCCACATAATCACCTGGGACATGGTCCTTATTCTAAAGGTTGTGGTCAGCACCATCAGATCCTTCTCTGCTTTAGTCCCCCTTGTTCATTAGTCTTCATCAGCAGTCCTTGCACAATCAAGGAATGTTAGTGATAATGTAGGAAAGAAACACTTTATTTACCAGTAGCCTAATTTCCTTATTCGTCACTTCACTTTCATTTGTAGTAGTTCCTCAGAAAATGACTGGATGTTCTGTTTCAGAAAAACTGTGACCCTTACCAGTTTCCTGTGAGAATTTTTACTATTATAATTGTTGGTTTCTTTCAGGGAGGTATTGAGAGCGGGCTGGTGGAAATCAAACTTTGAGAGCCATCTTGATTCTTTTGCCGTCTTTAAATATGTTGTTTTCAAATAAAAAGCAATCAAATTCCAACCGTATATAATTCCTACTAATTGTACAATACAAGATCTCCTATTTCTTGGAGGAAAATAAAACTCTGATTACTTTCAAAAACAAAGCAAAACACTTGAACTGACTTATAAGCTACCAAAATATTATAAAGGATAAACTGTGCTAAGGATATCAAAAGATAGAAGGTACACACTGACTGTAATTCAACACATAGCTCTGGATTTTTGCCTAAGGAGTTGTTCCCTCTGATGGGAGAGCAGATAGGAGCTGGTCTATTCCAGATCTGGCATCATATGCTTCTGGGAACTCTCTTCACTCTCACCTCCTTGCAAAGCTTTAATCTTTTCTATGTCAAATCATTAATTTAATAATAAAATAAATAGTATCTTTATGGTCAGATTGTCCAATTTTCTTAGGTGCTCAGTTTTAGATGGTAGGACATATAATTTTATCTTGCAGCTTCAACCCATCTTTCTGAAATGATTAAGTTGGCATTAGCTATAAAAATTACTTTCAGAAAAATTACCAAATCCATTTAATACTGCATATTTATCCAGATATGTCTTTCTTTTGAATAAAAGATCATTTTCCACTATTTTTCAATTTGCTTCAATTTGGCACTTTTCCATTTTTTATTCATTTTTGATCATTGACTGATATGACCTTGTTATGTTAATGATGAGGTTTTCTTTTAATCATTTTTATTATTAAGTATGTGTGTGCTTGAGAAAGAAAAATCTAGGAACTATTTTCTTTCTTTTAATTTTCTAAGAAATGTGAACATCAATGAAAATGCTAGTTTATACTCTATCCCTTCAACTTAACTTCAGTGTGTTATATGCATGCTTTAGCTAAAATTTTAATGTTTGAGTTTTTATTAGGATGAGTTCTCAGAGTTCTAATTCAGATGTCAGAGGTTGGCAGCAATATCAATAAGAAGCCATCAGCATGGCCCTTATTCCTAATTCTCATCCTGACATGTTACAAAAATAAGCATAATAATTTTATGGCTTCTTTTTCTGTCTAAAATGTAACTACATTAATCTGAAAGACAGCTGATTTTTCAAGGTCAAAAGTGCTTAGTTACAAATTGATGAGCTATTATGTGTGTCTGCGGTTTTCTTGATGGCACTGCATTAATAATACGCATGCAGAACAGGCCATAAAAATTCCATTTAAAGGTATTAAGGCATACTGAGACATTTAATCAGGTTAAAATTCCTGTCAGTTGGCTCTAGGCACGATGTTGTTCAGTAAATGATTAACAAAGTGTGTGGAATATAAAGATGCATGTCTATTACATGATTTTAAATTTCACTGAAATGACCTTTTTTGTTTTCTGCATCTAGCAAATGATTCAACTAAAATGCATTACAGCAATATTCATTGTTTTAAGTAGCTCCTACTGTCTTCCAGACTGGATTGTTTGGATTAGAAAATCAGGAGATAATATACTTGTAGAGGTGCTGACATTCTTTCCAGGTAGGAAAAAAGGCATTCAGTGATAAAATGTTTTTAAATATGAATCACATTGTAAGCTTTCTTTTGTGATTTATAAAAGCTATCTCACCAGGTGTGCACTGTGGTTTTATAAAACCAAGATAGATTAAATAAGAAAAATATATGGAAAGGATTTTTCTGATAGCCTCTTATAGTATATCTCACAAGTTCAAGGGGGAATGTCATCTAAGATAAAGATTATAAGGTAATAGAAATCACAGTCTGCAGGAGTGTTTGCATATTATAAAACAAAGTCACTTTTTCTAGATAAGTAAAAGAATTAACATTTCTGGCCTATGAACGTCTTCACTAATCTTTTTTCCAGTAGTAATTAAAGAGGAAAATTATAGAAGCACAAGTTTCTAAGAACATCTTTGTCAAACAAACAAATGGCTGACCTTTCAAGTAGCAATCATGAAGCTGTATAAAAATTACCCCTTCGTTTGTTGTGTTAGCTGATATTTATACCTGTTTTTCATGTGTGTTTGTATATATACCAGTATGGATATGAAATATTTTGGTTAAGTATTAAATTAAACTGATTCTTTTAAAAAACAACCTGGGTCAATAATCTGAATTACTTTGTCCTTAAACTGAGGAGAATGCAGATTTATTTTAGAGAAATACATAGTGGTATTTTCCAAACCTTAAAAACTCAAGTTCTCTAACACAACCTCACATTAATTTCTTGCTTTTAAATTAACAGGTTCTATATTTTAAAGCAGTTTTGGGTTTACAAAACATTTGAATAGAAGGTATAAAAAGTTGTTATAGTACCTTTGTTACAATTGATAAATCACTACTGATACATTATTGACTAAAGTCTATAGATTATATTAAAGTATTTACAGTCTATGGATTTTACCAAATGCATAATTTCATGTGTGCACCATAACAGTATCATACAAAATAGTTAGTTTCATTGCTGTAAAAATACTTTGTGCCCCACCTGTTCTTACATTCTTGTCTTCATTCTTCAACCCCTGGCAACCACTATTCCTTTTACTCTTTCTATAGTTTTTACTTTTTTCAGAATATCATCTACTTGAAATTACACAGTATATTGCCCTTTTAGACTAGCTTCTTTCACTTAGCAATGTGAATTTAAGATTCCTTCACATCTTTTCATTTCATTTTATGGTTAAATAACATTCTCTTATATAGATACCTACCACAGTTTGTTTATCTACTGACCTATTGAAAATATTTTGGATACTTCCAAATTTTGGCAATTAAAAATAAAGCTGCTATAAATATCTGTGTGCAGGTTTTTGTGTGGACATAAGATGTCAGTTGATTTGGGTTAATATCTTACAGCATGATTGCTGGATTATCACTGCATCTTTTAGATCTTAGAATAGCAACACATATTCATTTGAAGAGTTTTCTTTTTCTTTTCTTTTTTTAAAAATTAAGTTTATTGGGGTAACATTGGTTAATACAATTATATAATTTTCAGGTGTACATTATTATTTCACATCTGTATACTCTATTGTGTGTTTACCACTCAAAGTCTAGTTTCTTTCAGCTACCAAATATTTGATCCTCTTTACTCACTTCACTATCCCCCCTACTCCCCTATTTTCGACCCTCTTTACCCCATCTACCTTCCCCCACCTCCCCCATTTCCTACCCTCTGGTAACCACTAGTCTATAGTCCATGTCCATGAGTCTCTGTTTGTTTGATGAAGAGTTTTCATTGCTAACTAGAATCAGATTATAATGAAAACATAATTTTCAAATTAAATTATTTTATCTTATTAAATTATTTCCAAACATCAGAAGCAATTTAGCTTTTCTAACCTTAGATTAGATCATATCTTTTAGTTATTAATTATTTTAATAACTAAAAGATATGATCTAATCTAAGGTTATTTCTTCCTGTAAAAATCCTTGATTTATAATCAGGTTGTTTAAAAACAACCTGAGATATTTAGAGCCTCTTAAAGTATTTAAAAGCATTTATTAAACTATCAGATATTCATCTGGATATGATGCTACTGTAAAATAACTAGTTTGAGTCTGAAAATTAAAGCTTACATAATTATGTTTTTAAGTTATTTAATTCCATAATAAATTTAAAGTAAATATTACTTTTTCTATTTTCGTTGTTGTATTTGGTATACTACCAACTTTCAGAATCACAGAGTGTAAGGGTGAATGGAAAGTAGTTATGTTGCAAATAATAGTTTCACTTTGCTCCCTTGAAACTGAAACCTCAAAGGATTTCTTTCTTTGACTCTAACTACCCTATGCCCTGCCTTAAAAATGCATGGCTAAATCAATGTGTCTCATGAAAAGATAGGTAAAGGCAACTATTAATTAAACTTCTAAACTTTTTAGCATGAATTGAGTTTATGGGAAAAGAACTAGTAATATTTAATTAAAATTTATGGAATTTGCAAGAAATTTTAAAGTATGAACTATTTTACTTCTCTATGAATATAGATATTCTCTCTACAATATCTCTCAGAAGTTTGAAAGGCTAAAATTATCCTTGATAATTTATGGTATAATTCAAATTCCAATAACAATACTTCTCTTTAACAATATTTTATCACCTTTAATTAATGAAATATTTTAATGTATTTCATTATATTCAATAACATTTTATAAGATTCATAGCTTTTAGTGGTAAATGTTAAGAAATATTAAGATTTAAAGTATTGAATTAACCCTTTTATTCTGATTTATTAAGCTAGCTAAAATTTAAAGGACGACAGTTATACCTGGTTATAGTAAAATTTCAGTAGCACATTTATATTGAGCTTAAAATTGACCACAATATTATAAAGATTTAAGCACTTCATGAGAATAAAACAATTTTATAAGTTTATAGAAAATTTAAAAAACATGCAATTGTCATTATTTCCAGAAATTTTAAATATATAATTCAAATTAGTTATAAAAATTTTACATGTACCTATATGGTGCCATGAACATTTTTTTAGCCACCTTATTTACCTAATCGAGTGAACATTTATCATGGATTAAACATTATAAATATTTCAAAATATTTACAAACAATAAATTCAAAGAGGAAAAAGGATTTTTAGTCAACTGAGTTAAATTTGCAATGAATATAAGGTGAAAAGTAATCATGAAAAATATTAAACTCAAATTTTCAGAGTAAACAGATAAAAAGGATAGTTACAGTGTTTGGAGTGTCTTTACATCTCTCTATTCCAAACACCCACATTAGGATGATAAAGTTAAGAATGGCA
Source organism: Pteropus medius (assembly GCF_902729225.1). Classification (NCBI taxonomy): domain Eukaryota; kingdom Metazoa; phylum Chordata; class Mammalia; order Chiroptera; family Pteropodidae; genus Pteropus; species Pteropus medius. The sequence continues at coordinate 41,369,914 of NW_024354875.1, forward strand.
CGCCATGCTGCCATCTATTACACACACACACACACACACCACACACACACACACATACTACTACACAAACGGAAAAGTACAGCATGAAAAAATGTAGCAAGAGTACCCAAGTCAAAATTAAAGCACTCTCCATGTAATCAAAATAGTAGCTAATAACTGATAAAACATAATGTGCTAGGCATTATTCTATGCGCTTTGCAGGATGATGATAATGATGATTACAGAAATCCCATGTGGTAGTTAAATCTATTATCATCAGTTGTAAAGAAAACTGAGACTGAGAGATTATATAATTTGACCAGGGTCACTAAATTAGTAAATTGCAAAGACATAATGTAACCCAAGAAGGCTAATTGAATAGTACATAGTTTCTACTCTTGAAGATCACCTATTACAATAAGAAAGAAATTGAAAAAAAAAATTTAAACTTAAAATTTATTAAAACATTTGATAATCACAGTTAATTATAAGAAAACAAAAGAGAAGATTAAAACAAAGACATTTATTTGTGATTTCAGGCCTTTATCTATTGTGTGCATAGAATTTGCCAATACAGAAAGCCATTACCATACAGTACATAATAGAGTTGGGAGTATAAAATTAACTTATGTTTACAGTGTTGCATGATATTTTTTAAAAATAGAGAAATGTGTTGCATTGAATTAGTAGTTACAATGCTATGTCTTTTCAGTCATCACATAATTTAGAGGAAAGTTGGGAATTCTCTAACAATTAGAAAAAAGTCCATAAATGATTAGTAAGAAAGGGAAATGTGGACAAATCAGTTTGTTTTGTGCATTAAAGAAATATAGTAGCATTTTCAGCATTGTTTTATAGTAGTACAAAGCAAGGATAAATGATTTCTTGTGGAGAAACTGGAGAAGACTTGAGAAAAGGTGAATTTTGAACTGAGTCTTTAAAAGGAGATAAAGTAGATAGGTAGGTGGAAGAATGCTTTCCAGGTTGCAGATAAAGACATGCACCTTAAAGGCTGTGGCCAATGAGGCAATAGTAAGTATTCATTAGTGGCTAAAATAAGGGATTCTAGAATGGAGTGTTGAGTGTATGGTTGGAAATGTAGATTGGGACTAGATTTTAAAAACTCAAAGTTTAATTTATAACTAGAATTACAAGAAGATATAAGGAGGTTACAAAATAGGAAACTGAGATAGATGATGACAATTGTATTACCCACATAATTTTATTAGCTATTTGGATGACAGCCTGTAATGGCTATAGGGAGAACAATTAAAAGACAATGATTGTGGTCTAGGAAAGAAATAATGAAGACTTAGATTAATCAGTGGATATGCAGAACACAGAAAAAGCTGGATTTTGAAGCAAAATGAATAAGAATTTGTTGCAATTGTATGGGTTGAACTTCAGTTTTATCCTAAACTACTTAACCTAGAATTACAAAATATATATATGTATTATTACACGAGAGTGTTAATATTCTCTATTAACCTGAAATTAAAGTTTCATTACCTTTAAAAATTAAAATGATAAAGTTAAAAATTCAGTGTAATATTCAGATATATTATTATTCTATGTGATTTATTACTGCCTGAAGTATTAAAAAATATCTGAACATAAGAGAATAAAATCGTTTGACTTCCTCAGTAATAAAGATGATAATATTATTTACCATTTACGGATTGCTTCTTAAATATGAAAAACTGTTCTAAGCTTTCTCCCATAATTACCTCTTTCAAGTACAGAAAGCAAGGCTCAGAGAAGTGACTTAAATTTATTAAGGTGACATTATCCTTTAGAGCTGGGGCACAAATGTGGGCCTTTCTGTTACCAAGTTTAGGCTTTTTAAAATGATGATACGATTTTCCTTGGATGCTCTTTTGGATTAAAAATGCTTTTTATAATAATAACTTTGTTATTAAATTTGTGCATTTAGTTTTTCTATATTTTTTTTGTCAAGCAACCATGCCTTGTCTTTATGGACCTAAAATATAATTTCCTCAAAAGATATTTAAAATTCATTAGTAATGACTCAAATGTCTATGTTGCATTAATATTGACATTCTTTTTCCATTATGCAAAAGTGAAATTCATCTTTTGCCTACCTTTACCCATAGCGGTTAAGCATGAAATCTCTGACTTCTAAAAACTGCCTCTGTACTTGTCTAGTTTGACTGATTTCAAAAAACATTGCTTCTGTTAATTATTTTCTCTAATTATGCAATAAAATGGTATAGTAAACCACACCAACTTCATGTTTTCAATATTAACATTAAATTTTCAAGAGAAAAACTCTATTATACATTCTTTTCAACAATTTTTGTATACTCAATAACATGACTTCATTTGGTGATGCAATTTCAACCTAATGTTTTTTCTTTCCCAAATTATTTCATATGCTTTTGTTCCATTGACAAATATTATATGTTGTTAAAATTCAACCATTTATTTGGAGACATTTTTACTCCAAGCTACCCCTGTTTTCAGTATTTAAGAGAGAATTTTAAGAAATTTATTTTTTAGGTCTAATTGGTCAACAGTTTATGAAATGAACAAAAAAGTACTTTGTGTAATTCGTTTGAAAACTGTGCAGGAAAGTTATGGTAAAGTTTAGATAATTTTTTTTTTTCAACAAAATGCAATTTTCACTTATAGGATAAGGCTGCTTCACCAACTGAACATTCATGGTAAAAGTAATTAATTCTTAAATAATTTAAAGGTGGCTTGATATCTTTTATTGATAGAGTCAGTTGGGATAAATAATCTCAGCATTTATTTATGATAAATACATTAACTTAAAAACTTGGAACATTGATAGGGGAGCAGTGTAACTGATTATCATAGAATATAATTTTATATTAATAATATTTCAAGCAATTATAGTGAAAAACTATGGGCTTCTGATGTAATTTTTGTTTTTCTATCTACATTTGTATTTAATGTTTTTCTTGTTATACCATCATATTTCTAATACAGAGGCTCCATGATGTATCTCAGTGGGTAATGAAAATTAAGGTCATATAGGTCCAAACAACTATTTGCTGAAAGCAGCAGTAAAATGCAGAAAGAATAAATTAACTGACTTCATGAAATATTCTCCTTTTCTCCTTTTTAATCAACATGTAAAAGTGTTTTACATGTAGAAGATAGTAATAAGGAAATATTCTATTTCAATTCTGGCTCTCCCATAGGCTAAAATAACTTTTCTTTTCTTTTTTTATTACACACCTTACAATTTGACTTATACTTTATTGAAACTTTATTATGGTTAGACATTAACTGTGATCACTCAATAAATTATTCTTTGTAACCTGAAAAAGTTTCTTAAATTTCACTGAGACCTTAACTAAAAATCTATTTTCTTTGCTCCTATGGTATATAGTTATCTAAGTTTCCTTTAAAATAATGTGTAACTTTTAACACCATTGAAATCAATAATGTACTTGTGAGAACTGATCACATGTCAGGACAAGATAGGATAGAGTGGGAGAAAGAGCATGAATGATCCACCAAAACTGAAGAATAAAAACAGATCTCACTTTTAAAAGCACAGAAAGGCACTGAAGAGCCACAGTACAGGCTCCAAAGGCGGAAGACTCTGTAGCATTTGGCAAAGCTTCAGCATTCACCTCTTGAATGGAACAGCTATGAATGGATTTATCAGGGCTCCTAAATGAGGCACTCTTGCTCCTAAGGGCATTTCATAGTCAGATCCTCCAAAACAATATTATTTTACAACAACAATATTAGAGATTGATTTGCATTGTTATTTTCTACCATATTATGGTGCTTAAGATCTTTTCATCTTTCAGTGGTCAGATTTTAATGGCACTTAGCATATTACACATTGGAAATTGTCTTGTGTTTTCACTTCTAGGAAAAGCCCAAGTTTTTAAAAGATTTTTGAAAACTTTCTGCTTCATGCAGCATCCTTAGGTTAAGGTGAAGGGATGTCGATAATATATATTCCAGCTAATAGATGACCAAGAATAGAATAAATACTATTCGGCAAACACGCTAATATATAAGATATAAACACTATAGGAAAACCTTTGACGGATTTAGGCAGCAGGCACTTGAACACTGGCTAGGATCTACCCTCTGGCCTTTGTCTAGGTCCCCCATGTGATTGGACAACAAATATGAGAATGGAAATCAATATGTAAACATGAGTAGGACTGTTAAGAGTGATTTTACTCTATGCGTTGGCACTGAATAGACATTTTAATGGTCCAAATTGATCTTTGGGCCAAATAGTTCAGTTTAGAGAGAGGTGAAATACTGTGTCAGCAAAGCTGCAGAAGGCCTCTTACTGGATTGAAGCAGCACCTAGTAATTTACACTCATTTGGAGAACATTTCTCTGTAAAATTCATATGTTTACCAAATTTAGGGTATGCTTAAATTGTTATCAGTGCTCATAATAATTGCATAAATAAAATTTCGGTTACTATATCCTTTACTATCAGAGCTTCATCTTTCTTCTTTGGTTTGTTTTCCTAGATTTCCACTGTCATGTTTGTATTTTTTGAATTAAGATAAATGACATTTTTATCCACCTCAGGATAGTCTCCTACTCTAGAATTATGCATGGTAGCAAGACTTTTATCCCCCTCCCCCCCCTTTTTTTTAAACCAAGAGACTTTAAACACATTATGAGGTTATGCATCTTACATGTCTTTCTCAGTATAAATATACATTTCTTCATTGTGTTTTGTTTCATATAGGAATACAGAGTCTCTAGATTCAAAAAGAAATATCATAATTTTGAATGAACATGGACCTCATGGAATATCAATCTTTCTGTTTCCTCATGATAATAAAGATGGCATTTATTAATAATTACTTATTAAGCACTTATAAACTATATAAGTGGACAAATAAGCAATCACAAAAAGATAATAGTCATTATAGTTTTTGTCGTAATGGCTCTTATAGTCTGAGAGACTATATATATGTATATATTTATACATATACACACATATTGACTATTCTATTATTCACAGTATTTAATGGTTAAGACAGAACAATAGGTTCTATAAAATAAATGTGAAAGGAGACAATTTTGAAAATAATTATTTTGAAATTTCTGAAACTTTTCGAATTCTGAATTCATATTCTTTCTTAAATTTTAAACTTAAGTTTGTTTAGTTTTTGTTTTGTGATTAATATCATACAAGTTTAGAGAATTATTATTGTCAATTAAGATTTTTTAAAAGATGCTTTTCAAATTGCATAATGCCCCTTAAACTATAAATTACTGTTTCACAATATATTTTCATTGACATATAGATTTATTATGTACCTAAACAGTTTTTTAAATAAACTTATACCTATACTAAAAAAAGATAATAATAGAAGATATTTTAATTATTGCCATAGAGTTGAAAAACATCTGCTTTATGAAATTAAAAAAAAAAACCTATGCTCAAAATCACGGAAAAGCAAAACAGATAAATTTATGCTAAGTATGACTATTACATACCAAAAGAATATTAATACATAAGAAATTCATGTTATTCAATCAACTTCATATAGGCTACTTAAAGCAAATTTTTCCCCTGAATGCATATATACTTTCAAAATTAAAAGTCAAACTTGTACCGATATACTATAGTTTTCCAGGCCACATAGGTACATAATTTAATTTATATAATCCAAACCAGGTACTGCATGGATTTGAATATTGCATTATCACAATTACACAAGGTAGACATATAAAAGTATCTCCCACAGAGGAAAGATAATTTAAAACTATTTTCCTCTATTAATTTTTTCAAATGCATATTAAATTCCATTTTTTCTTGTTCCCTTGCCTTAAAGGTCTGAGAACTCATTTTTGAGGAAAAATATACTATGGGTAAGAGAGTCTTTGTTGATTGCTAAAACTGCAGCAAACAGAACAAAGATGGAATCTCAGACTTGATATTTTAAAGGTGATTGAGCTTTATTTAAAGGTATTTTTCAATGAATTTTGGTTCAAGGCGTCTAGGCTGGAAGATTATTTTTCTGACAATATCACTTATCTGTAGCACCATTGCTCAGAATCACCCACTGAATTCTTCCTTCTTTATTTTGCCTTAATTCTTTTACATGTAAATAAAAGTTTTTTCTTTATATAATAAAATATTTGTGCAAATATTTATAAAACTGGTCCTAAAATTATCAAAATGTCTCTGGAGCTTCTGGTAATGCAGAGAAATACTTGGAAATAAATTAATTATGACAAAAATATACAAAGAGATTAAAACAAAGACATTCATTTGTGATTTCATCCCTTTGTCTTAATCTACTATGTGAGCAGGATTTACTAATAAGGAAAGCCATTACCACACAGCAGATAATAGAGTTGAGTATGTAAAATTAACTCATGTTTATGACATTGCATGTTGTTTTTGAAAATTAAAGAAATGTGTTGCAGTGTATCAGTAATTATAGCACTACATCTTTTCACTTGTTTAATTTGGAGGGAGGTTGGGAACCCTATGACAATTAGGAAAAAAGTCAATGAAAGGAAGTTGAAGAAGTCATTTGAGAACTAGCCTTCAAAACATATAAGGCACAAGATAGATGAAGTTCCTTAGAGTTTAAAAGAACATTTAAAAAAGTATCAAAATATTAAATATTATATGATTACTATGGTAATATTGGTGATGTACTTTTAATTTAACATATTTAATGCCTTATAATCTTTTTGGTTTTTGTGGTAATTAAAAAAACCCTTTAGGCATTCATTTTGATATATACTTAGAATAGAGCAACGATTGAGTGAGAACAATAGATAGTAATAATACACAAAAATAAAATTACACAAAACATGTAATTTGTAAAAATAAATATTAGATTTCATACTTTTATTAGAAAAATACCGAAGTGAAACTAGAGAAATTGTTGAAGTTAAAATTATATTCCTTCACAACAGGGATATTATATTTTTCTGAATTTAAAAAAGATTATGAAAAAGTTATTAGTTTTGGAGTTATGTTTTTGTTTTTAACTATTTTTTCCAATTTTATAATATCTACTGTTGTTCTACTATGAAAAATGAGCAAATTAACAACATACTTTTGCTTTACTTCCATCTCCTTGTTGTTCTGCCAAATTTTGTTATTCATATTTTTAATTTTACATTTTAAATATTTATAATTCTGGTATACATTAGTGCTTTTCATAAATATTTCTGGCTCTCTGCTTTCCAAGCATATGGTAGAATTGTACTTTCTATCCCTGTCTTAGTCTGCTCAGGCTGCCATGACATAATATCATAGTCTGTTGGCTTAAATAACAAAAATTTATTTTCTCACAGTTCTGGAGGAAAGGAGACTGAGATTGGGCAGCCAGCATTGTCTGGCGAAAGCTCTTTTCCTTGCTTGCACACAGCTGCCTTCTCACGGTGTCCTCACGTGGACTTTTTTCTGTGGGTACATGTGGCAAGAGACTGAGATCTCTCTCTTCTAATAAGGCCACCAATCCTCCTTATACACTTATTTAGTCTTAATTATTTCTTAAAAGACTTAGTTTCAGATACATTGCATTGGGGATTAGGACTTCAACATATAAATTGGGGTGATGATGGGGACACAATTCAGTTCATAGAAATCTCTGTTCAAATTTAATGTAGCCTTATGATTTACAGCCAGAAAAATGTATGAGTAGAAATTAAAAAAAACCAAAAAACATATGATTTGCTAGATTCCATTTCCATTGCTATAGTAAGTGTGAAATGAAGTTATTCCTCAATCTGGTTTTCTGAGGGAATACCATTGACAGAAACCCACTTCTGACCTTTATCTTCATGTAGTATATATGGTAGAATTACAGGTATTTGTTGCACTAAACTATTGAGATATTGTGGTGTATTGCTATAGGATTTCTTAGCTCATCTGAATGCATGTAATGAAGTATATACAAATTTGATTTGTAACAGTAGTTCCTTCAAGTTTCAGTTTTTGCAATTGCATTTATTCAATTTCTATCACCATTTTATTCAGTCTTTAATTTTGTTATTTAATTCATAATCAAATCGTATTCTTTTAAGTATGTATTCAATGTCTCTTTCTTAAGTATATCTGTTTTCTTTATAAATGTAGTAAATATAATTATTAGGTACATTTTATTTTTCTGAACTCTGAAAGGCATCTCCACATTTTTTTGTGCATTGAGATCTGCTCTAGAGAAGTCTGAGAACAGTCTGCTATTTTGCTTTTTATATTTGATGTTATTTCTGCTAGAAAGGACATGAATGCTTAAATTCTTTTTATTGATAAATATTGCACACATATAGAGAATAGCCCTCATTAGATGATGGCATAATGAATAATTACACATCAAACTTCTAGGTCAAAAAATAGAATATTGCCAGGATTATAGCCTTCTCTACAAGTGAACTAACTTTTATAACTTTCTTGCTTTTCTTTGTATTTTACCACCACTCTGTGTATACATAAAAATATAAATTTATTTTTTTTAATTTTGAAAAACGGAACCATATAGAGAAGCCCTCCCCGCCCCCCGTCCCCACAAGGAAAGGCCATATGAAGACACAATGAGAAGGTAACTGCGTTTTAAAAAACTGAACCATCGTCTTTCCTTCCTTCCTTCCTTCTTCCTTCTCCTCCCTTTTCCTTCCTTCCTTCCTTTCCTTCCTCCGCCAGCGCCAGCTGCTGCGCCTTTTGGGTTTTTTTCTTTTCTTTTTTTTCATTATTAGCGCCAGCGCCAGCTGCCGCCACGCGCCGCTGCGCCGCTGCCGCGCCAGCTTTTTTTTTTTCCTTTTTTCCTTTTTCCTTTTTCATTTTAGCCAGCTGCCAAAGTGAAATGATCTCGTCGATATTCATCGCCGACGATTTTTGATGCTGATGATGACGGATGATTTTATGTTGAACGAGATGAGTCGATCGCCGAGTTTTATTATTATATTAGGATGAAAGAGCTAGAGAGGAGAGGATTATTATGAGATAAGGATTGATGATTAGGATGATTATTGTAGATATATATTTCAATTGCTCTCAGTTTGAGCTATTGTCTATCATAACGTGATTAGCATTCCCATACATGCATTGTGATGTAGAAGTGCACACATTTCTTTGTGTTTCATACTTAGGAGTGAAATTGCTTAGTTAGAGGTATGCATTTAGTTAACGTTACTGGATGACAAATCGCTTGCCAAAATGTGCTAATTTAAATCCTCACAAGTGTGACATGAGAGCCCCCATTACTCTAATCTCCATCAACATTTGTTGCTTTCAGACTTATAAAATTTAGCTAATGTGGTGAGTGTGTATTTGGAATCTCATTATTATTTAACTGGAATTTTCCTAATGACTAATGATACTAGCACTATTTAGTACTTTGTCGGTTAAATGTGTTTCAAATGTATTTCATAATATAATGCATATTTTTGTGATAGAATACTTTTATATTCTGCAGAATTAGTGGTCAGTGGATTACTTTGTATAACAATGCATAAAGGTATATATTGGATTTAGGATTCTCTTCACCTCTGAAACTTTTGATACCATCATAGAAAGGTGAACAGAACACACAGGTGAATTGCTGAGTTTTCATTGGTTTTAGGAAGAAATGAAATTGCTAGCATATGATTATTACTAGGCAGAACTGGAGAGATTACTAGCATCCAGAAAGCTGAAGTTTTTTCAGCCTTAAAGGTAAACAGTTTTAAAGTGACATATTTTCAACAATACCAAGTATTGCATTTGTTTATTAACTGATATATGACTCAGCATATGCCGAGTCTTACAATAGAATCCTTTGGCTTGAGAGGTGAATGAGGGATGTTCCCTGTCCTCAAGGGTCTTCCAGTGTATGTAGAAATATAAGGCTAAGTATTTTAAAAATGTGGAAAAGGGCAGCATATAAACTGTTCAAAAGAAAGTGGTGACATGTATTACAGGTAGGCACTTGAGCAGGATTGTGCTGGTAGGGAAATGGGGAACTAGGTAATTGGAAATGAGTAGAAGAGAATTCTCAGCACAAGGAATAAGAGGGGAAAAGTTGCAGAGGTAGGGATGAATAAGAAGTTTCAGGGCAAGTAACTAAATAGTGACTAAATAGACTAAATAAGAAATTAAAGTGGAAGTAGGGCAAGCCGAGTGTAGAGAATAGTTGATAATCAGAGTATGAATTATCTTTAATGTCAGCATAAAGAGTTCTTACTCTATTCTTTGGCTACTGTGGCACGATCAAAGAATTTTATGATTGTAGGGGTGGGGTGGGGAGAGATAGTGAGAAAAGTCATATTTTAGTAAGTTTAAGTAGGCAATTATGTACTGGAGAAATTACTGGAGTAGTTGTAGAAGGTGGAAAATAAAATTTTGTAATGTTTATTAATTATCTGTCAATGGATAAAGAGAAAAATCAGTCGTTAGAAAATTTATGCTGGAAAAATCAGTTACTTTTCATGAAAATCTAGATATGTGGTAAGATTTAGAAGAAATGCTTAAAAATCACTCATGATTTGTTGTCAATGATATTGGGAGTGTAATGGTACCATTCAATCTTGCTATTGTTTTAAAAGAATTTCCTTCTACATTTATAGTAAATTTTGTTTGTGCATTCATTTGGAGACTAGGAGATAGAGAGAAAGAAATTAGCCTTAAAATATAAGAGATACATTCTTTCATGGGCAAATATGAAGGATTCCAATGTGTGTATATTTTTTCTGGAAAAATTCTTTTGTGACAATTTACGTTATCCAGATAAACATTAATGTTAAAAATAAAAATAAGTATGTTTTTAAAAATTTATTACAAGTATAATCTGATAGTTTTCTTTATTGTGAAAATAACGAATATTTTCTCATATAGTTCATCTAACAACAGGCTTTGAAAAAAAAAGTTTAGCTACTTAATAGTGTTTTTCTCTGAAGGAACAGCACCATATGTTTATAAACTATTACTCTGAAATATTTTTCTATTTTTTTCCTTGGTGGGTTTTTTTTTTTTGTAACCTAAAATAGATTGTAATTACTAAGAGAAAATGGTCATGGAACATACTAATAGAAGTTTTTCGGCATATTGGTTTTTCCTACATTGTTAGCAAGTACCAGATTAATAGTGGAAAATACATTAAATCCTTCAAATGTATTTAGGAATTGACATCGTGATACCAGAAATGATAGTACAGGTTTTTAAGAGATGCCTAATGTTTTCTCTGTAACTAAAATTATGATTCTATGTTTCTATGTCACATAGATTCCTTATGAATCAATTCTTTTTTAAAGACATTTTAATTATGATGTTAACAAATCACATGCATTCTTAATTGTTCAACTCTTCTAGAAAATATTGGATTTCTTTTTAAAAGAATCATTCAGCAAATCACAGAGTTTTTCTTCACATTTATTATACTTAGCGCCTTGAAAATTTTCTTTTCTGTCTGACCTTTATAAGAGCACAATTTAAAGCATTAAATAACGAATGTCAGAGTGCTTTCCTGGAGGCATAAAGAGCTCACTCATAGTATAGTTATTACACAACTTACATACTTTTATTTAGTTTCTGCTCTAGGAAATAAAAGGTTAAACATGCTTTTCATAATGCAAGAGCCAAACAGTGACAAATGGTAGGGCATGTTTTTTAACCTCTTTTTATTATCTTTAGTGTTTAAGAAATGCTACAGTGAATAAAACATTTTAAATAGAAAATTATATTCAAAGGATCATGAAAGACTACCATGACATCTTTTGCCCCAGTAGCAGAAAAACAAACTTGGAAATCAATCTAACAGTTAAGATGAGCACAGTGGAATTTTAATTACAGGATAATATTTTGACATGAAGGATAAATAAAAACTTAACGAATGGAAACTCTACTGCTAGGCATATATAATATATACCTATTGTATATTAAATGCATTTCAATATTCAAATTATGTCTTTGATTTGCAATCTATGGTAGCTGATTCTTCAAACATTGATACTTTTCAATTCTAAATTACCTTCAGAGTAAAATACTCAAACATTTTCTCTCAAATATTGCAGTAGCCATTTTTTTTTTCTTTTATAACTGAGGAAAAACTCCTTTTGGGAGTAGCATTTTCTAAAGACAGAAAAGTGTTGACTGTGACTTAATATTTCTGATGTTTGGAGACTTTAGCAATGGTTCTTAGGCTTTTGGAAATCAGTTTGGAAAACAAGTTTCTAGACTACTTTTAAAGGGTATACAGAATAAATGCGAATCAATAAAGAAATTACACCAGATCTGAATTATTGATGGTTCCCCTGGGCTATCTGAGGCTCTGAAGGACAAAAAAAATAGCTAGTTTGCTGGAAATGGGGACATCCAAATAGAGAGCATGATCCAAAAATGTTAAAACAAACAAACAAAAAACCTGTCAGTCAAAGCGACAAAAGCCTCCACTCTCCCAGATCTGAGAATTTCAGATACATTTGTTCTCAAAATTCTTGGTACTGAAGTTACTTTCACACATCCTAGAGCTTCACTGTTCAACATAAATTTAGATATGTATACATATAAATACATGCTAGATTTCAAAACAGTACAAATGAAAAACGTGTGAAATACCTCATTAATAATTTTAAGTTAATTATACATTAATTTTGAATATTAAAATTAATTGTATCTGTTTATTTTTGCCTTTCTAAATATACTACTAGAAAATTTTAAACCATATATGTGGGTCACACAATTGTTAATCGAATGTGACCCTACGGTCTTGAAGAATTATTTTTATTTTCTATGAAAATCTGCGATCCCTGAGTTGATTGAGGAGTTTGATCACGTTTCTCCAGCAATGACCATAACTTTAGAGGGCTCAGAAGGCTGATTTATGAAGATCACATTTTCCTTCTGTAAATAATTCACATCTCTCCTTCCTTTGGAAGGAGTCCCTCTTAAATTTTTCAAGGATCTTCATGTTAACCTTTAACATTTGGATTAAATTATTTGTAGTATTTGAGATTCTTTGGATTATCAATTTATTTTAGGAACCATGTTAATTTATAAGAAAAATTATGAGAACTGGTTAGTTTTAAACATTTAAATGTTCAATATTGTTTTAACCCTCTCTTTAAATAAATGTTTTCATATAAAAGAAAATACATTGAATTCTCAAGCACATGTTGACAAATTTGTGAATGAGATTTTACAAACCAACAAACTGGTTGCTATTCTAGGTTTTCTGAAAATGTGTTGTAATCATAATCTATTTTATCTGAAAATTCTATAAATATTATTGCATAATATTAAATATTTTTCTTATGTGATACATTTAGAAGGTATGAATATATGTTTTTAAATCTCCTAAAAACCTCTTTGTGCTCATGATCTGTGTTATTATTTGGATAGGAAGGTAGAATAAAATGTGAAAAAATGTAAACAACTTTGGTAAAGCAATCTTTTCAGCACTACTATATGTCTTTGGCCTTAAGTCAGATGTATGAAAATTAAATATAATTTTATAAATACACTAACGTGTGTATATATATGTGTGTGTGTGTGTGTATACATATGTATATGTATATATATATATTTGCACCTATATATATATTTGCACCTATGAATTATTTTGAAAGGCAAGAAAATATTCAGCCACTAAAGCATTTTTCTTGTTTTGACTCTTCATTCTATGGGGTGTCACTTTCAGGTATTTCAGTAGTATAGATTCATACATTTTCTTCTTATGCTTTAGTAATCATTAAATACAATTTTTGAGTGTGTGATGCTCTCTGTAAATTAATTTTACTAATTTCAGTGAACAAGACATGAATATTTAATCTATAAAATACTAAATACAAATAAAAATGTATTTACTACCTCCCACCTATCTCAGAATTGTCACGAGTTGAGAATTATATAACACAATTTCTATATTGTAGAATATCAAAGTCATTTACATGTATTTTAAGTCATTTGAACTCAAAGTAAAATAAATACCACTACACTACTTGGAAATGAGTATATTCTTAAAAATGAAGGTCAAAAGATTTTATAGTCCTTTGTAGTATTTAGCAAAATTACAGAGGCTAGTTCAAAACCCATGATGCTTTCTTTCCAAGACAAATTATTTCTCTAGGAAAAACCTAAATATATGTTTGAATTGGTATCCTGGTATGATATGTAGAATAAGTGAAATTCAAACAGGCTTATGAAATATGTGCATGTTTTATTTACTGAAAGGCAGTAGTAACTAGACTCTAGTTATAAACTATAGTTGCCAAAGGAAAAGTTTTTCCTTTTAATATGTTTTTTGTTGTTTTTAGACATGGCATTTACTTACATAGGTTATATACAGATATAGATATATGCTATTTAAGCAATATAAAATTATGTAAGATGATGGAGCACACACATACATGACAAAAAAGAAACTATTATTCATTATATATCCTAAGTCTAAAATTGACTTAAAGCTCCAACTCTGGGTTTATCACACACAGAGTTTTGCCCTAATACTAGTCTTCAGTAGTTTTGAAATGTCGCACAAATTTAACAAATATATTCAGATGTGTCTATTTGCTACTTTTTGAGATTAAAGTATTTCTTCTACTAGACATCAGGAACAAGTTAGAACAGAAGTTGTACATGCTGGATCTTATACATTGGCTTGTGCTGTAAATAGACCAGATGTCGAATACAGATAGTTGGTGGCTGTGCTAGGATTCCTGACAGACAGAGCCCATAGAATTGTACATGGGGAAGGATTCCTGACAGACAGAGCCCATAGAATTGGACATGGGGAAGGATTCCTGACAGACAGAGCCCATAGAATTGGACATGGGGAAGGTAAAAGTCTGTGAGTTAATGAAATATCAGCCTAAAACTGAAGAGAGTTAAAAATATTCTGGTTTCCTTTTGAAAGGTAATTCTTCTGTATGTGTAATTATACTTATCTCGAATATTTTTATTAGTATTTATTTTACAAATCCAAAAAATTAAATTGTAGAAAATAAAATCATATTACGAAACAATTGGTAAACTTTTATAAATTTTAATTATATGATATAAAATACAAAACAATGCAGAACATTTTTTAAATAAAGATGAGAAAAAGCAAATTAATTATCAAAGAATAATAAAAGAAGTGAACTTTCTGTTCAGATAGAGGAATATCTATATGTGTATATATATATATGTATATACAAGTGTATATATACATGTGTATATATATTTGTGTGTGTATATACATATATACAACTGGCAATAATGTTTCCTTTTAAAATAGTATGTTTTTAAATTAACTTCATATTTTAAAATAGTTTTAGATTTACAGAAAAATTGCAAAGATGGTAAATTTGTCAGTTAATGAGTTAACTGATACATATTAATAACTAAAGTTCATTCTTTATTCAGATATCCCTAGTTTTTGCCTGATATTCCTTTTCTAAGATCCCATCTAATATTCATTATATCTAATTGTCAGATCTCCTTAGCCTCCTCTTAGTTGCGGCAGTTTCCAGACTTTCCTTATTTTTGATGCTATTGACAGTGCTGGGGACTACTGATCAGGTGTTTTGCAAAATGTCCCTCCCCTGGGGTGGGCTAATGTTTTTCCTGTGATTAGACTGAGGATATGGGTTTCAGAGAGAAATGCTACAGAGATAAAATGCCTGTCACATCTTAGCAAGGGTATACACTGTCAATATGACGTCTCTCTTAAGGTTGATCTTGATCACCTTGCTGAGGTAGTGTTTATTACGTTTCTCTCCCATAAAGTTACTCTTTTTCCCCCTTCCACACTGTATTCTTTGTAAGGAAGTCAATATGTGCAGCCCACTTAAGAAGTGGAGAGTTAGAGTCCACCTTTTTGAGGGTTGAGTATACATAAAACTATTTGGAAATCTGCGTGGGAGCTTTGTCTCTTCTTCTCATTTATTAATTTACTCAATTATTTATTTCTATCAGTTCGAGCTCATGAATATTTATCTCATACGTTGGGTTATAACCCAGTACTACTTGATTTTGTTACTCAAAGTTTTCCAGCTTTGGCTACTGTTAACTCTTTCAGATGGCATCTGTGCTCCTTTGATATATTTCAGTTATCATGTGTGTTTATGTGTGCACACACATATGTGTGTTTGAGCAATTTCTTACATTATGGTACTAGTGGGTGCTCCAGGCTCATTTGTATATTTCCTGTCACAGTATTTGACTCAGCCATTTTTCCTAGACAGTACTGGTTCCTTCTACAGGAGAGTAGTATTAAAACCTAAAATTTGGGTGCTAGTTGTGTTTGTTGCTACTGGGGTGTTGCTGCTTCTAGGCCCTCTCACCTGACACAGCAAGGAAATATAAGTGTGCATACTAGTTTGTGTGTATACAAGTATTAATCAATCTAGCCATCTATCTATACTATATGTCTATATCTTTATTTATGTTATCTATATTTAGATAATTACTTTATCCGTATCATTCTAAACATGAGTTCATGCTGGTGTCTTCAAGTCTAATCCATTACCACATGGATTTTTCTAGGCTTCTCCACTTTCTTATATATAACTTCCCACTTGAACAGTGAGAAGTTGGCTCCCGCAATCTGCTATTAATTTGTTTAATTGTTTGATTCCAGTATATATCTGTAACTGTTAACTCATACCACCATAGGAAACAAACTAGAGTGCAGTGAGCTCTCTGGAGAATGAGAATGAGGGGAGCAAGATAGGGTAGAAAAAAAAGTTCAATAAGGACCTAGTCTTAGCTGGAGACAAGTTTCAGTATGATCTGATGGAAAAAATTATTGGAGGCCAAATAATACAAGAATATTAGCTCACCTTGAGGCCAACGAGCCAGAATTAGCTGCCATTAGTTCACTGACCGAAGTGTCAGGGAAGGAGCATGAAGCTTCTCTTGTTTGGCAGAAAGCAGTTGAGGAATGGGAGTCCCAGCTAGTAAAGAGCATCCAGGTGGGACACCAGTAGTATTCTCTACACAGGCTTCACTGATTGTTCTTGACATTTTCTTCCCAGGGTCCAAAACTTGGGCTCAAAATCCTCAGTAAATGCAACAGGCCCTGGCAAATTCATTTGTGATTGGTATGTAGGTTAAAGACTATTTCCTGTCCCAAGTTAAGACAATCAAAGTGGTAAAAGTTAAAAGTCTTCCATGATTCTACTTTAAAATGAAAATTAAGATGCCATTGTTAAAGCTAAACAAGTTAAAATAGTCAAATTGTCTAGACGGGTGGTATTTATGACCACATAATGTCTACTTAAACTGTATAAAATATAACTAACATTTTTTACAAGGCACCTACACAAAGAATAACAATGAAAATAAAAAATAAAAATAAAATCCCTCTATTTTATGATCAAAATAGAATATATCTTATCCTTTTGGTTTCAGATAGATATGAACATTTCTTCTAGGGAAGAGCCTGATATAAAACTCTTTCTCTTATTTTATTCTGACATGTACAATGACTCCTTTATTATCTAATCTTTATTGTTTTATTGATATAAAAGTTAATTAGGGCTTACATTACAGCTTTTGCATGTTCTTTATGAGGGCATAAAGAAAAGAAGCACTATGTGCTTTTCTTTCTTAAAAGTGTGGAATTTGATTAGATAACTCTTTTATTTCTTGAGATGTGCAAAAGCAACGTAAATAACCAAACTTTATACAGTTTTTACAGGTTAAATGAATGCTGTCTGATGTGACATGAAGCACTTGCTCTGAAAATTATTTCAAGGGTAATTTTTGACATTAAAAATATGTTATGAACTTTATAGCTTTTGTAGTAATGAAAGCTATAGTTGAGGAGAAAATTCAAACTTCACTAAAATGCCTTTGCACATCTTCGAAACATCTTATAAATTCTCCTTTGGATTTGAACTACTCCCATTACTCTTCATATTGAAAGATACCCACTCCCCTCTCCCTGGTTCCCATCCCCCAAATAAAAAGAAAACATAAGAAGTTGAATGATTTCCTCTCAGGAACAAATGAGGAACAATCTTAAATTGATCATATACACTTGATTTGTGTTTACTTTGTTGTATATAACTTTGCACAGAATAATTATAATGGGCAAAGTTAAAACTGTAAATTATATCAGTATTTTGTTTTTAAGAATTCATGTGTCTAAACCAAATGCAAAAAAAAAAAAATTGGATAATAGCAGTCCATGGTTGTAGAGAGCGAAAAATACTTTGCATTTTTGTTTGTTCATTTAATTACTGAGGGGATATTTTCAATCTAATCATTGTCCTTAAATTAACTTCATATGATATTTCAAGGTTTCTCCCAAAAACTATTACTTCAATTTTTCTTCTCATTTAGAATGCAGAAGAAAAGTAGATCTTAGGCTTCATCTGGTCCCCACATTTAAGCCTCTTCTCCCTTCTAGAGGTTTTTCGGAAGTATGATTTGTACATTATAAAATTTTCTCAAACATAGAGAACTTCACTATACACAATTTCTAACAAAGAAAAGGATGAATAGTTATTACCTAATAAACAGCAGAATGTGGTGTCTTCTCTTTAGGAAAGCTCTGGTAGATTTTAGCTCTTTTCTCCTCTGTGTAGGTGTTATTTATTTGTTATTATAAAGTTAAAGGTAGAGAAATCTCAACAGAAGCTCTTTCATCTCCTCACATTGGAAAACAGTTTGTTTTTAAAAACCTATATAATTAGATAGCAGCCAGTTAAAAACATCAACTAGGACACTGAAGAGTTTTTTATATACCTATGCATAATACATTTTAAATTATTTTACTTTTCCTTGGAATGTCCTAGAAACCCTACTTCAGCCCTGCCTTTTAGTCTATATCTGTTTAATTAAATAGATTCTAGGGCTCTTTGAGACAATGACTCTTGGAGGTAATTTGATATAGCTCTTTAAAAAATAGCTTTATTGAACTATAACTGAAATACAATAAATTACATATTTTAAAAGTATAATGAAGCCATCACCACAATTCAAATAATGAATTGCTTTTAGTTGGCTCAAATATCTGCATTTTTTTTCCTACCTAGTTTTGGATAATTCTTATATTAGGAATTAACATTAATTTTTTCCTAAATAAAAGTCAATTCAGCTTCTTTAGCTATCACACCCAGCATTGACAATATTTAGAATATTTTGCTATCTTAGTGTTTATTGCATAAGTATTCTGTATATTTATATTCCCTCAGAGCAATGGGAATTTTATCATGTTACATTGCTAAGAATTTCATGTTCTGAGTTAATGTTAAATAAGTAGACTAGAAAGAGGATGAAAATTTGAACTCACTAATTTCACCTAATCTCTCCTAACTCCCTAAAATTAAAAAAAAGAAAAAAATGTTAAAAAAAGAAACACTATAGAAAACAGTATGGAATTTCCTCAAAAAACTAAGAATTGATCTACCATATGATCCAACAATCCCTCTACTCGGTATTTACCCCAAACACTTGAAAACTCATATTCGAAAAGACATCTGCACACCGATGTTCATAGCAGGATTATTCACAATGGCCAGGACATGGAAGCAACTGAAGTATCTTACGATAGATGAATGGCTAAAGAAGTTGTGGTACATATATACAATGGAATATTATTCAGCCATAAGAAGAGATAAAATACTGCAATTTACGACAACATGGATAGAACTCGAGATAATGATGCTAAATGAAATAAGTCAGACAGAAAAGTTGAAAATCACACGATATCATTTATATGTGGGATATAAACCTAAAAACAACAAATGAACAGGACAAACAAACAGAGACTCATGGTCATGGACTATAGACTAGTGGTTACCAGAGGGGAGAGGGGAGGAGAAAAGGGAAAGATAGATGGAGTAAAAGGGGTCAAATATGTGTTGACAGAAAGAAATCTAACTATGGGAGATGAACACACAATGTAAAAAAAAAAAAAAAAAAAATATAATATATAAAAAATATATATATATATATATATATATATATATATATGCCTTTCTGTTAAAATATACAACTGAAATTATTGGATTTTTTAAACCAATGTCATTATAAAAAATAAATTAATTAATTTAAAAAATACAAAAATGTCACTAAAAAAACAATGCGGAAGATAGCATTAACGTTCTCAAGTAGTCATACCTCTTGCAAACTCTTTGCCATATGTTTTTGTAGTTCCTTCCATCAAAGAAATGTATCTTTTTATGAGCTATTAATGTTTAGACTTAGCTATATAACTTGCTTTGGCCAATGGAATGCCAACGGACAGAAAGAGAGCAAAGCCTTTTTTGTATTTATGAAGTTGGGCTTGCCCTCTTGCATTTCTGTCATCAGCATGAGAATTTTCAAGTTTCAAAAAAGAAATCACATAGTTAAGATACCATTTATAAATTTCAAAATCAGATAAAACTAAATCAGCTATATACTGCTTACAAATAAATACAGATATAATGAAACAATGAAAAGTAAAATTCAGAAGTTCTTTTAATTTGGGGGAGTAGAAAAAGCAATCTGTTCAGGGAAGACACAGTAGGAGGCTACAAAATTATTGGTAATATCCTATTTCTTAAACTGGAATTCTACACATAGGTATTTGCTTTATTATTTTTTATAAGTAAAATTGTAAATATAATCATGGATATAATTTTTTATGTAGGAATGTCTTCATAAAACCAAATACCATACCTTTTTTTTTTTTTAATGGGAAACTTGCTGATGTGCACACAGTGAGTCATGGTAGAACCAGGAGTCAAGTTCCATATTTCCACTCATCAGAATTTATTGTAATTACTAATATTATTTTTTGGACTGTAAATAAAAAAAGGGGGAATTTCATTCCCTTATTCAACAATACTCCCCATGCACTAAACACATGACTGGAAATTAGTAGATACTTAATAACTGCATATTACACTAAATTACAAAGGACAGCAGCTTGGAAGGTAATTTGGGGCAGTGGTTACAACCCAAACTCAGATACGTAAGCCACCCCTTGGCAATGCCACCAACCATGACATCATGAAAAATGAGAGCATACAGAATAGTTTCATTGGTATACAGGGATTTACTCTTGCAAAACTGTTATTTGAAATCTATTAGGAAGAAATTTGTTAGGATATCCCTCCATAACAGGTGATAAAAAACTATTTTCAAGAGAGTAAGATTTATGGTCAAGTAGAAGCAGGATAGAGACCATATACACTGTGGGTGCTCATTAAAATTTATTGCTTGCTTGACTGACTGACCTGAAAAATAACTCAGAGAAGCTTGATCTAAGTATCGAGCTTTTAGTAGAGGTTATTGATACTGGACATAGCCAGTTCATATGTTAATAGAGAAATGGAATTCTGTTGTTAATTTTATTTAGTAAATTCTGTTTTTGTGTGGGATGGGTAAACATCTTTGAGATGGTCACACTTTCTGAAATGAACATTTTGAAAAAGCAATGTCAGGCGTGACAATAAGAATGACAGGCCTTCTAACACCGTAACAGCAATCCCTATCAAACTCTTGGTTCTCCAACGTGAGAAGTAGTATTTATGACCACTCTTCCATTAAAAGTCATTGATGGTTCTCTTGTTTCCACTGGTGATTGATGACTAAATTCTCTAATTTATGATACCCAAGTCTTATTTTGTCAATTTTGAAAATTTATATTCTATTAGAAAATATTTATTTCCTTTAGATTTAAAATTTTATTGTCTATTTGGCACTCCTTTTGATATCTATGGCAATGGTTGTATTTGATTTCTTATTCTCAATAGTGTATTTTTAATTTTGTTTTTCTCTACCTAAATTAGAATTGCCAAGGATTTACATGCTATTCATTGTTTATGGGGTCAAATTTTACATTTTTATTTCTCTACTGTGCAGGGGAAGGAAAAAATTTCCCTTTCCCCTTTTAGTTCTTCTGGCTGGTTGAATAATTAAAATGACATAAGATAGATTTAAAGGAGAAAATCAAGTTTTAATATGTGAGCATAGGGAATTCACATTAACAAGAAAATTCCAAAGACATTAAAAGGCAGAATGTTGTATATAAGTCATTCTGGACTAAGGAGAGGAATCAGGGAGGTGAGAAGAGTTAATGTTTAGTAAACAAATATTTCCTGGGACCTCTTGAAACAATGGGACAAAGAGGACTTTGATCAAGTGGGCCTTGCTAGATTCCTCCCTGTCTGTCTCACCTATCTCTGATGACAGCTCCCTTTCTGGAGCAGGTCCTCTATCTAAATTCCTTTAGGCAGTTAAGGAGAAAGTAAAAGTTTCTTCCTGAGTCTTTTGTTTCTTAAAAATAAATTCCTCAAATTAATCGATATCCCAAAAGGCATATTTTGGGGTGGCAAACTTTGCTCCCCCTTAGTTGTTTTTTCTTATATTTCATGAATTTCAACATTAATAATTGCACCATCCTATTTTCTTTTGACTTATGTCAAAATAAGAAACATAAGAAACGTAAGAGTTTATTTGAACCAAACTAATGACATATGATAGAGAGCAAGATCTCAAATGCTCTGGAGAATAACAGTTTTGCAGCTTCTTTTATACATTTGAAAAAAAAAGAGGGGACATAAGGAAGATTATATGGAAGTGGGAAAAAGCCAGGCAAGGATTGGATTACTGTATAGTTAACAAGATTAGTGCTTTCTTGAGGGTGGTTAAGACTTATTTTAAAGATGTATTAACCTAGATGCACAGAAACAATGGACAGGGCTGATTTAAAACCTTTCATTAATGATGTTATAGGCCTATGGCATGACTATCCACCATGACCTGGAGTTTATTATCAGATCACCCTGTGAGGTTATTTTTCATAGAATCCCCTTTTTTTTCCGTTCACACTTATTTTATTGTTCCTCTTCCAAGTTAAGTTTAATACCAAGTCAATGATTTTTATGCTTTTTGTTGTAGATATTGAAAGAAACTCTATAAAATGTTACACTGATAAAATTTTATTGTTATAACATTTAGGTTTTGACATTGAATAGTCTCCTTTGTATTCTTTTACCATTTTATCGTAGAGATCACTTTTAAATTTTCTTTTAATTTTCAGGTTTTATTTTATCATTTTTTATTTTTTAATTTTAGTTTTATCGAAAAACTATGGCTTAATTATCAATAAAGTAATCATGTTAAAATACATATATATTGCTTAATCCTCATTTTAGGTAAAACTTATAAGGAATATTTTTTAAGATACTACATTTTCATTAAAAATAAAGCAGTGCTTTTCAGCAACACTTTCTCATAGCTGAACTAGAATATATTTTAAGAATATTGAAGGAAACAGCTGGTTTTGATATAGCCTCATATAGTAAAATAAACAAAAAAGTACCACCTTTTTTCTTGTAACTGCCTTTGCTTATTATGCCCAACTATAGAAACTTGTTTCTTTTCAGAAATGGTTAAACGAGGAAGGAAAGAGACAGAATGGAATAATAGAGTTTTGGATAGTAACTATTTCTAAAAACATCCAAATAGAAAAAAAAAAAACAAAACAAAGAAAGAAAAATCCAACAAAACAATAAATCTGAGGCAGTGATAAGAGGGAGAGAAGAAAGGAGATTGTAATACACTCTGTGGGAGATCCATCACAATGGATTTCATATCTCCAGTTACCAAGGTGGTGAAGTGGACTTGGGCCTCTTGCTTAGGCTTCTTCCTCCCCGTCTCTTCTTTTCTATTCTGGTCATTTATTTGCAGAACCATATGTCATGATTATTACCTTCTTTGTTTCATTACTATAGTCTGTTAGAGCAGCGGTCCCCAACCTTTTTGGCAGTAGGGACTGGTGCTCCTATGAGAATCTAATGCCTGATGATCTAAGGTGGAGCTGAGGCAGTGATGCTAGTGCTGGGGAGCGGCTGCAAATACAGATGAAGCTTCACTTTCGAAGCCCCCTGCTCAACTCCTGCTGTGCAGCCAAGTTCCTAACAGCCCATGGACTCTGGGTTGGGGATCCCTGCATTAGAGTACATATGTCTTTAAATTTTCTGAGCTCACTTTCATTAGTGGGCTATTTTTGCCACTCGCTTAAAATGAAGGCAGTGTTGCCATTATCACAGTTAACACTGTCCGTATGACTATTTAGAAGTTGTCTTCCTATATATAACAATTTATTATGTGAAATATGTTAATAGATATTTTATAATTTCCATGAAAGTTAGAAAAGCTATAGCTTCAGAACAGGGCAAAAAAGGATGAAGACTAGATAGAAAAATAATTCATTGATAGTAACACTTGCTTTAGTTCCAAGGGAGGAAGTTAATTATTTTCCCTGAAGGGTTTTTTTTTTTTAAATGATACATTTTAATTTTTCTGAGATGTTTTATGTAGAGTCAAGCTTAGAGGCAAGGAAGTAGATGGAATTTCTAGATCCATAATTTTATAAGATTAAAAAAATTTTTTTGTACTAGAAGTACTACATTTTCAGAGTTAAAGTCTGGTTCCAGATTAATATAATCAATTTCATAGAGCTTTTCTGAGGATTAAATGAAATCGACCTTGTTATATGCCTAGCACAGTAACTATCACACAGTATACACTCAGTAAATGTTATCTATTATTACCCCTGCTTTTCAAAAATATACTTAAATACAACTCAGAATATAAATTTAATTTATATTTAAACAGTGACAACCACTGGAATTTTTTAAAATGATTTTTCTCCTGCCGTTGTATTGCAGGACTATAAAATTAGAAATGTTCTGCAATATTTTCGGTCAAGCAAGGAGATAGATAGTAAAGCTGGTAGCTGAATTCTTTCTTTCTTTTTTAATTCTTTACGTTTTCTCATGGAAATTTCTAATTTTAGTTTCTATGCTGATGACCACAAAGGATCATTTTCTAATACAACTCTGGAAGAAATTCAATTATAGTAGATAAGTTAAAAGGAATTTCTTTTAGCTATAGAAAATCATAAAAATTCAAAATTGAGGAAATTAACTTTCTGTACACTTACCATAAATTTATTTTATGATTCATAATATAAGGCACAGAGTAGTTAAATGACTCATCAAAAGTTGTGTAGTAAATTCTGAAAACTGAATAGAGTTCATATCTCTGCTTCCTAGTCTGAAATTCACTGAACACAAAAAAAGTATTATTAAACAGATAAATAACAGGTTCAAAGATGGATTATTCTATCTTATATTGTGCTATATACCAGGATAATAAAATACAACTGTAGCACATCCGTGCATACACACACACACACACACACACACACACACACCACACACACACATCTCATATACATACACAAAAATACATGTTAAATATAGGCCAAGAGCATTTATATGATTATAGTCACATTAAACATGCAACCCACACTTATATGCACACATATTTGACTAAATGTTCAGAACTTTTAAGATAGTATGATACAATCTTTAATATTATTCAATGGCAAACATTTTGCTAAATAATATCCCAAAACATAATCTTACTAAAAGGCTAATTAGCTTTTTATTGTATAAAAGGTTGTTTCCGTTCAATTAAACATACAAAATATCCATCTTCTGGATTTCCATACCAGTAAGTTTGCTAGAACTCACATCCAGCAATATTTTAATTTTATTCTAGTAATCTGTCACTTCATGTTGATAGTAAGCCATAACATCAATTAAAAACAGGTTGTCCAACTGAAACATAAGCATTGAACTTTGATTTTTACAACTCCCCACTATGTTAATCAAGACAAGAAGTAGTAATTCAGGGCTTTAGGGGAGAAAAAACACATAAAAACTTTACTAGCATAAGTTCTATTTAATTAGGTAAAATGAGAATGTATATATGTATGTATTGGTTTGTGAATTAAATTATGTCTCAATACAGCAGGATTTTCTCATATACATAAATTTTCTACTGAAAGCTTTTCCTCTTAAGTGTATTAAGCCATATAAAATAATCTCTGTAGTAAATGGACCGTCCAGTTATTACTATCAGATCTTGTTTAACTACTGAGTCATCTTCAAAACATATTTTTACCCATATTGCTGATTGAAATGCTATAAATAATGTAAGTAAACATTTAAGTAAATATATTATTTTCTGTACAATAGAAGTTGTGTAAAGAGAAAGTGTTCTTAAACAACTCTTTAATGGAATCATCTGGCTCTCAATTCTTGTCAAAATAATGAAAAAAGAAATGATACAATATAGCAGTTCTCAAATTACAATAAATTGGGTTGTGCAAAATAGTAGACACTTCATAGATTAAAGATAAAAGGTACAGAAAATTGAAAGAAGATATAGGCTTACTAAAGGAAGTAAGACAAGACATGCCCAATAAAATGGAAGAATGGCTGAGCCCAATAAAATAATGGTAAGGAGGTAGATTCACTTTGAAGAATAGCATCTCAAATAATTTGAGTCATATTTTATTAAAATTTGTTTGAAATTAAAAGAAAACATAAATTTTTAGTAAACAATGCAAGATGACATTGGTAGTTGACATTTGGCCTGCCATTAAGCACCACTTATTAAATAGCCAGTTTGGTCCTGATATGTGTCTAGCTATCTCAAGAGCAAAATAGGAGTGAAAAATAATGAAATTATTTTTAAGAGTCTTACACACAAACTATAAATGTGTAATATATACTCACTTCAAAGTGAATATGTAATATACATTTTTTGAAAAAAGTTTAAGTACTGTGCTAATTCGAACATTGAACACTAAATTGTATTATTAGTCATAGTCTTTTAAAAATAATCTTTTTTATTTGCCATCACATCTTCTCTATTTAGTTCTAATACCAAAAAAAACCCCACAAATCTTTACATTATCCACTAAAATATTGTTTATTTGACTATATTTTCTTGAGTGCTATAATTATATAATAATATAGTTCAGTCAGAAATATTTATCTAAATCCCACCATTGCTTTGCTTATAAAGTCGTAACTGTTTCTATTGTTTCATAAAACATTAGACTGAGAATTATTTATTTTTATGACTTTAATTTGAAAATTCATTGTCCTAAAATATTGCTGCTATTCCCACAAGAGTAGGAATCCTTCCTAAGTGCTTATCTACTCTTGCCAAGAATTGTACTCAAAGAGATTGTCCATTCAGGCATCTAATCAATTCTATCTTTGTTTGTTTATAATTTGATTATATTTTACTTAAAAACATTAGAAAACCTAAATTCCATAATACTCATGTTAAATAGATAAGGATTTTTTATTAATGACACCCTCTTTGATATATAAATATTTTTTTCTTTAATATAAAATTGTGAATATTTGCTTGAAAACCAACTTTTCCTTTTTTTTCCACTACACATTGAGAATCTTTTTATCAAAATATAGTATGAATAGGGATTTATCTACTATTTCCTCTAAACTTCCAGAGGTGAAGAGGTAAGTTCTAAAGTGCCGAACTTAGTTGAGAGCTTACTGAAGAGTCTAAATTAGATTAGAGGACATGACCTGTTTAGGGGAAATTGACCTGAAGATTTCATAAGGCAGAACAGAAAAGTGGTAGATAAGTGATAATTTAAGAAACATCACATTCATCTCTCCTGGTGAGCACATAAAATTAAAGGTGAATTTTTCGGTCCTTCCCTAGGTCAAGTGAGAAGTAACTGGCTTTCAGGTGGCATCACTGTGTAGGGATGAAGGACAGATACAAGAAATCCTGTCCTAATGTGCCCGTAGCTTGAATTGACCACTCATCCAAGTTTTCCCAGGCCAGTCTTGATTTATGCTTGTTTAC
The DNA here is from genome assembly GCF_902729225.1 of Pteropus medius. Lineage (NCBI taxonomy): Eukaryota > Metazoa > Chordata > Mammalia > Chiroptera > Pteropodidae > Pteropus > Pteropus medius. The sequence continues at coordinate 41,397,500 of NW_024354875.1, forward strand.
CCGGTTGATTTAATACTTGTGCTCTTTAAAATGAGTTTGTTTCGATAATAAATTATATGGACACTCTGTCAAGCCAGATACAATAGTCAAATTGAGCCATCAGAACAGTGGGTTAGGTAAGAAAATAGAAACCAAGTTACATCGTCAAAGCACTGTGGCAAGAGAAAGAAGGAAATCTCAGACAGAAGCATAAGCTAGGATCAGATAATTGAGAATCTTTCTATTACTAGAGAACAGATATTTACAATAGTGTTTTGTGCAATTACATCTCGGGTTATTTTGGTTTTGACTAAAATATCTGTGTTTGAATTAATAGGCAAATTGAAGAGAAAGGGTCTAGAGAATGTGACTTAGGTATCCTGGTCAAAGATAAAGAAAGGAATGCAGTCATCACTTTGAAAGAAAATAATTCTGCTTCGAGATACAAAATCATATATATATATGTTTTTATTTTTTATTTTATTTTTTATTATGGTGACATTGGTTAATAAAATCCAGTAAGTTTCAGGTATACAATTTATCAGTAAGGCGTATATATATATATATTGCATTCTGTGTTTACTGTCCACAGTTAGATTTCTTTCTGTCCCCTCATATTTGACCCCTTTTACTCCATCTACCTCCTCCCTCCCCTCCCCCTTACCCTCTAGTGACCACTAGTCTATTGTCCATGTCCATGAGTCTCTGTAAAAACATATATTTTTAAAAATAAAATACACAAATAATAAAAATAATTTCCATTAAGTAGTATATTGAATAGGAAACAGAAAGTACATTCTACTCATACACTGAGTTGTATTTTACCTCAAAATAGAATAATTCAAATAATAGTTGTGGTCTCAGTCATTCAATAAGTGCTATCAGAATTGGATCTGACAAATAGGTGAAGGGAATATGTCTGAGTTTAATTTCGTCTCTTGATCATGGGATAATAAAATATCCACAGCAAATATTAATACTGAATGCTAATTTTAAAATACTTTTAACAAAAGTGTATTGTTTTGCGAGAACATTATTTCTATTTATCATCAGGTTTTTTTACTCAGTAAAGTCTAATAAGAACATTTCTGGCATAGAACACATTAAGGATCAGTTTTGATGTACAAACGGATATAAAGACTATAAAAGTAAAATAAATTGAGGGTTTAAACAACAGGCTTTGCTTTACTTAGCCAGTAGCATAGTAAATCATAAGCAAGGTATATATTTCCCAATTGATAAATTATTCTATACGTGAAAAATATATGGATATATGCTTACTTTAAAATGTATTGTTATTTAAGCACGGCATAAATTATCAAAATTGTATAGTATACATTCTTAAATATTTATTTTTCTTAGACCTAAACCAGTCACTGGATTGTTTACTTTTATTTATTTTTGGCTTATCTTGACCAATGCATAAATCTGTTGCATTCTATGGAATCATACACAAATTTTCTCTCAAAAGTAGCCTGCTATTACTGTTAGAGATAGATAAAATTAAGCAAATTTTTATTTGTGTGTCATTGTTATTTTGTACCCAATATGCAGGGTACTGATGCAGTGTAGTTTGAAAGGTGAACAGATGGGATTTTATTTTTAGCTCACATTAGTACACCCCATCAAACACTCGTTTGCCTAATATACCAGCATAATATAGTTTACCACTTTAAGATGAAGCTCTGCCAGTCATGTAAAATTCAAATAATAAAAGACAAATATGGACTAAATATTCAATTATAATTCTGATGACCACTGAGTTACTAAAGTTACATATTGTAAACAAATGGTAAAAGGAAAATTTCATTTATTGCTGAAATATACTCAGCTCTAAGCAATGTGAAAACAGCAAGAACTTTTTCATTTGTAATTTTTTTCAAGCGAGATTTACCATGGGGAAAGGGGAAAAAATTAAGAGTACATGGATAACTGTTGAAGTAAATTAGTGAAGCAATTTTCTGTATTTTAATATAAAATTCTGTTCCTGCTTTGCTTGAGAATCATTTCTGATGCAGAATAAACTATCACTTTAAAACTTTTAAAAATGATTACTATAGATAGCTATTAATGAATAAAATCAATTATCTTTTTGTCCACATGAATTTATGTATTATATTTAATATTTGTCCTAAAATTTCAAATGATATTTTACATATATACTCAGTTTCCTCACTTCAACTTTTCAAGGAAATTAATTGTATTTCTCACTAAGTACTTATTGGGCCAATTTCAATTTCAGTACCTGGAATAGAGGTGTTGTAGCTAATTTTGAAATACTTTGATGGTTCTGACGGTCTACTGTGTAACTCACTTACCTCTAGTGGGGAGTAATATTGTTCCAAGCAAGTAAAAGTGAGTTACTGAGGAGGGAGTAAAAAATAAAAAAAAATTCTAACCATATTATGTGTAAAGTACAGAGATATAGGAAATATATAAATCCATATATCTATGGTATTAATATTTCATGGTGAGGGGCAATTAGAAAAAAAAAAGTCCCAAAAAGCTACTTATGGAGGTGATAATGAAAAAAAGATTGAGAAATGCTGCTTTGGTACCCTTTCTTTTGAAATAGAGGTATATTTTATATGTAATACAATGTATAGACTTTAAATATGAAGTTAAATGGGTTTGGCAAATGCATACACCCAAAGCAAGAAAAAGTGTTTTTTCCCATTATGCCTAGCAATTTCTGTCAGTCCCTTTCCGGGCAATACTCCCACTTGGGAGGCATATGTTTATTTGTATTTTTGTTTGTTTAGTTTCTATCACTCTAGATTAAGTTTGCCTGTTCTTGAGCCTTATATAAATGGGGTCACACAATATTTAATCTTTTGTTACTCTTTTATCCACATAATTCCCATGGAAATTACATGTTATAAATATAGCATGATTTGGTTATCCTTTTTTCTGCTGGTGAACATTCAAATTGTTTCATCTTTGGCTTACTAATTAAAAACTTCTATGAGCATTTTGTATAAAAGGTTTTTCTATAGAAGTATGTTTTCATTTCTCTCAGGATATAACAGGGCAAGTGTGAGAGTTCTGGGTCATGGGGTAAGTGTATATTTAACCTCATTAGAAACTATTAAAAACTATTCCAAAATTCTTGCAAATTTTAACATTCCCACCAGCAACTTGTGAAAGTTCTAGTTGTTCCACATCCTTGACAACACTAGGTATTGCCAGTCTTTTCAAATTTTATATGTTCTACTGGGTATCTCATTGTGGCCCAGACAACAGATCCTATCTTTATATGAACTTTTGATATATATTGTTCATTACAGATTTTTTATTGATTTTTTTAAAATGTTGCATTAAAATATCAGTTATCTTGATCACTGTTTTTGGTCACTTTCTTAAATTTTTTTCTGAGGATTGCCTCCCTTCACCCTAGCCCTGGCTCTTTAATTTGCATTTTCTTGATGACTAATAAGTCTCTACATGTGCTCACATCCTACCCTTGAAACATTTATCTATATGGCAGGAGTCTTATTATTAATTCCCACTTACTGACTGTGGTTTAATAATTTTCTGAATAATGCCCTAATGTCAAATATTTTCTGCTTGTTTATATTTCCCACTGTTTAGGTAGAGAATCTAAGAGACTTCTCTCACATCTGATCTTTTCTTCAAAGTAAAGTTAGTCCATTAGTTTATCAATTCTGGCAGCGATCTTTCCCTTTCTCAGTCCTCCCTGGGGAGGAGGAGACACTTATATAAGTTTAGAAGGAAAAACAAAAAACAAATAAGCTGTCCATATTGATCCTAGCCTGTTCCTTGTGGGATCAAGCCAGGCTCGTCAGAAGTTATAAAGCAACGTGCCCCATGAGAGAGGCAATATCGCGTTGTCAGTGACTGTGTGGATAAGTGCCTAAAGCGTGAATTTAGTATAAAAAAGCAGCAATTCTAGTTTACATATATAAGTAAAACTGCCAACCTAGGGAAGGAGAGAGTATTTTGAATTTCATATGCTAACTTCCTTTTTTTACTTTCATTGGTTTGTGAAGGAAAGTAGAGAGAAGAGGTGTGTGTGTGTGTGTATGTGTGTGTGTGTGTGTGTATGTGTGTGTACTAGATTACAGTATAACAACAACAACAACAACAACAACAAAAGAAAGGAAAGAAACAATAGGGCAATGTTTAATTTTAGACAAAAAATACTATAAAAATTAAGACAATAAGTCATAAGCCTTGTCCAAGTTATACAATGGTTCATACTTATATAAAAATTAAATTAGTTTTAAATCAGGGGAGTTTAAAATAGAAACATATGAAACATATCAACTATATAAAAGTCTGGAAAAAGTGATTTCAGACGAAAAAGCACATCAAAAGAATCAGACAAATCCAACACTATATTATTTATTTTCCCCCTTTAGGCATGTGCTTTCAATATTAAAAAAATGTCTACACTTATAACAGTCAGGCAAATTGGCACACTTGCTTTTTCTTCCATGTTGCACTGTTGATTAGGAAATAAATCATATAAGTTACAAAGAATCAGGAAAATTTTTATTTGGATATTTCATCTCTAGCTTACGCTTGCAGATCTGAGAAATAAAGCATCCATTGAAACACTTTTTTCCTTTCTAGCTTTCAGTTACTGCCTGATCATGTTGATATGAAAGCAATAATTAGGGACAGTCTATTGTAATACAAAGATGCTGATTACATTTATAACTTAATTTAGCAAAGTTAAATTTAAACAAATATTTGTTCATTGTATAAACAATAAACTAATCCAACTGACAAATCAAATTGCCGAGGTTATTTTGTTCCCTAAGGATTGTCTCTACATTTTTCAGTAAATGATCTTCAGGTTACTACTATTAAATCTATTTGAGAATGTGTCATAGTTGGGGATATGAAAAGTAAAATCTTTAAATGCCACAATTATTGCTATGGCATTATATTTATTTCTCAGAAGCATCAATTTTATTTTTTTTCTAATTCATCACTTGCAATTTTTAGAGTCAGTACTACTTTGTTTTACACTAAAAAAAATCACTGTTCAATGACTGACTTTTCTTTCAGTGATAGACAGCTCTTTAAAATAAAAATAAGAAAGTAGCCTTAGTTATTGACTACTTGTCTCTAAAGAATACTTTGTCATACACCAGTGCAAGCTGTAAAGTACAGCTATACTCTATGCCTCTATACAGTCATCAATCACTTGAAAATCTCCTCCAACTGACCATCACTCTCAGCTGAAAACTTATAGTTGACAGTGTATGGAGTAATGTTATTTACTAGGAAAGAATATCTTTTTCCAAAATATTAATGTTTTACTTTTCACTAAATGGAAATTTAAAAAAAAATGGGTCATATAACAAAATGTAATCTCTAAAGCCTTAAAACTTCTAGAAGAAAAATGTTTGGGATCTTGATTAGGCAAGGATTTCTTAGATGCAGTACCAAAAGCATGATCCTTTGAAAAATATAAATTGTACTTCATCAAAATAAAGAACTTCTGCTCTTCAAAAGATACTATTAAAAGTGAGAAAAGTAAAACCATAGGTTGGTAGAAATGTTTTAAAATCATATTTCTATCTAGAATGCATGATGAACTCTCAAAATTCAATAAATAACAAACTAAAAATAGGCAAAAGTTTCACACAGATAAGTGACCAAATATTAATATCTTTATATAGATGGCATATAAGCACATAAAAAGGTGTTCGGCATCATTAATCATTTGTAAAATTTAAAATATCATAATATGTGACTAAAACCTACTAGGATGGCTAAATTTTAAAACAAAACAAAATTTAAATAACAAATAATACATAGTTTTGTCAGGAATGTGAAGCAATTGAAGTCTCATACATTTTGGTGAGAATGAAAAATGACAATCATTTTAATTAAAATTTAAAAGAAATAATGTTCTAATATGCTTCCTAAGAAATTATTTGTTCGTAAAACTTCAGATGTCAAATGCATGCTAAATATCCAGTATTTTGAGCATAAAAATTATATTTCTACTTTATCATTAGAAAATCAGTTGTTCCTCAACTACTTTTAATAAGTATTGAGCCACTTTCCAGGGGGCACCTAATTAGTCAGCCTAGGTTAGCCACCCACCTTGGCAGTTATCTAGATTTGGACATTCTAACACTCATGTAACACTTGCTACATCTGCTGAGGTAGCAAGATATGGGAACAACTCTTAAGATTTGAAAAACAAAGGTTCTATATTAGACACAGAGAGCCTTATCCATTGATAGGAAAAAGTTCTGTTAGAGAATTCTAACACATGAGAGGGAGGGAGGAAGGGAAGGAGAGAGAAAGAGAGAGAGTGTGAGTGTGAGTGTGAACATCGCAGATTTTTTGAATATGACTCAGACACTTAGCATCATTGACAAATTGTCTCCTCTTATTTGAAGTAATTTTTATTTATCACTTATTTTCAAATGTCCTTCCTATTTCCCTCTGCTCTCTCTAGAATTGCTGCTGGATTGTGGAGCTCATAAATCTAGCCCTCCAGTTTTTAAAAAGTTCTTTAATGAGTCCTATGTCTTTGTATACGTGCCCTTATTTCTGGAAGAATTCCTCAGCTAGATCCTTGTGCTCACTAATTTAATCTTTCCACTATTATTTGACCATCTTTTTTTCTTTCTAAATTTTAGCAATTACATTTATTATTTCCAACATCCCCTAGTTATTTCCTTTTTGTATAACAGCATTTTTAGGAAAATGCAATCTCTGTAGATATGTCTTCTATATTATTTTAAAGCTTTTCAGGGTTTTCTATCAGTTTTTCAGTTATTTGTCTCCAGGTGGGTTTGGTGCCATTCTTCAGTAGTTGGATTCTCTGTTGATCTTTGATTTTCTAATAGTATTTCTTTTTTGAAGATCTAAAACAAAGATTACCTGTAACTATAGTATTTTTCCTTAGCCAAAATAAGCATCGTTTGCCTTTTGCAGCGAGTACGGGCTTTTGTTTAGAGAGGCTCTGGCTCTGAAAGTTGTGTGCGGCTGTGGGAGCATGGAGAATGGTAGTGATGATTCTTGGCAGGAATTAGTCCTGAGTGAGCTACATGCTGCCAGTATGCACTGTGTCCTAACTAGCCGGTTTATTTTCTGGGTATGGTGACAGGGTCCTCATTCATCAGGTGAGTTGTAAATTAGCAGGGACTGCCTTTTTTTTGATCCAATGCACATTTGGAGTACTTTGGGTTTTTTTTTTCTTATTTTTTGTACTCTTGTCGCACTGATACATAAATTGGGTGGTTGATTTTGAGTGCAAATATCAGATTCAGTTACTATAAATGTGGAAGAATAACCCAATTGATTTATTTTTCTATTAATTATTTGCCAAAAAATGATCCTTTTAATTTATCTTTCATTACCTCTGATCTTGTGGTTATTCCTTGACTCCACTGGGAAAACTCACTATGGAGTCCCTATCACTCGCCTTAAAGAATTGGTGTGAGAATTAAATGTAATAATGTACAGAGAGCATAGCCCATAAATATTGAATACATATTTTTGTTATTGTAGGTATAGTTTTTGTGGCTATTATGTGCTAAATATAGATAGAGGAAAAAATACTAATTCACATATAAAAGTGAGTCATTCTGCCTTTTAGTCAACTGGAAAAGAATTTAGAACATACCTGCAAATGGCACAATCACTATCATTGAGATGATGAAACATAAATGATCTAACTTTGGCAAACAAGATTTAATTCATCCAGGATTAAACACGTTCACTTCTTTATAAAGAAAACTGACCAGGAAGTTATATGCTCATATTGCATGAACATATATCTTAAATTTGTTTTTGTTTGTTTGTTTGTTTGTTTGGAACAAGCAGTATTTGATAATGAGAGCTTTTATTTAGTAGTCATTCTTTTTTCTTATTAAAAATAACTTCCATATTTAAGAGGTTCACCTTTTGGTTTAATTCTGTTCCTACAGACAATGTTTGAAGTCTTTATTTTTAAAGAGATATCAATTCTAGGAAAATGTCTTTATCTTTCTTTCAGGCACTCCAAATGTTTGTTCTTGGTGTATGATTCATATTAATTTTTACTGGAGGCAGATGCAATAACCAAAGAAGGCGTTAGAGAAAAGAATTCAGTCCAATCTCTATTTTTAGTTTGAACTGCAGCTGTAATGGAAAATAAAAAAGAAATGTGGAAAGAAATGTAACTTGGAAACATTAATGACTAAGCTTCTGAAACTATTTTATATGTAAAGTACTTGTAGTTAATTGAGCTGATCTTTTCTGTCAACATAAATGCACATTTGAGAGGTAAGAGAGAATCTAAATTTACTCATCCTAATACCATCGCTTTTACTAGTTTTACTTCTACACGTGTAAAAGATTGGTAAAATCAAGTAATTATTCCAAACAGTGTATGTAAAAAGCCTAAAAACAACTCTTCTATATGCCTTTAACTTTTTTAAACAGGGTAATTGAAGAATAATTTACATTCAACTAAAAAAAAAACTCCAGTTTTAAGTTTACAATCCAATGAATTTCAGAAAATTCATAAGGTTACACAACTATAATCACAAGCTTGGTTTAGAATAATTAAATAACCTCCAAAAAGTGTCCTCCCAACCTTTACAGTCAATATCCACTCCCACCACTAGCTCCAGATAAATACCGATCTGCTATTGATTTTTTTAAAATAATTTTTAAATTTTTCATTTGCAGCTGGCATACAGTATTATATTAGTTTCAGGTGTACAACATGGTGATTAGACACTTAAATAGCCTACAAAGTGATCACCCCGATAAATCTAGTACCCATCTGACACCATGCATAGTTATTACAATATTATTGACTATTTTCTTTATGCTATACTTTATATCTCCATGACTATTTTGTAACTAACAATCTATACTTCTTAATCCCTTCCCCTTTTTCACCCACAACCCTAACACTGTTCCATCTGGCAACCATCAAAATGTCTCTGTACCTATAAGTTTGTTTCTGTTTTGTTTATTTTGTTCTTTAGATTCCACATATAAGTGAAATCATAGGGCATCTGTCTTTCTCTGTCTTACTCCACTCAGTACAATATTCTCTAGGTCCATCCATATTTTTGCAGATGGCAAGATTTTATTTCCTTTTATGACTGCGTAATATTCCACTGTATATATGTACCACCTTTCCTTTATCCATTCACACATTGATGGACACTTAGGTTGTCTCCATAACTTGACTATTGTAAATAATGTTGCATTGAACATATAAATGTACATATCCCTTTAAAGTGGTATTTTGGGTTTCTTTCAGTAAATACCCAGAAGTGAGATTACTGGGTCCTTCTTTGTCTCTTATAGTTTTGTTCTAGAGTCTGTTTTGTCTGGTATAAGTGTTGCCACCGTAGCTTTTTGTTGTTGTTTCTATTTTCATGAAGTATCTTTTTCCAGCCCTTTACTTTCAGTCTATACGTGTCTTTCGATCTGAAGTGATTCTCTTATAGGCAGCATATGTAAGGGTCGTGTTTTCTTATCCATTTCACCACCCTATGGCTTTTGATTGGAATATTTAATCCATTTATGTTTAAAGTAATTATTGATAGATACATAGTTACTGTCATTTTATTATTTATATTTTTGACTTTTTTTTTCTTCTTTATCTTAAAGATGTCCCTCTAACATTTCTTGTAAAATTGGTTTGGTGGTGATGAACATTTTTAAGCTATTTCTTATCTGTGAAGCTCTTTATCTGTCCTTAGATTTTAAATGATAGCTTTTCTAGGGAAAGGAATCTTGGTTGTAGGTCCTGGCTTTCATCACTTTGAATATTTTATGCCAAGCCCTTCTGGCCTGCAAAGTTTCTGTTGAGAAATCAGCTGACGGTCTTATGGGAACTTGTAGATAACTAACTGCTTTTCTCTTGCTACTTTTAAGATTCTCAGTCTTTAACTTATGGCATTTTAATTACAACACATCTTGGTGTGGGCCCCTTTGGCTTTATCTTCTTTGCGACTCTCTTTGCTTCCTTGCTTATATGTCCATTTCCTTCACTAGGTTAGGGAAGTTTTCAGTCATTTTTTTCTTACAATAGGTTTTCAATTCCTTGCGCTCTCTCCTTTACTTTCTCTACTTTCTATCCTTTGATTTCTCTACTTTCCTGTCGATTCCCTCTAATGTATTCTTCATTTTGGTTATTGTATTCTTCATTTCTGACTGGTCCTTTTTTATGTTTTCTATCTCCATTTTTATGTTTTCTATATCTTTGTTAAAATTTTCACTGAGTTATCTATTTTCCCCTAAGTTTATTGAGCATCCTTATAATCAGTGTTTTGAACTCTGCATCTAGTAGATTGCTCGTCTCTGTTTTGTTTATTTATTTATTTTATTTTTTCTGGAGCTTCGTTCTGTTTTTTTAATTCAAGATGTATTTCCTTGTCTCCCTACTTTGGCTGGCTCCCTGTATTTGTTTCTATATAATAAGTAGGGCTCCTATGTCTCCCAGTCTTAGTTGAGTGGCCTTATGTGGTAAGTGTCCTATGGGGCCCAGTGACACAGCCTCCCTTGTCACCTGAGTTGGGTGTTTCATGTTTATTTCTTGTATGGATTTTGGGTGCTCTCCTGTTGTTGTTGAGCCTTGGTTGCTGACTGCATGTCAATGGGAGGGACTGACCCTCAAGCTGACTGATTATGAGAACTGGCCAGTAAGAGGAGCAGGATTGGCTTTAGCAGGGCTCTAGTGCCTGCCTAGTCTGCCCTTTGGATGTGTCATTCTTGGATGCAGCCCTGGGTAGTACTCCGGCTTAGTCAGAAGCATGCCACCAGGTATACCAGCCCCAGGGCCTCCTGGGAAAGGCCCCACCACACTCCTAGTTCAGCTGCAGCCTGTGCCCTGCTCAGGATTACTAGGCAAGAGACACCGAGCAATTTGCAGATGGCTTCCATTCTCACTGGGCTTGGAGGTGCCCTGAGAGGCCAAGCCACAAATCGAGACCAGCTGTTGCTAGGGCCTGGCTTAGGGCTGCTCAGCAAGAGGTACAGGGTATGCTGAAGCCAGACGTTTGTTTGGGTTTTGCGAACCTTTGAGAGATATTAGGAAAGTCTGCAGCTTGAGCCAAGATAGGCCATTTGCATGGAAAAGCCACTGGAAGCAGCTTGGGTGAGCCTGCAAGTTGGGTATGTTGAGATCTCAGGAAACACCAGGGCAGAGTGACCAGTGTTAGCCAGCTTGATTGAGACTCAGATATCCTGGCTGCCTGTGTCTGGACACTGGGATGGGGAAAGGCTCAACAAATCTGCTAGCACTTCTTTCTGGGAGAAAGCTGCCCTTTCAGCCTTTGCCCTGAAGCCAGACAATTTAGTTCTTACCTGTATGTCCCTGGAAACTTTCAATCTACTGCCCCAGTGTTGGAGCTCAGAGTAAGTCTATGCATGGGCCCCTTAAAAGGAATGTCTGTGACTCTGGCAGCCTTCTGTCTCACTCAGTTACAATATCCACTGGTTTTCACAGCCAGAAGTTGTGGAGACTTCTCTTCCCAGCACTGGAACCTGGGCTGGGGAGCCAGTGTGGGGCCAGGACCCCTTGCTCCTCCAGAGGGAACTCTGCAGCAACCATATCCCTCTTGATTCTCAACTGCTACATGTTGGTGTTGGACTAGCCTGTTTCCTCTCTCTACCCCTCCTACCAATCTTGAGGTGGCCTCTTCTTGTCCCCAATTGTAGGACTTCTGTTCAACTAGACTTCAGGTGACTCCCAATGATGGCTCTTCTGTATTTTAGTTGTGATTTTAATGTGGTTGCAAGAGGAGTCAACACAGCATTGACCTATTTCACCATCTTGCCTGGTAACCTGCTATTAATTTTTTAATTGAGCCCTTTTATCAGATAGAGAGAATGTGCTTTATTTCTTAGTATTGATAGCTTTTATCACTCATGGAAAGCATTTTATAAAATGTTTTTTCTTCATCTATCAAGGTTATCATATGGTTTTTGCCTTTAATTTTAATGTGATATATTCTATTTATTTATTTTTGAATGTTAGTCCAAATTGTGTTTCTGGGATAAATTTCACTTAGTTGTGATGTATAATCCCTTTTATACATGGTAGATTTTGTTGTCTATTATTTTGCTTAGGTTTTTTTCCATTTATGTTTATGAGAAAACTTTTTCAGTTTTCTTTTTCTGTACTATTTTATCATACTTTGGTATCCAGGTAATATTGTCCCAATAGAAGGTGTTGGTAAATTTTTCCACTTCTCCATTTTCTGAAACAAATTATACATATAAATGTTACTATTTCTTCCTTAGGTATTTGATAGATTTTTCCAGTGAAGTCTTATGTGCCAGAACTTGACTTTGCAGTAAGATTTTGAACTATTTAATTTCTAGTAGATGATATGTGTATTTACATTTTGCTTTTATTTTGAGTCAGTTTAGGGATTTTTTTTACATCTTCCTAAGAGTTCATTTATTTTATATAGGTTATTATATTTGTTGGCATGAAGCTTTTCATAATTTCCCTATGGTTCTTTTAATTCCTTCCAATTAGTAGAGATAGCTCCTCTTTTATTTTTAATTTTAATAATTCACTTTTTTATTCTTCTTTATTCTTTGACTAAATGTTCATCAATTTGTGGAAATAACTTTTGTGATGTTTTTATTTTCTTTCATTTATTTTCTATCTGATCTATATTATTTCCCACTTTTTATTTTTTTATATTTATTAACTATTCTTTTTTATAACATCTTAAATTTAACAGAGATTACTGATTTTAGTCTTTTCTTTTTTCTTAGTATAAGTATTAGGCTATAAGTTTCCTTGTAAATGTTCCTTTAGCTGTATCCTATGTGCTTACTATTGCATTTTAATTTTTTTCCAAATTTCTTTATAATCTCTCTTATGATTTCTTCTTTGACACATGGATTTTTAGAACTATGCTGCTGAATGTTCACATTTTTTAATTTCCATATTTGTTACTGATTTGTAATTTAATTCTATTGTGCTCAGAAAACATACTTTGTTTAATTTTAATTTTTAAAAAATTTATTGAAAACTTTATAAAGGCTTATCATATGGTCTATCTTAGAGAATGTACTAGGTCCACTTGAAGAGAATGTGTATTTTATTATTGTTACTTGGAGTTTAAGATATGTATCAGTCTAGGCCACTAAGTTTATAATGTTGTTTGTTCCTTATATTCTTACTGATATTCTATATTACAATTTTTTTCATATTCACTGCATCCTCTGATGGCTCAATTGTCCTGCTATCATTATGAAATATCTCTTTTTGTATGTAGAATATTTCTTGTCTTAAAGTCTGTATAGTCTGATATCAGTACATCCACTCCAGTTCTTATGGTTACTGATTGATTACATAATATATCTTTTCTTTACCTCTACTTTCAAGCTATTTTTGTATCTGCAATTAAGTTGCTTCTCTGCTATATAGCCTAGAGTTGTATCTTAACTTCTATATTTTGTCCGACAATGTCTGCCTTTTATGTGGAGTATTTAGTACATTTACATTCAAGATATATGATAATTTTTGTAATAAGGTTTGACATTTTTCTTTTCTACATGTCTCATATCCTTTTTGTTTCTATTTCTTTTACTCTTTTTACTGTTTTCTTTTGTATTAAGCAAATATTTTTAGTATACTATTTTATTTTCACTGTTGAATCTTTAATTGTATCTTTGAGTATTTTTTAGCCATTCATCTAAGGATTACAATTTAATTTAATTATAGTTTATTTTAGTTTAATACTCTCTTAATTCTGTAAATTATAGCAATTATGTTCAACATAGCTCTATTTGATCATTATTTCTTTGTGCTATTACTTTCATCTATATTTCATATAAATATGTTAAAAACCCAACAATGTTGTGCTATAATTTTTACTTTAAATAATAATGTTGTTTAAACAAATTAAGAAATAAGAGAAAGTGCACATATACTTTTTTTTTAATATATGTTTAATAATTCTCAGTTAACAGTTGGTCATTTTGTAGATGATATAGTGCAGCAGCTTTGGATTCTATTTTATTTTTCTGAGGGTAGTTGTATCCTTGCCTTGACTTAAAATTGCCTCCCTCACAACATTCTGTTACTGATACTTCTGCTCAGATTTGCAACATTTTTAGTTTTAGTCCTAATTTCTATAGGGTAGCATGTGTGTCTGTGTTTAGTGGTAAACCATTTGTTTTAGTCAGCTTGGGTTACTATATCAATTACCATAAACAAGGTGCCTTAAACAACAGAAATTTATTTCTCATAGTTTTGGAGGCTGGAAGATTTCTTGCTGTATCCTCACAATGATGTAGAGAAAGAACATTGTTTCCTCTTCTCCTTATAGTGATGCTAATTCCACTATGGGGGACCCACCCTCATGACCTTGTCTAAATGTAATTACCTCCCAGAGGTCCCATCTCCAAATACCATCACATTGGATATTAGGACTTCAACATATGAATTTTGGAGAGACAAATTCAGTCCATAGTATCATGCTGCTAAGGCTTTCGTCCTCTGTCAACTCAACTGTATATACATGCAGAAATTTATTCAAAGTTGCAGCCAGTTCTCAAGTCTCCATTGGCTCTCATATGTTTTTTTGTTTGTTTCTTTGTTTTTTTTTTTTTACCAGAATATCTCAGCTTTACCTCATGTATCTATAATTTAAGTCAGCTCTCACTTCTAAGATCTCTACATTAAATTTCTAGCTTTTTTGCTGCTTGTCTTGACCTGGGACAGAAAGCTATGGGTTCTGAACTGATTTATCCTATTGAACCACCAAAGTCATAGGTCACCCACACCTCTTTTCATATCCGTTCCCTAACAAAGATGCTGGTTTTTGCAACCAACCACAAACCTGTAAAGCTACAGTATTCATAGAGAGAGCTGAGAGTAGGGAAATTGGGAGCAGTCTCAAGCAAGAGGTGTATAGAATTCATTCTTGCCTAATGCTATAATAATTTTTCAAGATAGAATCCTCCAGTTTTTTTGCCAATCTTTATTTAATTTCCATAGAAATTGTTGTTTTTGACAACACTTAAAGTTTATGTCCTCATGATCTGTTCATAAAGGCCATATATTATTGTTAAGTTAGCAATGATCCAAGGGTTGAATTATAAGGGAAGTGACACAGAAATACTAGCTGTGTTTTATAGGAGTTTAGCCTTTGTGTTTAACAAGAGTTTTCCGAAAGCTATTGATCTTGTGAGCAACCACAGCAAAGAATAATTTTGTGGGTAGGTTCATTATGTTATTTGAAGTGACATCAAAAAATCACCTGGGTTCATCAAAAAGACAACTGCAGAAAGTATCAACAAAAAGAACTGTAATTTGAATAACAATAAAGATGAGATTTAGAAGACCTTGATATTCAAAAGTGCTGACCTCTGTATCATCCCATCTTTAAGAGAGAACATTGAAGGAGGGTCTCCTATGATTTTGAAACAGAAAAAATTATTTTGGTGTTGGTTTCAGTTTGCTCTGAATTAATACAATAATACAATGCTGGGGAAAAGAGATAGAAAAGGACCTGTCTAATGATTGAAGGATGAGTGAAAGTAGATCAGAGAAATGTCAGTTCTTAGATAAATAATGTAAAAGTGAGCTAACTAAAAATATTCAATTTGTCCAATGATCAAAACTTGTCTAAAACAAGCAGGCTAAGTCAGCTTTTTTAAAAAAATTCTATTGAGCATAGCTCTGTGGAACAGTTTGTCTGATTCTTTAAAGCACCATACCACATTTTCTGACATTGTTCACAGTTAAGATTGATGTAAAATTTTTTAGTTGCTAATTATAATTTTAAGTTAAATTAGACTAATCTAATTGTTTTTGTGATATATATAAACACACACTTCACAAAGGAGGAAAGTCACGTTTCATTAGATGCCAGTTTAGTCAAAGCATGTGAAAAATTAGATGAATAAAAATTGCTGGCTCTGATTTGTTCAGTTAAATGTGATTTCTTTTTTTGCAGTGCAAGTAAAATTAAAATTAATATAATTACTCAAAAGTATTTTCAAATGGTATAGTATAGGCTAGATTAGAATAAGAGAGATTTGGACATAAACCATACCTCTGATATTTAATCGCTTTATTTTTTGGCAATTTATTTAGTTTCATTACGTCTTAGTTCCCTAATCTATAAAATGTGAATAGGCGTACCCTCTGAAATTATTATAGCAATTATTGAAATAATTTATTTGATTCACTAATGTATATATTAAGAGTTCAATAAATGTTGGTTCACTTCTTTCCTCTTGACCACAAGAATCCAGAATTATAAAAATGTTAGTCAAATATTTAGTGAAATGACTTATTTTCAACTATTAGAAATGCTCAAATAAGACAATACTAAAGTGATTGACGGTTTTTAAAAGGTGAGTGGAATCATTGAAAATCTACTTGTACAAAACTGCTTAGACCTGAAACAGAGTTAAAGCGATTGAAGTTTTATGAGTAGCTATGTGATCTTTATGCAGGCAGGGGCATATCAATCAAGTTGTGAACTGTATTAGTAGGCGCTAGTACACAAAGCTTTTAATTTAAAATTTTATTTATTGATTGATTAGTGGTGTCCTTGCTTTACTCCTGAGTAATTTAATGCGATATCAAAAAATACATTAGATTTTTTTTTTACATTAAATGGTTTGAGGTGATTGAAATAGAAAATAAATGTAAATATATTGGTATTCATATCTAATGTTTTAAAAAAGGGATCAATTTGTAGCATATAAGGAAGGTGCATGGCACAAAGAAATTTAAATTCAACGTATTTTAGGTTTTTCAGATTCTGTAGGGAACTTTAAAAGATTCCTTCCACCATTTCTCTCTCATGAAGAGTGATAAGAAACACCTCAGTCTCTCAGAGATAACACAATTTCAATTATAAATTTACTGTGACATAATCTCTTGCCTTCTGTAGTCTCAGTCTTAAATAAACTGAGTACCTACCACATTAAGCTTCAAAAATTATACACACATACGTTAACGTACAGAGATACACACACATGCACACACATACAAACAGGTGTAGAAAATGATATTTTTGGTCTCCTTTTCCAGCTGAAAAATTTTTCTTTTTTAGGCAAGGCAACCCTTGGTTGACCTCACAGTTTGCAAGTACCTTGTCAGTTTGCAATCTCTTATTTTTTATTTTTCACGCCTACAGCACCTTGTCTTCCTAGGTGATCTCCCATCCACATACTAACTAGGCCCGACCCTGCTTAGCTTCCAAGATCAGACAGGATCAGGCTTGTTCAGGGAGACATGGCCATAGATGTAGCTAGAAAATTTTTAACATATATGGACAACATTAAATTTATCTGTAAAATGAGGTAGGGAGTTATTGGCTGTTAATTTGATAAATATAGAAAATCAAATCTAATAACCTAATTATTTAAGAAGGTAAAGTGTCAGAGACAGATGAATTTGAAATATTTATTTTTCCATATGGCTGTATGAAATAGTGCCACACATGTTTGTCTAACCAGAGTGAGAAATAGTCGCTGAATGTAATTTTCTCCCAACAGTGTTTGATTATTCATGAGTAAAGATGAGTATGCAAAGGTGTTAGTAATGAGCTTCCAATGTATTTTTCAAACTTGAACATTTTTTTCTACAAGTATAAATTTTATGGCCACAAGGATTTTTGAAATATAATGATGAATAAACAGACATACTTATGTTTTAGAACTGATAGATAAAATGTATTATTCTGTAGCCACTTCAAACACTATAAATCAAACTGGCAAAATGTATTTATAATAGAAGGCATCATGTAAAATATGAAAACTATGAGTGGCCATATATTTTTGGAACAAAATCATTTCTCTACCACTTATTCTTCCATACAACAACTTAGCTATTGAACTATAGATAATACTGATCTAAACTATAAGAGCAGTTTTAATTAATACAGGTTCATGATTCTTTTTAAAGAAAATTATTCTTAATAAAAGGATGAAGGGATAAACATCAATATTTATTCAACACTTTGGTTTAATAGGGTTTATTTTTCAGTAATTGCTATTCGCTTGGCCTTTAGGTGATATTTCTTCATTATGTGTTTTACTGTTTTTTTTTGTTTGTTTGTTTCTCATCACATTATAGCACCTATACAACAGCCATTCCCCAAACAAGTCTCATAAGCAATTCAGTCAGATAAAGAAAAATTATAGTCTAGAAGTGCTCTGATGTTGGAATAACATAGATAAAGGTTGATTTCTACCTTAGTTAATTACTATCTCTATACTTGCAAAATTACTAAACATTTTAATCTGCAGTTTTCTCATCTTGAAAATGAGAAACATTACCTACCTTGGAGGGTTGCTATAAGGATTATAAAATATAATGTCCAGAAAGAACCTATTACTGCATTTGTAAATAGTAAGTATTAAATAAATAATTGCTGTCATTATTACTCTAATGTTTTTATCATTATCATATTTGAATGCATAATATTTCAAAGATCATTTTTTATCAACTATAAATTTAAGACAGAGTACCACCTTCAGTCCTGGTGCTTATTTGTAAATATGACATATTGTTTTCTTTCATAACACAGAAACAATTAACCTAATGTTTTAGAAATAAGTTTGGGATACCAAATAAAAATGGATATGCCATATATGAAATGTAATTTATAAATTTATATTTTATTTTTTGTAGTATTTATTACTGATTGCCTCCCAATACATTGCTTCTCAATACATCGTGTCCAAAACATATTTTATAAAGTTGTATAAGCCTTTTAGAATATTGAATACCTCTCCTAAAATTATGATGAATTATATGAGAATGAACAATAAGCATAAAGATTGAGTTGTCTTCTGAAATAAAAGAGTTTAACATGATTAGAAAAGTTGTGCGCTATTTTAAAAAACCCTGAAAAATAGTTTGAAAAATAGTTTGCGATGTTTGTTACATTTAAGCTGTTAGGTTTCTCCATTCCTATGGATAATTGTTATTAAGCACTGAGTATTCTCTATTATTAATGGAAGATTGATTTGCTATCTATGGAAGAAATGAATTGTACATAAAAATTATCCATTTGCATATGTAGAAATACATTTAAAATTACATACATACATATATACACATATACATATACGTGTCTTACATATCTGTCTTCTGAACTAGGAGATAAGGTTATTGAACAAAACTTTCATTAAGTTCCTGTTTAAATCTAATATTATTTTATAATTTGAGTCATTTTTTTGTATTACCCAATTGAAATATTATAATTCTCAACATTCATTATTAGATTGTTTTATTTTACACAGGATACAAGCACATGGACTTAGAGTTATTTCAAAATTTTAGAATACATCTGTTTAACAACCCACGATGGTTGTTTATTCATTATTTCTCCATCATTATTAACTTCATTATAAGTGATATAACGATATTACTAAATATTTACTTATCTTTGCAGAAAATACAATTTTCACAAATAAAAAAGCAGTTCCCAGATGGTGTTACACATGGATGTCCAGATGAAGATACTAAAACTTTTATATTCTATGAATACTGGTGAGATAAAGCAATGAATATGTAAAGTTTTTTTTACATCAATAATTAGATCAATTAGAAAATATATCTTCACTGTTTTTGCACTAACCAAAGATTACATTGTTATCCCACATTTAAGTATCTACCAGTACTTTTTTAGTTGTGATTAAGGAAAATTAATAGTATTGTATTCCGCTTTGTATTTTGTCTTAAAACAATAAAACCTCACGGATTTTGTTAGTAGGCAAAACAGCAAGCATTTTTTAAAACTACCCAATAGTTTTTCTTAATGTATTAGAAAAAACTGCAAACCAATTTATCTTTTGCTTTTGTAAGATAAGAAATAAATGTAAATTACTCATGTTAAATATATAAACTAAATATTAAATACATACAAATATAAAATGCATATATAATGCCTCTGAATAAAAAAAAATTCTCCTACAGTGTACAACTTTTAGTTATTCTGGAATCATAATAATAAAAACCTAGCAAAATTTTATGCAAAAGCACAAGAGTCTTCTATAGAATTCAGAAGAAAAAGCTTAATGAGAAATAAAATTTTTATAAATTTTGACCTGGGTATAAATAGATATTCAGAAAGATAATTGAAAAAATAGTCTTCTTTTTCTACATACCAACAGTGAACAAGTGAAATTTAAAATAAAAAAAAATACCATTTACATTAGCACCCTTCAAAATAAAATACTTGTGTATAAACCTAACAAAATATGTACAAAATCTATTTTAAAAATATACAAAATTCTGATGAATAAAAACAATGAACTAAATAATGGAGAAATATTTTATATTCATACACAGAAAACTTAGATATCAGTTCTTCCCAACTTGATGTGTCGATTAAATGTAATCCCAATCAGAATTCCAGCATATTATTTTATGGGTATTGACAAACTGATTCTAAGATTTATAAGAAGAGGGAATAGACCCAGAATAGGTAACACAATATTGAAGACAAAGTTGGACCGACACCACCCAACTTTAAGACTTAATATAAAGCTAGAGTAATCAAGACAATGATGTACTGGTAAAAGACTAGACAAATAGATCAATGGAAAAGAATAGAGAGCACGTAAATAAACCCCATAAATATAGTCAACTATCTTTGACAAAGAAGCAAAAAAAAAAAAGGAAAAAAGACAGTCTCTTTAACAAATGATACTGGGACAATTGGACATCCACATGCAAAACAATGATTCTAGACATGGACCTTAACTAATTGCAAAGGGGTCATAGACCTAAATATAATACATAAAACTTTAAAACTCCTAGAAGATAACATAAGAGAAAACCTAAATGACCTTGAATATGGTGATGCCTTTTTATATACAACA